>NW_006294069.1:108092-116066 GCF_000327345.1 Myotis davidii
TAGCCTCCACTCTCTTGTCGGTTTCATTATCAAATGGACTCTAAACTCTAAGGAAGAGGCTAGCTGCTCAAATTCCAGTCACCCGTGTGGTCAGCTCTGACTTAGCAGTCAAGAGAACAAGTCTCTTCTTCCTCTTCTTGTTTTTCTTCTTCTCCTCCTCTTCCTCCTCCTCCTTCTTCTTCTTCTTCAACAAGTCTCTTCTTACTAGTAATTATACTCACACGAATCCCAGGATGCACTTTGATTGGACAAATCGGGTCACATGGTGTACCCTTGAACCAATTTTTGCTGTTAGGCAAACACAGAGCACTGATTGGCCAAGCTTGAGTCACATGCTCCTCCTCTAGCGTGGGGGATGAAGCCTGGCCTGGAGCACATGAACTACCCATTCTGTAGGGAGTAGAGGTTCCCAAAGAGAAATAAAGGGACAGTTCCTGAAAGGGCATTGAAATCGGTAGCCAAAAAGAAATCAAATGCCTGCCACACCTACCATCTGCTGGTCACTGGTTCATGATTTTCATCAAATTCTCACAACTTAACCTTTCAGAACTGCAGTTTCTTCCTTTTAAAATGAGAATAATGATCCTTAATAAGAAGAATAGCTACCACTTATTTAGTACTTATTGTGCCAGGCCCTGGGCTAAGTGCTTTATGTCTTCCAACTCATTTAATATTTATATCATAAGATTGTTGTTGGACATAAATTAAAATAAATGACATTAAAGGTCCTAGGCATAGTATCTGCTATATAATAGGTGATAAATGTTTAAGTGTATTTTTTTGATCAGCCATTCATCTACTACAGTATTAAGCAAATAACAGGTACTTATTTTAAAAGTTGAATTAATTAATGAAAGTGTGAATTATTTCTGCATTTAGTTATTTATACTCCACCTAATTGCACAAATGATTTGATATAACATATAGGATAAACATTCAGGAAAATAGTGCAATATACAGTAAATAAAAAATATAATCATTCCTGGTCAGGTGGCTCAGTTGGTTGGGGTGCTACCCCATACACCAAAAGGCACCATTCCCGGTCAAGGCACATACCTAGTTTCAGGTTGTTACCTGGTTGAGGCATGTATGGGAGGCAACCAATCGATGTTTCTCTCTCACATGGAAGTTTCTCTCCCTCTCTTTCTCTCCCTTTCTCTTTCTTTCTTTAAAAAGCAATAAACAGCCGAAACTGGTTTGGCTCAGTGGGTAGAGCGTCGGCCTGCGGACTGAAAGGTCCCAGGTTCGATTCTGGTCAAGGACATGTGCCTTGGTTGCGGGCACATCCCCAGTAGGAGGTGTGCAGGAGACAGCTGATTGATGTTTCTCCCTCATTGATGTTTCTAACTCTCTATCCTTCTCCCTGCCTCTCTGTAAAAAAATCAATAAAATATATTTTTAAAAAATTATTAAAAAATAAAAAGCAATAAACATATTCTCAGGTGAGGATAAAAATACTAACAATAATAAAATCAGAATATATAAATTAGAATAGAATAACAAGGTAGGTGAAAAAAATAAAATGCATTCATGGAGACCATGGAATTAGTTTGTGAATTTGGCTCTGAGCTTCCTGGCAACCAAAGAGAAAAGGGAAACCCCTTTACTTGCAATTCTACAGTTCAAGAGGGCAGGGGGGAAAATATCATTCCTCAGGGAAAAGAATTTAACACATTGGCTTTTGAGAATTATTTGGGGGGTATGGAGCTGGTCACAGGGACAGCTACTGATAGGTCCTGTTTGGGGACAGAACTGCAGCATCTCTAGCACAGAAGGTAATTGTCAAGACAGCACTTCGTCTTGGTGGGGAAAATACCTGAGGTACTTTTGATAACAGAATGAGGTGCCACTTTCAGCCTCTGATCAGAACTCAGCCCCCGTATGCACAATGCCTCCCTGCGGAGGGACTTTCCTCTGACCGAGTCCCATTCAAAAGGAGGGTAAGAGTCTGTCTCCAGCAAGAGGCCTGAGCTCCGTCCTCAAGAAGAGGCTCAAGAGATGCTCTCTCTGAGGCTCAAGGAGAAGAAACCAAGGGGTTCTCACTTAGTCTCTCCCTTAAGCAGGACACCCCTTCTTGGCGCCAAGGGTCCAGCCTGCAGCCGGGAAAGACTCTGCTTCCTGGCATTTGTTGACAGTTTGGCTCAAATACACTCACATAATTGCAGTGACCCAAATCTGCAGTCCGGTTTCAGCAGGCTGAAATTACTTTTTAATCCTGGCTTTCAAGGCTTGCCTGGGGAACCATCTGCCGCACCCTCCCCCACCTCGGGCAATGGGATTACCCCCACCTGCCCCGCCTAACTTGCTTTTGTGGGGCCTAATTCTGTCCCTGCCCATCCAGATAATAATAATTTGGAGGATGACAATTTCATGTGTGTGTGTAGGGGGGAGGGGGGAGGGGGAGAAAGCCTCAATTTTAAAACGACAACTATCAAGGCCTTCCAGCCCAGATTAAATAGAAAGCAATTTGAAAGGCCAGAATCCACAAACCATTTGCAGGTCTAAGATAATCGGACCTCCCAGCCTCAGCGATGCGATGCCATCTGCTGCAGGCTTCTGGGGCTGAGCAATGTGGGGCTTGGGTTTTGTCTGGGCTCCAGTACCTGGTGCCAGAGGGCTACAAAAGTGGGTGATGCACCCAGGATTCTCAGTAGCCAATGGAGGACAGAGATGAATCAACAAAGAGGATCCAATATGAAGTATGATGCTTGCTGTGAAAAGGTTCTCTGGGAGCATTGAGAGAGCACCAGTCCTAAACCCAGGCTGGGTAGGGGGGTTGAGCTTAGCCTTAAAGAATAGGAGTCCACCAGAGGGACAAGGCGCGACAGGACATTCCCAAAAAAGGGGAATTGCACAGACAGAGGTCTGAGAGGGGATATTGCTTCTGAGGAGGGTACAGGGAAAGTGTTCACACCCACCTGGCTGCTGGAAGTACCAATGGCTTGGGTAGCACCTCTGAGAAGGACAATCTGCAATAATTTTTGAAACTACAAACACACATACGCTTTCACTCAGAAATTCCACTTTTAAGAATTTATCTTACAAATATACCCCCACGTGTGCAAGATGGGGTACTTACTAGTACAAGGTCATTCAACACAGCATGGTTTGTAATAGTAAAAGGTTCAGAATGGCCTAAATGTCCACCAACAGAAGCCTGGTTGAATGAACAATAGAACATCCATACAAAGAGTACTCTGCAGTGGAAACCGAATAAAGTCATTCTAGTTCTTTATGTTCTGGTATGAAATGATCTGCAAGAGTATTGTTAGGCAATAAAAAAGGATCGACCAAATTCAATATGTGGAGCCTGCTTGAATTTTGATTTGAGCAGAGTAGCATCTGTTAAGAGAGAGACAGGCAGAGACCATACTATCAGGGAATATGAATGCAGATTAGACATTTTATTATTTTTTTTACATGTCATAGATATTGCGGTTATGTTTTTTAAAGTCATTTTTTAGAGATATTCTGAAGTACTTATAGATGAAATTATATGATGTCTGGGTTTACTTTAAAATTATCAGGGGAAGGGGCAGGACTGGGGGTGTAGAAAAAATAAGACTGACCCTGTGTAGCTGATTGTTGAGGGGGGCTGATGGCTATATGAGAGTTCACACTATGTTCCCTCCTTTTGCATGTGTGTGAAAATTTTTCTATAATAAAAAGTTTTTAGAAAGCAAGAGGCAGAATAGTGTATTTCATATGCTGCCCCTTAAAGTAAAAAAGCGCAGAACCTCACCAAAAATATGTATTTGTTGAATGAATGCACGCCCTCCTGGGATTTATCGAGGTAATGTTGTGGAGTTAAGTGATAAAATGTATTAAGTAATATATTTTTTAATAAAATTTTAAATTAAAAGATGTAACAGATCAAGTTCCACACAAAGGGCATTCTTATGAACATGCGCTGACACTAATGGCAAGGCCAGGGCTCAACCCATGACTATTGGATCCACAGTCCATGTTCGTTCCACTCTTAAAGTTAAATACCAAGTTGAGCTGAAGAGGGACTGGCGTAGAGGAAATGGTCCCCAGGTTGAATATAGGAATAGAGTCAGTGGGTTCTTTCTAAAGCTTAGAAGTTATGACCTCATGGGCCTTTATTCCGGGTGATCTGCTCTGCTGAGAAACGCACAGATGCTCTTCATCAGTTCTCAGATGTTTTCACTGGTCTTATCTCCCCCATGAAGGGTCATTGAAAGTCAAATGGATGAAAGATGTAGTTTTGTTTGTAAGACCAGGGCCAAGTCTTCAAGAAGAGATTCTTCCCAGAGCTGCTCACAGGCATCTGGGTCAGCAAAGAACCCTGGCCTGGAAGTAGGAGGTTTGAGACCCAGAGCTGGGAGTCAAGAGGTCTTGGACACTATTAACAAATCATGGAGTGTAAATATATATATCTTTACCTCACTGGGCCTCAGTTTCCTCATCTGTAAAATGGGAATAAAAACGCTTGCCCTACCCTAGCCAGTTTGGCTCAGTGAATAGAGCGTCAGCCTATGGACCAAAGGGTCCCAGGTTTGATTCTGGTCAAGGGCACATACGTACCGTAGTTGCAGGCTTCTCCCCGGCCAGGCTTGTGCAGGAAGCAAACAACCAATGCGTTTCTCTCTGTCTTTCCCTCCCTCTTCGACTCTCCCTAAATATCAATGGAAAAAATATCCTCAGGTGAGGATTAACAAACAAACAAAACAAAACAAAAAAATGCTTGCCCTAGCTACCTCTCCAGGTTGATGTGAATAGTTAATGAAAAGCGATATATGAAATGACATGTTCTAACTCAGACTCTAGATATTAGGATCTTTTACAATCCACCTTACTTATAAAGGAAGTATATTTGGCTTAATTTTCTCTAACTGTATGATGGCTTCCTAGACATGTATTTTCTATATAAGTTAAAAACTGTGATCAAAGGGAAGTTGAAAATGCTGACCCTGCATTAGCAAGCCCGAGTTGTCACTTTGAAGTTTCCTCAACTGTCCTTTCCTCTGTCAAAGAGATTACAACACACCCACAGGTGGGGAGAAAGCAATATTCATCTATTTCAAAAGTTTGTCCTTGGCAAGAGCTGCAGCTGTCTTAATGTGGCTAAATGAAGTGGAGGAAAATCAGAAAAATGCAAATGAGATTCTTATTTTAGGCAAATCAATCTCAGCAATGCTCATATCTGATCAAGCTTATCTTTAGGATGATAATTAGGATAATGGATTAATGCAAAGCTTATTTTTGCCCTGTCTGCTCTCAACCCTTGAGATCCTTCAAATAAAAAATAAAAAATAAAAGCCTTCAAATCACATCTTGACTCTGCCAGACACCCCCCAAGCCCTTTAAAGTCCATTTGGGGACGGTAGCCCCAGCATTAGCACTGGAGGGGACCCTGGTAACCACAGGGTCCAGCTCACCACAAGGTCGCCAGGACCACACCTCTCATCACAGCACAGGAGCCAGCGGCGGCGGCAGCCATCCTCACACTGCAGGGGGTTCCCTTAGGAAGCCCCAGAAAGGGCTGAGGAAGACATCTGGGACTTTCTGAGAGATGGTGCTGTGAGGAGGTTAAGAGCATGAGCCTCCAAGACAGGCAGTCCTGGTTGAATCCTCGTTCTCACTTCCTTGCCATGTGACCTAACTTCCAAAAGCCTCATTTTCCCCATCTGTAAAATGGAGATAATAATAACATCTATTTTATAGGGTTGTTGTGTAAAGCACTCCGTGAAGTGTCTGACATGCAGTAAAAATGATGGCTACTGAGCTCTTACACTCAGCACCAACCCACATACTACGTGTGTGTGAATTAATTTAAAACCAGCAACAGACATAGAACTCAGGTGTTATTAGCCCCTTCTTTTAAAAAAATGTTTAAAAGAGGAGGAAACTAATGACCCTGAGGCTCCGTGACACAACAAAGTGGCAGACCCAAAATTTGAACCCAAACTCTTACTCCTACCCTTGACCGTTCACTGCCAGCTCACTCTTCGAACTGGCAAAGACAGAGAAGGGGTCTTCCTGCCTGGCACAGAAGCCGGACTTCTAGAATTCTGTGTAATGAGAAAAGGAGGCACCAGGTCTGCATGGAAGAGACAGGTAAAGGAGAGGACACAGGGGGCAGTGCTTTTGCAATGCAGTATGGAGAGGGGCAGCAGCGTTTCATCCCCCGGCCATCACCAGTCAGAACCCCTGGCACCCCTGTCCTGAGCCTGAGGACTTAGCTAAGGCTCTCCCTCCTCTGAATGTTGAGAAAATTGCTGGAGAAATATCCCAGGCCTCTGTGGAGATGGAAGTCACAGCACATTCCCAGAGCTTTCCTCACTTCCAGCATTAGGTCGCTTTGAACCAGAGCCGCAGTGGCACTAACAGGGGTGGGCAAACTTTTTGACTCGAGGGCCACAATGGGTTCTTAAACTGGACCGGAGGGCCGGAACAAAAGCATGGATGGAGAGTTTGTGTGAACTAATATAAATTCAAAGTAAACACCATTACATAAAAGGGTACGGTCTTTTTTTTTTTTAGTTTTATTCATTTCAAACAGGCCGGAGTTTGCCCACGGCTGCACTAGGAGGTGGGAATTAGCCCAAAGATAATGGTATTTGGAAAAATCCTCCCTCTGAGTCCAAAAATGTCTGGTTATGGAAAAGCCCAAATTCTTAGAAACCGCATAATGACTGAGACTAAAGACTCAGAACACTGCCCTATTTCAAGTTCCAGTTCTAAAACTTACTAGGTCCATGACCTGGGGAGTTGGGAGGTCGTCTTAACCCGGGGGTCTCAGTTTTCTCATCTGTGAAATGGGGCTAATAATATCTGGGGCTTTGAGAATTAAATAAGAGAATATGTACAGAGCCTAATCTGGGATAGAGCAAGTGGTTAATCAGTATTAACTAGTTATTATTATTACATGGTAGTTTCAAATTTCTTTTTTTTATCAAATTTCTAAAAGACAAAAATAAACATTTAGTTAATTGTAAGTGAAATTGGGTATGTATGCATACATACATATAAATATGCATTTACACATTTCCCCAGACATGTCACTGAGAAACCAGCGCATTCTTAAGTCAAAATTGGACATATTCCACATACTCCTCAGTCCAGCAAAATGCCCAGGACATAAGGATCATAAGCCCCATAAATACACGAAAATGGTGATTATTATCTCCATTTTAGGAACTGAAGGGACTTACCAACATCTAGCCTATTCAAGGATTCCAGCTAATCCAATATCCAGCCTACCCTTTTCTTTAGCCTTCCTGACAATTTGTGTCCATTCCCCCCCTCCCATACAAATTCTCCGTCAAGCTAAGGAATTATGGATTCCCCTCCCCACCCCACCCCCATCCCCCAAACACAGCCTGGTCATGGGAAGGAGATGCCTGAGAAGAGGTAAGAGGAAAAAGAAAGAAGAGGAAGACGGAGGAGGGTGAGATAAAAAGACCTGTGCTGTCTTCGTCACTGAGATTGAGTGTCCTCAAGGCCATGAGCCGGCACCCACCCACTCTGCCCCACCCTCCAGCCTTGTGTCTGCCCATGCTTCCCTGCCCTGTTCTCCCAAAGGCTGCAGGGCCCCAAGTGTGCCCTCCACAGCGGGGTCCCTGTGCAGGCTCTGGGCTCTGAGGACCTTGAAGTGCCTGCGGGGCCTCTCTGCCACCTTAATGCTGGCTCCACGCATGGCCTGTCTGCCTCCAGGCTGTGACGAGGTATCAGTGCCCATGAAATTCCAGGAGGGAGCCGGCCTCCAGAGAGCTACCCTCGGCTGGCGCCTGCAGTATTTTCTCCTTGGGCGCTTGCAGCGCCTTCAGATGGGTCATATGTTCACCAAGGTGCCACTGATGGGGTTGATTTTCTTTTCTTTTCTTTATATATATATATTTTATTGATTCTTTACAGAGAGGAAGGGAGAGGGATAGAGAGTTAGAAACATGGATGCGAGAGAAACATCGATCAGCTGCCTCCTGCACACCCCCTACTGGGGATGTGCCT
>NW_006294069.1:116122-190153 GCF_000327345.1 Myotis davidii
CTGGGACCTTTCCGTCCACAGGCTCTATCCACTGAGCCAAACCAGTTACAGCGAATGGGGTTGATTTTCTCCCTGAGGGAGTGCAGAAGCTGTCAATGAAAGCAAAAGTGAAGGTGCTGGGGAGGATGACCAGTATGAGAATTACATGCAACAGAGTGTGCCAAGCACCCATCACAGCCTGGCACACAGTAGGACTAAGCAAACAGGAGAACCATCCTCCCTCCCCGACAGGACCCCCGCCTGCCAAAGCTGCATTCCACTTCCTCTCATACATTCAGGCTGCACTCCATCACACATGGAAATTTGGCTTCATTGATATGAAAGGGCTAATTACTACAAGAGACATAATTACAAGACAGGAAATGGGTTTATAGATGCTGTCAGTGGGAGGGGTGCTCTGTGCCCCTCGGAGGGAGCAGACTGGGCTATTTATAGATGCTGTCAGTGGGAGGGGAAGCCACCGCGGCTGCGCAGGCTGCTCTGTGCCCCTCGGAGGGAGCAGACTGGGCTTCTTGCCCTGGGAGGTCTGGTTTTCCAGAGAAAAGTGCTCCTAGCGAGGTCCATGTACGGCAGATTACTGGAAAGCAAACCTGGTTCTTCCTCCGCATTTGTTCCACAATTGCTGATATTCCCACAGGATTCCTCGGCATAATAAAAATCATACTCTTAAAGGAAGCATTTAAAGAGGAAAATGACAGGAAATGATAGCACTTAAAGCTAACAAAAGGCAGAGATGCTGTGTAGCACAGGACACTGCTGCCTGCTTTCCTCTGGGGTGAGATGAACCCTGAGAAAGAGCCTTATGTCCAGTGGGTTGCCTGATAAATATTTTGTTTTAAAGTCCCTTATTGTGTAGGTTTTTTTCAGTCTAAAATAATGTCTTAATTCACACACACACACACACACACAGAGACACACACACACACAGACAATAAGCATTAATGGGAAGGTCCATCCTTGCTGATAATCAAGATAGACAAATGAATTGTGACTACTATTTATGTAGCACACTCTACGCTAAGCACTGCACTTTGCATATATTACTTGCTCAACTTCACAGCATCCCCATCTCTAACTTATAGCTAAGGAACCGAGCCTTAGAAAGGTCAACCAAGGCACCCAAATTCATACAGCTCAATGCCAGAGCAAGAGTTTGCATTCAGCCTTTTTGAGTCCAGAGCCTGAATTCTCAAGAACAGTGATAAATTCCCACAAATTAGCAATTTCCTCTGGGATCCAGCATTCAACTTCTGATCTCCTATCTTTAGAAAATAATCTCCAATATAGAATAAGTTTAATGCACATACATCTTTGCAGAATTACTTGGTTATAAAAGGGGAAAATTGGAAATTAAATGAGCAACAATAGGGGAATGGTTAAATAAAGTATGGCACATCAATAGAATGGAGTGTTATTCAACCACTAAAACTGCTATTCATAAAGACTTTATTATAACATAGAAAATGTTTATGTTTTGTGGCATAAAGAATAGCAAGATGCAAAAAATTTATATGCATCACAATCGCTACGAAAAAGACATATGCAAAGAAAGACAACTGGAAGAAAACATACCAAGTCCTAGCTGGTTTGGCTCAGTGGAAAGAGCATCAGCCTGTGGACTGAAGGGTCCTGGATTCGATTCTGGTCAAGGCACATGCCTGGGTTTCGGGCTCAGTCAGTGTGGGAGGCAGTTGATCGATGGTTCTCTCTCATCATTGATGTTTCTATCTCTCTCTCCCTCTCCCTTCCTCCCTGAAATTTTCCACACAATCGGCTTCCCTTAAGCAGAAGATATTGGTGCCAAAGCTGTCACCTTTGTGCTGGCTGATGACATCAGGTACAGAGCAAGGGACCTTTTGAAGACCAGAGGGGGGATACCTAAGTGGGCAGAGCTGCAGGTACCTATGAGTCTCCTCCAAACTCCAATGGAACATTGGTTTATTCATTCATGCAGTCAATACATTTTTGCTGGATGCCTGCTATGTGTCAGGCACCATGCTAGGATCTAGGAATATGGAAATAAAAAACATGTCAAATAGTTTAAGTTACACTGGCTCAGGGAGCACCTCTGCTGATCTCATAAGAAAATGGGAGGAAGCTGAGGCCAAAACAAGTAACTGAAACTGTAGCAAATCATTGTCTGGATAAACAACTAAAAACCAACTCACCCAACCCTAGCTGGTTTGGCTAAGTGGATAGAGCATCATCCTTCGGACTGAAAGGTCCCAGCTTTGATTCTGGTCAAGGGCACATGCCCAGGTTGTGGGCTGGATCCCCAGTAGGGGGTGTGAAGGAGGCAGATGATCAATAATTCTCATCATTGATGTTTATCTCTCTCTCTTCCTTGCTGAAATCAATAAAAATTTCTATATATATAAAAGTCTAAGTGACCGTTTGACCATTAGACTGGTAGCTATGGTGCGCACTGACCACCAAGGGGCAGATGCTTGATGCACAGGCATGGAAACATGGAACAGACTGATGAATCTCAGAGGGAAGGGGGAAGAAGGGAGAGGGGAAAGAGGGAAAGGAAAGGGGAGGGGAGGAGGGGGGGAAGAGATTAACCAAAGATCTTATATGCATACTAGAGGCCCGGTGCACAGATTCATGCACCAGGCCTCTGGTGTATATATAAAAAAAGTCACCCAGCACTTTGTATTTACTCCTTTCTTGAGGAGAGCTGGGGAATATAAATTCTCCTTGATGATCTGGGATGGCAGGCTATTTGTAATAACAACCCGTTCTGTCAGTAGTTTCTGCTGCCTACAGGGACACTAGCATGAGTGGTTTGTCTTCCATGGGCCAGGCTTGTGTCTAGGTACTCACAGACTGGGACGACTTATGCCCTGGTCTTCCTAAGACAGATGCCTATGGCCCACCCAAGGTGATTGATAGGCATGGTCTTTCTGGAAGCACCAGGATGCTTCTGCATTTGTAATCCATATCCCTTACTACATATGGGTTTTCTACCCCTACTCCACCACCTACTAGCCATGTTACCTTGGGCAAGTTGCCTTTTCTGTAATTCAGAGTCCTCAGGATTGGAGCTGTGGGATAATGAAGGAAAAGCCTGAAACCACAGCTTCATTCGAGGAAAGCTTAATCTGCTTATGGGTCCCACAGCTTTTCCCAGGCCTCTGAATAGGATCTCCAGGGAGGGGCTCAGAATCTGTACATTTAATGAGCATCCCAAATAGTTCTTATGACCTCATGGTAAATGTTCAGTAAGTATTGAGTTATAACTTATATTATCAATATTTACAGTCAGTTTAACAATGATGTCACCATTTCTTTCAAGAACAATGTTTTACATCTGGATAATTAAAGAGCCATTCTGAGATTTTTCTAAAAGCAGCAGTCTTCCCCAAATGTGAATTAAGGTTTCTAAATCAAGATGCAGAAAATGATGATCCATAAATTGTAAATGAGCACTTTTTATGCTTCAATCTACTAATATTTCAAAAACTTTAGGGCCTGGTCAGATACAGGCAACCTTATCATGTCATGTACTCTGTAGGGACTTGTACATAATATTCTGTCTTCAGAATTATGTTAAATTCTCATATGCATCTTCAATACATGTGTAATTTTCTAAATGGAGCAGACTCAGAAACATGACTCTTGCAAACGTTGGGAAGTGGTCAGATACGTTCTTATTACTTGCTTATTCATACTTTTAAATCTTTACACCCAAATGTGATCAATCGCTTCTATCCTTTATAATTATATTTTCTGTAATCTTTTCTACAAATATGTTGGTATTATTTCTGAAGCATCACTTCTTTTCTATTACTATGGAATTTCATTGTTAGACTGATCCTTTCTTCTCAGTGTAAAATTACTGACATCAATCTTGGGTTTTGTTCCCATGTGAATTCTCTGGAGAACCATGAGTCATAACTTCTAGATAAGAACCTTTGCCCATTTTTGCTCATTGACTCCTTGGAATAAGTTATCTCTAAGAGTTTCTTTATGTCAAAGTTTTCAACTCTGTCTGAACACTTATCCCATATTCAGTAAAATACAGGGCTTTTTCATATGAATTCTCTGATGTGTCTACTTCCTTTTGAAGTGGCCTTTTATTCCTACTTTTATTTTTTAAATATATTTTTATTGATTTCAGAGAGGAAGAGAGAGATGGAAACATCCATGATGAGAGGGAATCATTGATTGGCTGCACGTTGGACTGAGCCTGCAACCCAGGCACGTGCCCTTGACCGGAATCAAACCTGGGACACTTCGGTCTGCAGGCTGATGCTCTATCCACTGAGCCAAACCAGCTAGGGCTTCCTACATTTATTTTTTAGGGAGAGGCTCACCTCACTGCCTCCACAACACTGCTTTAAGGCACTGCTGGTTCCTACCATTCATCCAGACCCCAGCCGATCTTCAACCTGGGCCCCTAACAGGAATAATAGTAATATCAGCTATTCACCAGCATTCTGCTAAAATCTTTCCCTGCAATACCCCATTTCCTCTTAAAAATAATCCTTCAAAGTGACTGATATTATAATTTCTATTTAAAATGTTTGGTTCAGAGATTTTAAATAACTTGTTCAAAGTCACACAGGTAGTAAGTAGCAGAGCCTAATCCTTGGGACTCCAATGACAGTTCTTCCGATATTTATGCTGCTGCCCCAATTTCCTCTCACTTTTTACCCCAACCCTTGTGCCCTGCTGTGAGCCCCAACTTTGCCCTATGAGAATTCCATCACCTTTAACACTTTTAGCCCAAGCTTGGCACCAGGGCTTAGCTAGCCCAGCTGGCTAAGGCATCCACAGAGAAGCCTTATTCTCCAGCCTCTATGTTCCTCCCCAACCATTATCTGAGAGATGAGATCATCATGGAATTACTTTCTGCTGCTCAGGGCACTCTCCTGCAATGCCAGTGCCCTCCACACATTCCAGTCTCCCATTTATAATCATCACCAGGTTGAATGGGTCTCTGGAGAAGCCCCAAGAAAGAAGGGAACTAAATTAAAAGCCCAGATAGTAAAGATGTATTATCTTTCTATATAACAAATTGCCCCACCATTTAGCAGTTTAAAACAAAAACACATATTATTTCACAGTTTCTAGGGATCAGTAATCTGAATGTGGCTTCAATGGGTGAGTCTGGTTCAAGTTCTCTCATGAGGTTTTTGTCACACTTTTGGCCACGGATGTGGTCTTATCTGAAAGCTCAACTGGAGCTGAAGGATCCAATTCTAAGCTCATTCACATGGTTATTGGTAGACTTCAGTTCTTCATGAGCTGTTGGACTAAGAACCTTAGTTATATACCATGACACACGGGCCTCTCCATAGGGCTGCTCACATGGCAGCTTGCTTCCCCCAGCACAAGTGATCTGAGAGAGAGAGAGAGAGAGAGAGAGAGAGTACACTCAAGGTATAAGCCACAATGTCTTTTTTAAAAATATATATTTTTATTGATTTCAGAGAGGAAGAGAAAGGGAGAGAGAAATAGAAAGATCATCAATGATGAGAGACAATCATCGATCAGCTGCCTCCTGCACACCCCACACTGGGGATTGAGCCTGAAACCTGGCACATGCCCTGACCAAGAATTGAACCATGACCTCCTGATTCATAGGTCAATACTCAACCACTGAGCCACGCTGGCTGGGCTAAGCCACAATGTCTTTACAACCTAATTTCAGAAATGCTAGTCTATCATTTATGCTGTATTCTATTTTTCATAAGTGAGTCACTAATCACTCAAAGA
Source organism: Myotis davidii (assembly GCF_000327345.1). Lineage (NCBI taxonomy): Eukaryota > Metazoa > Chordata > Mammalia > Chiroptera > Vespertilionidae > Myotis > Myotis davidii. The sequence goes on from NW_006294069.1 coordinate 121,847, forward strand.
GAGAGGATTACACACAGGCATGAATACCAGGAGATGGTGATCATTGAAGCCACCTTAGAGATATACTGGACAGACTTAGTGGGATTCATTCTTTCCCACCAGTAACCCTTGTAAAACCATACACATGTTGTTCCTCTCTTCATGAAGCTTAATTTTTTCTCAGCCAATAGCTTTTACCACCTCTCCTGCTTGACTTTTGGAGTCCTCTACCAACAAGATAGTATAATACTTGACATCTATCATTTGCTAAGCCCCTTCTAAATGCTGGGTCAGACACTTCACAAAACCTGAAAGATACAGAAGCTGAGGCTTAGAGAGGTGAAGAAACTTGCCCAAGATCACATAGCTCATAAGAAGCAGAAGCATGATCCACTGCCAAAGCCATCTGACTCCAGAACCTTGTTCATGAAGCAAGGAAGCAGTGTGTCTGAATGCAGGATCCACAGACCACCAGCACCAGGTCAGCCCAGCCCTATGAACTAGAATCTTTGGAGATAAAGAGGGAATAAGAGTAGGAAAGCTGTGCAGTGCTCCATTGGTGGGAAGGTGGCAAAAGGATCAGAAAAGACCTGTGCATGATCAGGTTCCAGCCAGGTAAGGTATTATCCGAAGCAGACTGACTGGAGATGCAGGCCTGCCCTTGAGTCTACGAAAGGTCAAAGCAAAGATGCTGAAGGCCATCTTTAAATTCCAACAAAAGAGCAGGGCTGAAAGCAAGAGACAAAACCAATGGGCCAGGAACTCAAAAGATTCTTCATTAGTCAAAAGCAGAACCAGGTAGGAGGCCTAGACCAACACTGATAGCAGAAAGGGGCTTCTTGTTTGCCAAGCTGGTGTGGTCCATGAGTGGATCAGCCTAGTCCAGTGGTCAGCAAACTCATTAGTCAACAGAGCCAAATATCAACAGTACAACGATTGAAATTTCTTTTGAGAGCCAAATGTTTTAAACTTAAACTATATAGGTAGGTACATTGTTATTAACTTAATTAGGGTACTCCTAAGGCTTAGGAAGAGCCACACTCAAGGGGCCAAAGAGCCACATGTGGCTCGAGAGCCGCAGTTTGCCAACCACGGGCCTAGTCTAAAGGGTTTTTGCTCATTGTTGCACACCCACGAGGAATGCTGTTCTGGCCGATCATTTCCCCTCTGTCACCCTCCATGACTCTAACTCAGATTTTCTGAGATTGACAGAGCTGCCAGAGGGGCTAGCCCAGCTGTCTGGTATGTGTAGTGAAAAATAATCTTTAGAGTTTTCTAAGCTGGCTTTTGAATATCTGTGGCTCTAACTGATGGGTTATCTTCATGCTTCAATATAACAGTGCATTGTTGCGCTGGCTGCTATCTGCCATGTTTCACTATACTCTCCCTATCACCTGCTGGCCCCTGCCCAACCAATCTGTGCTACAACCTGTGCTTTGATCTATTGGGGTCTGAGTCTTCACCTGTTTACCAAAAGATACCCTTAAAAATAGCTTGAAAGTAGACAACAACAGGGGGACTCCATCACAGCTTCTTATTTTATATATTCTTTTTTTTCTCAGGGATTCTCTGCTTCAGCTGCCTCAGGGGGCAGGTACAACAAAGTGACAGAAATGAAAACACTGAACCACATTAAAATGCTCTACCAGCAACTGCAAAATCCTGAGCCTGTGGAGAATGAGCTAATGGAAAGTACAGCTGTCCCTCTGCCAGTGACAGGGAGTGGAGGCTCAGACTGGTGGCTTTGGGCTTAAGCCCAGGAGTCTAATGATATGATAATGATAATGATGGTAACTGTTATAATAATAACTAACTTTTATTGAGTGCTCTCTATGTGCCATACACAGTGCTATGCATTGTGTATATCTATATCTCTATAGAGAAAACCTCCTTTAATTATTACAACAGTCCTGTGAGGTAGGTAATACTATTACCCCCATTTTACAGAGGAGAAAACTGAGGCACAGAGTTTCAATAACTTGAGCAGAAACCCAACTCAAACTAGCTCTTTGATTTGGTAGGGATTCTGCTCCTGGTTTGTCTCCTCCCCGTTAACATCACCCACTTCACACAGACCACAATCAAGAGAGCCTACTCCATGGATTGAACCATGACCATCAGGGTAACTTGTGGTTCTTCAGGGCCCTGCAATAGTGGGGAGAATGAGCAAGTGATGTGGCCAGGATAATAATAATAACCGTGATAAGGACCGCCAAACCTGTGGTCCTGAATTCCCACAGTAAAATCCTGGGTTGGCCCCACCTTCTCCCCCCTGCTGAAGCCTTCCTCTTCCTTCCCCATCCCTGCCCCAGCCCCAGCCCCAGCCCCAGCCCCAGCCTAGGAGAGTTCCTAAAGGGCTCACTGGCTTCTTCACCTCAGAGATGTGAGGGCTTCTGCAGAGGACGTGCCTGAGAGGCCAGGGTCAGAGACTGAGCTTCAGGAGCAGGAACTGGGACAAGCAGCTCAAGTTGGTCATTCTTTTTCTTTCCCTGAATTGATCAGTATTTTGCGCACCATCTAATAATAGTAGTAATTAATAATAATAATAATAACAATAATTTTTTTGCATTTTCAAAGTGATTTTGCACTCATTATTTTAAGAGGTAGGTAGGATATGTCCATTTTACAGATGAAGAAGCTGTGTCTCAAGGGGGTAAAGGATTGCCTGAAGGTACCCAACCAATTGTGAAGAGTCCAGGATCAGAAGCTGGTCTCCCCCTCTTGGACCTGGCACCCCTGTTAACTGCTATCACTGATGGCTCCCCAGTAAGAGTGATCCCCAGTCTCTCAGTGGAAGGCAGGGAAGCTCAGATTCAGAATATAAAGAGTTTCCCAAATGTCAACATTTTAGCCTTAACAAATCTATTTGAAAACACATTTCTTCAAAATAATTTATTCCTAAACAGTTAAAGCAAGGCGGGAGGGGGGAGGCAGTTGTCAAAAAAATGAATTGAATAGACTGGATAACAGACAGGTTAAAGGGAATAATTAGAGGCTTTTTTTCCCTTTTTTATTCAACAGCTTCTTTTTCAGGCCTGTCAATCACTGTTTATCACACTTGAACCAAAACAATGATTTTTTTCCCCTCTCTGAGGCCAGAAGAACCTAGTGGGGAAATAGTCACTAATACCAGCGTGACATACAGCCTGAGCTAGGGCAGATTAAAAGTGTTCACAGCAGCCCTAACCAGTTTGGCTCAGAGCGTCGGCCTTCGGACTGAAGGGTCCCAGATTCGATTCCAGTCAAGAGCATGTACCTTGGTTGCGGGCACATCCCCAGTGGGGGGTGTGCAGGAGGCAGCTGATCGATGTTTCTCTCTCATTGATGTTTCTAGCTCTCTATCCTTCTCCCTTCCTCTCTGTAAAAAAAAAAAAATCAGTAAAATATATTTTTTTTAAAAAGTGTTCACAGCAGCATAGAAACCAGGAGGCCTGTGCCAACGAGAAGGTCCATGCCAGTAGCTAATAATACACCTGGCCCAGCCAGTGTGGCCCAGTGATTGAGCATCAACCTATGAATGAGGAGGTCAGTGTTTGATTCCCTATCAGGGCATATGCCTGGGTCACGGCCTAGCTCCCCAGTGTGGGGCATGAAAGAGGCAGCCAATCAATGATTGCTTCTCACCATTGATATTTCTATTTCTCTCTCTCTCTCTCCCTTCCTCTCTGAAATCAATAAAAAAATATTTTTAGCACTAACCGGTTTGGCTCAGTGGATAGAGTGTCAGCCTGTGGACTCAAGGGTCCCAGGTTCGATTCTGGTCAAGGGCATGTACCTTGGTTGCGGGCATATCCCCAATAGGGAGTGTGGCAGGAGGCAGCTGACCGATGTTTCTCTCACATCCATGTTTCTAACTCTCTATCCCTCTCCCTTCCTCTCTGTAAATATTCAATAAAATATATTTTTTCAAAGTTATTTTTTAAAAAAGAATACACTTGGCAGCAGGGAGAGTATTTTCCAAGCTCCTGCTATGAGCTGGCATTCTTTATTTAATCTTCTCAACAACCCTGCAGGTAGACACTCATCCCCACTTCACAGATGAGAATGCTGAGGCTCAGATATGTTAAACAGTATGCACAAAAAAAAAAAAAAGGCACAAGGCTGAAAGCAAGGCAATGCAGTGCTAAATAGAACTGCATCCTGGTTCCGAAGAAAATGTTTGTTTACACCACTAAGATGAGTATCAAGATCCCAATAGCAGACTGTAGTTCGGGCAAGTCCTTGTCCTACTGGGACCCTGGGGACTAAGGCAAAACCTGGCTCTAGATAAAGCATGAGGCAGAGGAAGAGCAACTACTCAACTCAGGGACTAGAGGGCTATAAGTCACTACACTGGTTGGTGGTACAGACGCATTCCAAATCCCACCAAATGAAGTCCTGGGCCTTTGGGTGGAGCTCAGCCATGACCCACCTTGGAAAAACTGGGCCTGATAAATGAAGAGGATGGAGTTAACAGAGGGGACAATCTGACTCAGGAGGAACAAAGACTTCCCAGAGCAGGGGGTATTGAGTTGAATGGTAGCCATGTAGGTACAAGTGGAGGAGAGAAGAGAATTCCCTGCAGAGAAGATAAGCAAAGACACACGTGCTAGCAACGTCATAACGTGGAGAGAAAACACAGTTGAATGTAACTTGAGTGTTAAATTTGAAACAAGAGGAGGTCACCAATAAGACAATAGATGATAATAGCCAGCTTTTATTGAATGCTTACCACATGCAGATACTTGTAAGAGCTTTACATATAATATTCATTCCTTGCACAAATATTTATTGGGCATTGCAGGGCTGGCTCCAGAACGTGCAGGGCTCAATACAGTGTGAAAATGGGAGAGCCCCTGTTCAAAAGCAAGAAAAAGCTTCTTATCTTTCTCTGCATTCTCTCTGTCCATCAGTTTTCATATGTTTTATTTGCTATTTAATGCTTCACTTCTGGAGCACCGAGATACTGGCAGGCAAGTAAAGTTAAAGGTGTCCAATGCCCCATCCCGCACCTTGGACTATGGACATACATACCCTTGCTGTGACCCTCCCCATGCCTATGTGGAAGGCGCCTCTGGGGCAGAGATTGGCAGTGGCTGCTGGGTTGGGGAAGAGGAGCCGGTAGACAAGAAACGATCCCAGAGAGGTGAGGTATGGCAGAGGCAGAATCACATGTGAACTGGGGTTCCAAACCCCCAGAGAAAGCTCCATTGTTCCATTAGACTACACTTAGGAAACACAAATTCAAAAATAAAAGTATTAAGAATTTCAGGATGGTGACCACAGAGCATTAAACTCCAAGTAAGGGCCCCCCCTTCTAAGAGTGGGCCCTGTGCAGCTACACTAGTTGCACCCCCATGAAACCATGAGTAGCACCATGTTAAGTTCTATTTTTTTCCTAAATATATTTTTATTGATTTCAGAAAGGAAGGGAGAGGGACAGATAAATAGAAACATAAATGATGAGAGAGAATAATTGATCGGCTGCCTCCTGCACGCCCCACACTAGGATCAAGCCTGCAACCTGGGCATGTGTCCTGCCTAGGAATCAAACCATGACCTCATGGTTAATAGGTCAACACTCAACCACTGAGCCAGGCCACCAGGGCATGGGTTCTATTCTTGACTATAGGATAAGGTAGTGAACAAAACAAAAGAGATAAAAACCCTGCTCTCCTGCAGCTTACATGCAAGTTGGGGGGGTGGGACTAAATACATGAAGTAAATATATGTTCAGTGGTGATAAGTACAATGGAGAAAAATGATTCAAGAAGAAGGCATAATGGTGCTAGGGAAGGTGCCATTTTTAAAAAGAAGGTCAGGAATAAGCTCATTGCGAAGATGATTTTTAGCAAAGATTTGAAGGCTGTAAAAGAGTAAGCCAAAAGCATAGGAAGGAGAACACTGTTCCAAGCAGATAAAACAGCAAATCCAAAGGCCTTAAAGTAAGAGTGCTTTTGGCTTGTTCAAGGAGGTCAGTGTGGTTAGAATGGGCCAAGTGAGAGGAGGCTGGTAGAAAATGAAGTAAGAGAAGAAGCAAGGGGTGCAGACTAAGCAGGGCCTTGTAGAGCCCCGTAAGGACTTTGGCTTTGGCTCTGTGTCTGATGGAAATCTTTGGAGGATTTTGAAGAAAGAAATGATATGATCTGATATATTTTTAAAGGATCACTCGGTCTGCTGTGTGAAGAAGAGATGGCTGAGTTGAGTCTCAAATTTTGAGCAGTAGCAACACAAGTGAAAGTGGAGGATGAGGACAGGGAAGATAGCATGAACTGGAGGCTATATAGTAATTCAGATGTGTGATGGTGCCCTGGGCCAGAATGGTAGCAGTAAAGGGTCTAAGAAATGATCTGATTCTGTATATATTTTGAAAGGAGGAGCAACACATTTCCTCACAAACTAGATATGGAATATGAGAGAAAATGAGGACTCAAAATTACTCTAGGAATTTTGGCTAGTGCAATTGGAAAGATGTTGCCATTAATGAAAATGGGGAAATATGTGGATGAAGCTGGTTTTAGGAGAAAATTGGGAGTTAGACTTTAGACAGGTTAAGTTAGAGATGCCTATTAAACTTCTAAGTGAAGAAAGATATCAAGTAGACACTTGTATGTGAGTCTGGAGTTTGAGAATGATGAATGGACTGGAGATATGAACATAGGATAAGTTAGCATATAAATGGCATTTTAAAATTATAAGATTAGATGAGATCTCTAAGAGACTTGAGTATATAATGAGAGACAAGGTTTGAAGATAGCTCAAAGGTATTCCAATATAAGAGTTTAGGGAGATAAGAATGAACCAGCAAAGGAGATTGAAAAAGGGCAGCCAATGGAATAAGGAGAAAACCAGGACAGTGCAGTATTCTCAAAGCCAAGTGAAAAAAATCTTTCCAGAAGGAGAGTTTGATCCTCAATGTTAAATGGAGGTGATCAGTTATGAGGAATGAGAACTGACCTTTGAACTTATCAACATAGAGTTAATTGGTGACCTCAACAAGAGTAGATTCAATGGTGTAGTTGGGGAGTGGGTGTGAAATCCTGATTAGAGTGAGTTTAGAAGAAAATGGAAATTAACCAACTCCTTTTTTGAAAATCAGTAAATAAAAGGGAAAAATCATATAGTTGTCCCCTAATTCCTTGCAGGGGTGGGTAACATCCAGCCTGTGTGCCGTATAAGGCCTGTGAAATTATTTGACCTGGCTCTGCTAAGGCATTAGGGGTGAGTTAATTAAATGTTTGACCAAATATAGCAGTTAATTTTTTAAAATATATTTTATTGATTTTTTTACAGAGAGAAAGGGAGAGGGATAGAGAGCCAGAAACATCAATGAGAGAGAAACATCAACCAGCTGCCTCCTGCACACTCCCCTCTGGGGATGTGCCCGCAACCAAGGCACATGCCCTTGACCAGAATCGAACCTGGGACCTTTCAGGCCGATGCTCTATCCACTGAGCCAAACCGTTTAGGGCTAGCAGCTAATTTTTAAGATGATCATTTTGTATGGCCCTCAAATGATGTTATAAATATCCAAACGGCCGTTGGCAGAAAAAAGGTTGCCCCCTCTGTGGGCGTTCAGTAACCAAATAGTTAACGAGGAGATAGTACATAAGAAAGAAATTATGGAACATTGTCATTTTACAGCCCTGATGAATGAATGAATCCTGATAACGTTCACCACTGGCATTATGAAAAGACGTGTACTCCTGAATAAAAAGGCATCTGAATATGATTAAGCCTCTAGATATATCAATTTACAAGAACCACACGGAGAGAGAAACCCATTTAGCAACACCACAAGGAGGCAATCAGGAAAATCTAGTCTATGGAAAACTCTATAAGAAAAATGGCTGGTTTCCTCAACAAAACCATTGCAAAAATTTTAAAAAGAGGTGAAGGGAACTAACTGGTGTGGCTCAGTGGTTGAGCATCAACTTATGAACTAAATTCAATTTCCGGTCAGGGTACTTGCCTGGGTTTTGGTCCCCAGTTGGGACGAGGCAGTTGATCAATGATTCAGGTGCATCAGGTATTCCTTACCTAGGAATACCCTCACCCCACCCCCTTTTGGGGTGCATAAATTCACTAGGTAGGACTTTAAGATGGTCTCATACACTGCTTCTGCCTATAGCTTCTCTCTGTAAACTTGCTGGGGGTGTCAGCACCAAGTGCATGGACAGCTCCTTCCCCAGGACTCCTTAGCCCATGGTTCCCATCAGGATTTTCCTGCTTTTCTTGCCACAACTTTAAGCACTCAAGTTAGAGTCCATAGGTTCGGTGTTCAGTAATACCAGAAAGTGCTGCTTCCAAAAACAAACGAGATTAAATAACATTTTTTTAAAACCTCCTCAGATAAATAAACTTTCTAAACCTGGATTATTGTCTACACTTTTTAGGAAATGTTGCAATGTTATCTATTGATTCTGACATAAAGTTGATGTTTTGCAAACAGTATAACTTTTTAAAGTTTTTAAGTGAGCTCCTACTGGGTTGAAATGAATGTCTTTTATACCTGCGTTCTCTCTTGCTTTGTTTTCAATGTTTTGGGAGAATGCCTGTGTAGCTGCTTCAACTTCTCACAAATTACTGAGGGATTAAGGGCACATTTCAAGAGACTTCATCTTTTAAAATTATATTGAAAGTATATAGCTTAAATTCTTTTTCTCTGTCTTCTTCCCCCCAGGGACATTCAGGCTGAGAATAATAATTGTTGACATAGGGAATAGTTTTCTGTTTGGTTTAAGGGAACCGAATCATACATACATTAACAAAGAGAGTAGGTTCTGAAGTTTTACTACATAAAGCCAAAATGTCAAGAGCTGCATATTCTCTTCAGATCTCCTTCAGTTGAGGTCTTTCACCTCTTCACTTGAGTCCTGGGCTGACATTCAGCGCTCTGGTCTTAGGGTGCCCGGTGGAAGAGTCCTGATTAAAACTTCCTAAGAGTACTCAGCTGATCCTACTTCTGGAAAGTGAGCCAGTATTTACTACATAATTGCAATCCACCCACGTCTTAGTCAGATGCTTTACACATGCTCTCTCAACAAGTACTTACAGCAACCCTAGGTATTAATATTCCCATTTCACAGATGTGGAAGCTAAGGCTTGAGGAGAGATCAAAACTTACTCAAGACTAATCAATACAAATGGCAGAGATAAGATTCAAACTCAGGTTAACAGTAATACCAGACTGTGCTAACTACCTGTGGCTTTGGGGACTCCAATAAGGGAAGATGTATAATAGGGACTGACTGTTGAGTGCAGGGTTGCTGGTTATAGGATGAATGTGGGAGATTCAGGGACATCCTCCATATCTATGACCCAGTGCCTCCCCAAAGTCCATCTTAGAAGCACTGGTGTGCTGGCATAGCTGCATCAGAATCACCTGGTGGGTATATTGACAATGTAAATAGTTGGACCCCATTCCCAAAGATTCTAATTCAGTAGGTGTGGAATATAGCTCAGGAACCTGATTTTTTAAAGATTTCTAGCCCTAACTGGTTTGGCTCAATGGATAGTGCGTCGGCCTGCGGACTGAAGGGTCGCGGGTTCGATTTTGGTAAATGAACTAATTGGGAATATGAGATAACTGTTTCCCTGGGATTAATGCTAACCTCTTCTGCATTATTACAGAGCAGCCACTACATTCTCCACCACCTGGTTTATCTCCCAGGAGGACTTCTAATTTATGTCCCAGGGACTCCCCCCATTGAACTTGAGGGGGTTTGCGCTTGAAGGTTCTCTTTGGACTTTTCTGGCGACGGGTCTGATGTTTCCTCCTTTCGGTGCTGAGTGTTCTGGGACACACTGGCTGCTCCTGCACACTGAAGGAGGTCTGAGCTCAAATGACTTGAATATAAAAGCACATCACGTGCTGTGTGAGTAGTGAAGACTTTGACAAACTGTTCAAAGGAAGATGCTGCTTTTCAGTTCCAGCCACTCCTCGCCATATAGAAATGCAGGCTCAATATTACCAGAACTTCTGGCTTAAAAAAAATAAAAATAAAAAGGCCAGAAATCAGGTTTCCTAAATCTGAGTCCAGATTAAAATGTAGCCCTAGCTGGGTTTGCTCAATGAATAGAACGTCGGCCTGTGGACTGAAGGGCCCTGAGTACGATTCCGGTCAAGGGCACATGCCCAGCTGGTGGGCTTGACCCCCAGTAGGGGATGTGCAGGAAGCAGCCGACCAATGATTCTCATCATTGATGTTTCTCTCTCTCTCTCTCTCTCTCTCTCTCTCTCTCTCTCTCTCTCTCTCTCTCTCTCTCTCTCTCTCTCTCTCTCTCTCTCTCTCTCTCTCTCTCTCTCTCTCTCTCTCTCTCTCTCTCTCTTCCTCTCTGAAATCAATAAAAAGATATATATTTTTTTTTAAATGTAAAAATACCATGTGGGTCAAACAATAAATTTCTGTGGGTCACATCTAGCCAGTTTACAAGCCAAACTCAGCAGAAAACAACGCCTTCTTTGGTTGGTTTGAGAACAAGCTGCCACACCTGGCCATGTCTACCAAAGGAACTCGTTCCATCTGGAAGCTGCAATTCCAAAGCACTAGTCACACCCACACTGTGTTGATGTGGTCACCTGTCAGGATGAAGCTCTTAGTGTGATCTTTGGTTGTAGGGAGATAAAATGAGGGAGAAGGCCTGGGACAGAGCCAGTTCTCACTACCACCCAACATGCTCTGGTAAAATGTTCTAAAGCATCTTACTGACATGCTGACAGACTTAAAATTCCACTGCTAAAAGCCACTCAGATCTTAACTGGTGTATGATATGGCCAACTCAATGCTGCTAGAATCTCAACAGAAATGCTGCTTCCTTTTCCCCTTGTATATATCCCAAACCTCCCACGGAAAAGCATCACCTCCGTTGACAAGCACTAACTTATGCAACTGGAACAATTTGAAGTTGGCACCACACTCTGCTTATCTTGCCAACCCGGATTTCCAAGTAAGCATGGGGTATTTGACCATTCTTAAAGAAGATTCAAACTACATCTTTACTCTCTACCACCACAAAAGTGATTGTAAAATCATTCACTTTCCTTCACTTTACAAAACCCATTAGTCATTTTTTCCTGTTGCAACGTAGTGAAGTGGGGGTGGGCTCAGTCGTTGCCTTGTGACTCCCACTTCCACCAGTGCTCTTCTTGCCCACTCTCTGGTGGGTGAGAACTCTGGTGGGTAAATGCCTTTCCTGATAAAGAAAGCCGCAACTAGGTGGGTGGTTCTGAACAAAAATAGTAGCAAACACCTGGCTAAGGGAGAATATCCAAGGAAGTCTTGGGGAATCTTCCTGTCTTTTCAAATCAGCTAGACTCGGGATTCGCAGATGAAAGGCATAGTTCCTTTGGTACAAGGGTCTGTGTGTCTCAAGTGCCCAGCCACAGTCAGTGGCTCCCTTGAAGTATATGAGAGTTCTCACAAGAATGGGGGAGGAGAAAAAAGATTTTCAGAATGTAAATCTGAAACCTGTAAAGCTTATCCAAAACAGTCATGCTTATCCTCTCCACCTACCTAACCCTCTGGTCTATCAGAGTTGGCATTGAGGTTGGGTGACAACGCTGTTAAGTTCAGAAAACCTTCCCAGATTATTTTTATTTTTATTCACTGCCTTATGCACTTCCACAATATCCTTGCATCTGTCCTAACTGAGATCCATGAACTGAGAATTACCCAGCCACTTGAATTACTTTGGGAGTATTGTGGCCACAAGGAGTCTATATATGAGATGCCCCTTAAAACACACACATACAACTTACACCTTAAATAAGATAATGGATGGGATTAGAAATACATACAATCACCTAAGGAGATGGGGGTAGCTTCTCTGTATAATTAAAGATATTAACAGGCCGAAAGAATGTGTCAAATTGAATGGGAAGAAAGTACAGATAAAAGAGAAAGTTGGTCAGTCAGGAAAACAGACAAAAGAAAGTTGCTGAAGCAAAGATGTGATAGTCCCCATCCCCAAGGGAGCCTCAGCAATCAAATCTCGAATGTCATAGACCAGCGGTTCTCAACCTGTGGGTCGTGACCCTTTCACAGGGGTCGCCTAAGACCATTGGAAAACACATACATAATTACATATTGCTTTTGTGATTAATCACTATGCTTTAATTATGTTCAATTTGTAACAATGAAAATACATCCTGCATATCAGATATTTACATTACAATTCATAAAAGTAGCAAAATTACAGTTATGAAGTAGCAACGAAAATAATTTTATGGCTGGGGGTCACCACAGCATGAGGAACTGTATTAAAGGGTCGCGGGATTAGGAAGGTTGAGAACCACTGTCATAGACCATTAACAAACCATCCCTATCAAGAGAAGGATGAGTCAGGCCACCCAAGACTTTTTCAATATTGTGTTAGCTATTCAGAGCCTTTTTCAATTGCATCTGAATTTGAGGATTGGCTTTTCATTTCTGCATAAAAGGTCATTGGAATTATGATAAGGATTGCATTGAATGTGTAGATCACTTTGGGTAGTATTGCCATTTTAACAAAATTAAGGCTCTAATCTATGAACATGGGATATCTTTCCATTTATCTAAGTCTTCCTTAATTTTTTTTCCCAGCTGTGTTCTATAGTTTTCAGTGTGTAAGTCTTTCATCTCCTTGGCTACACTTATTCCTGGGTATTATATTTTGGGGGAGAGGCTAAAGTGACCACTTTAAGTCATAAGTAAGATGACTTTTCTTGCTGCTCTGTGTATAATAGACCTCATAGAAGAAAGGGTAGAAACAGGAAGATGTATTGGATAATCCTAAGGAGAGACTATGGTGGCTTTGACAATGGGGTAGTCTTGGGAATGGCAAGAAGAGGTTGGATTCAGGATACATTTTGAAAGTAAAGCCAAAAGGTGGGATTGGCTGGAGTATAAAAAAGAGCTGAGCCCTAGCTGGTTTGGCTCAGTGGATAGAGCATTGGCCTGTGGACTGAAGGGTCCCGGGTTCAATTCTGAACAAGGGCACATGCCCAGGTTGCGGGCTCGGTCCCCGGTAGGGGGCACGTGCAGGAGGCAGCTGATCAGTGATGCTCTCTCATCATTGATGTTTCTATCTCTCTCTCTCCCTCTCCCTTCCTCTAAGAAAAAAAAATAAAGATCTGGTACTTCTCAATAACAATGGCTAATATTTATGGAGTGCAAACTATGTGCCAGTTACCATGTAAAATGCTTTAGATCCTCTCATCTCATGCTCACAAGGAATGTATCAGCATAAAGCCTGAATCGTCTTTTTTTTTTCCTTTTAGTATTGGGGTCACACGCTTTGGAATATGAGCTTGTCCACATAGCCAGGAGAACAGTTGTGATGGGTACATTCATTTACTTAAGTGAATATATATCAATGTCATTAGAAAAAAAGATGCTGACTTGTGCCAGCATAAATAACGCCTTGGAGAATTGCAGTTGGGCAAATGAGTACCTTCAGGTTTAAAAAAAAATCTGTCAGTTAATAAATATTTACTGAGCCCTGCTATATATAGTCATTGGTGGGGGTGAAACACAAGGTAGAAGATATGGACTTGGCTGAGAGAGTTGGATGGCCCTCTACCTCTGAGTATGATTTGTAAAGACTTTTAAATAGCACCCTCCTAAAAATTTCTAATAGCCAACCCACAGAGCAGAGGCTCCAAAAGTGGTTGCTATTCTGAGGTGACGGTGCCTTGCTAAGGAATGCAGGAAGCTATGTCCAAAGGGCACAGACAATTCCTTTCCACCCTGAGTGTGGGCTATGCTTGGTGACTTAGTCTCAAAGAGTACAGTTGGCAGGATGGGGTGTGGGGAGTAACTTTACAGCGGAGAAGTCTGGCAAATGCTACTTCACGTGACCAAAGTCAACATCAATATTGATATGTCATCTTGATAGCATGTGCCCTTGATATGATATCATGAGAATGGAACTTTACCTCTCTGGCCTTGTACCAAAAACCCATAGCCCCAGTCTAACTATGAGAAAAAATGCCAAGCAGACATAAATTGAGGGACATTCTAAAAGTTCCTTACCAGTACCCTCCTCAAAACCTCAAGAACAAGAGGAGAGAAACTGTCATCAAGAGCAAGAGAAGTCTGAGAAACTGTCCAGAGGAGGCTAAGGAAACATGACACCTAAATATTTTCTTTCAGTGGTAATTCTTCTGTGGCTCAAGTGTTTAAACTCTTTACTGAGAGGTGCTATAGTGAAGCATTTAAGAGTAAGAGTTATAGCCCTAGCTGGTTTGGCTCAGGGGATAGAGTGTCGGCCTGTGGACTAAAGGGTCCTGGGTTCAATTCCGGTCAAGGACACATGCCAGGGTTGCAGGCTCGATCCCCAGAAAGGGGGGCATGCAGGAGGCAACCAATCGATGTGTTTCTCTCACATTGATATTTCTCTCTGTCTTTCCCTCTCTCTTCCACTCGCTCTAAAAATCAATGAAAAAATACCCTGTGGTAAAGTTTTTTTGTTTTTTGTTTTTTTTTAAGTAAAATAAAACTAGAAGTAGCATACATACTACCATGATATATTTATGGTTGTTTTTATTCAAAATATGGAACAACTTCTATATGGATCATTTTATAAGTTTAGTAAAAGGGGTGCTGGAATTAGAAGACATGAGCCTCTGCAATGAAGTATGTGTGTGTGTGTGTGTGTGTGTGTGTGTGTGTGTGTGTGTGTAAAGAAAGAAAGGATGACTGATTTTTCCATTAGACGTTCAAAAATATGTCACAAGGCATTCAAAAACATCCTCATGCTAGGCATAGTGTTTCGTTCTGGAAATACAGGCTGAAGAAGACACGGACTCGGCTCTCAAGAGGCCTTCAACGTCGAGCCAGAAACAAGACCATGAGTCTACATGGAGTAATTGTAGAGAATGCTATGGGCGCACAGAAGTGGGTCATCTCAGTGAGGCAGTGACAACTGATATGAGTTTTGAAGGATAAAACTGAGGTGGTAAAGAACAAGCAGGGTGAGGGTAGGCGGGGCTCAGTGGGAGGGCCCTCTAGGAAGGAGAACAGAATGTGTGAAGGTGTATCAATTTGAGGAAAAGGGCAACCTGCTCAATATGGCTGAAGGGGATGAGGGAGGTAGGGGATGGACTGGATGGAATGTACATGAACATACACATAAAATAACAAATAAATGTATTTTATTGAATTTTTACAGAGAGAAAGGGAGAGGGAGAGTTAGAAACATCGATGAGAGAGAAACATCGATCAGCTGCCTCCTGCACACCCCCCACTGGGGATGTGCCCACAACCAAGGTACATGCCCTTGACCAGAATCGAACCCGGGACCTTTCAGTCCACAGGCCGACGCTCTATCAACTGAGCCAAACCGGTTAGGGCAAACTCCAGAATATTTAAAGGGCAACTTCACTGCCTAAGTTTAGCTGATGTCCTTTCTTCTCCCTGAAGCTTTCAGCACACTCCAATCCACAAAGATCTTATCAATCCAGTTTACTGAGGAAGAATCATGTGATATTTTGTGACATCTCTTGTTCATTTTCATCTCATTTCCATGCCTTTGCCTTGAAGGCAGCTTCTAAATATATTTACTCTCCCAGCTGGCATGGCTCAGTGGTTGAGCGTCGACTTATGAACCAGGAGGTCACAATTTGATTCCCGGTCAGGGCACATGACTGGGTTTCAGGCTTGGTCCCCAGTGTGGGGCCTGCAGGAGGCAGCTGATCAATGATTCTCTCTTATCATTGATGTTTCTGTCTCTCTCTACCCCTCCCTTCCTCTCTGAAATCAATAAAAATATATTTTAAAAATAAGTAATAAATAAATGTATTTACTTGCCAGGCCCTCCTTTAGATACTGGGATATAAAATAAACAAAATGAAAATCCTGCCCTCACAGAGTTTACTGTTTCAGCAGAGGGAGACAGATAATAAATAAGTAAGTAAATAATAGTTTGTTAGATGGGACTAGGAATGCTTTGGAGGAAAATAAATCAGGGTGAGAGGATAAGTATGTCTATTGTAGTACTTACTAAGTTGTGTTATAATTACCTGTGCCTAGATTGTTTTTTGTTTTTTTCTTACAGAGGTTTTTTAAAAAATATATTTCTTTATTGATTTCAGAGAGGAAGGGAGAAGCTGAAAGAGACAGAAACATCAATGAGAGAAAATCATTGATTGGCTGCCTCCTGCACGCCCCCTACTGGGGATCGAGCCCGCAATCCAGGCATGTGACCTTGGCTGGAATTGAACCTGGGACCCTTCAGTCCACAGGCCGATGCTCTATCCACTGAGCCAAGCCAGCTAGGGCCCTAGATTGTTTTTCAAGGCCATAATTTGATTTTATTAATTCCTATAGCTTACTGGTCCTATGCCTAGAACTGAGTATATATATATATGTAAGTGACCTCTACAACCAAACGACCAGAACGACAGGTCGACCAGTCGCTATGATGTGCACTGACACTGTCAACCTCCCGGAGCCCCTCCTCGCAGCTGGCCAGGCCAAGGGACCCCATCTGCGCATGAATTCGTGCACTGGGCCTCTAGTGTATTTAATAAAAACAGAAGAGCAGTATTAGTTGACCCTGAGATGAGACTTCCTTGTTTAAATCCAATTTCTGCCACTTATCAGCATGACCTTGGGTAAGGTACTTAGTTCTCTGTACGTGGCTTTCTTCATCTCAAAAAAAAAAAAAAAAACGCACATCCTTTTGTGAACCTCAGACCCCACCTTGCATCCAGCACTCCCCGGAGCTGCCTAGTTGCTAGGTTTGGGAACATGGTGTTAAAAATACAATTGTCCAGCTTATTTGATGATAATGTGTTCTGACAGTATTTAGCCTACAGGCCATGTACATTTCCATCATCTCTTCTCAGTAAAGGGATTGCCTGGAGCTATGTCAGTGTCTAGAAATATAGTCTTCTCAATTGTCAACAAAGTAAAAAAAGAGTCATTTCTTAAATTTGTCTGGGATACTGTAGTTGGCAAAGCACCTTCCTATCCATTATCATTCAGTCCACAAGCAAACACTCCATAGAGACAAGAACGGGTGATCATTTCCACTCAGCAGCTATGGAAACAGAGGCTTCTAGCTCATGATTCTGTCTCTAGGCCCTACCCCCAGGCTTCCCACAAATCCCGGGATCCTCCCAAGCATTCAACATGTTGACATGGGCCCTTTCCCTTGGTATTTATCCATCACTATATCTTTTTTTTAATTTGTCCAATACCTACTCCTGTTTAGAGCCACAACATTCACAACTATACTTTTTTCAGGTCGGGTGAGCCCTACCTCAGTCCACTAGAGCATTATAGGCCTCCTGCATCCAGTCCAGGGGTGGGCAACTTTCTGATTCGAGGGCCACAATGGGTTCTTAAACTGGACCGGAGGGCCGGAACAAAAGCATGGATGGCGAGTTTGTGTGGACTAATATAAATTCAAAGTAAACATCATTACATAAAAGGGTACGGTCTTTTTTTTCAATCGTTTTATTCATTTCAAACATGCCGGATCCAGCCCGCCGGCCGTAGTTTGCCCACGGCTGACCCAGTCTCTTGTGGTTCTATCACTGGGGCTGACACTCCATGGTTGGAGGATAGAAGCTGAAATTCTGAAGTGATTCCAAAAAGGTGCATAGTTGCCATAAATATAATAGTGATAGACAATCTGTTACCATGGCACAAATCTAGGCAAACTGAGGTTCTCCTGGAAAATATACTCTCCTATTTCTCAGGCCAGTAACATTTTTCAAAATTAATAGTGTGTGGTAGATTTAGATAATTTTGCTAACTTATTTTACCAAATAAGAGTAATAAATAGTAATCATCATAAAATAATAATATAGGAACATTTTCACACCAAAAAGGTCGGAGAGGTAGGATCTCAAAATAAGAAACAATACATTTAGCTTTATGAAGAACTCAGAAATCATTTATTTATTTATTTATTTTTAGAAATCACTCTTATGTTTCTTATTCTATAGAGGCCTGTGTGAAACACTTCACAGGCACTTGCTCTGGAGCTGGCATTTGGAATGACTGCTCTGGGACTTATAATGTTATTTCGCCCTAATATCGTTGACTCCCGCTGTGTTCAGAACTAGAGAATCCCAGGCCTAAGCAAGCATGGGTGTGGACCAGCAATAAAATGTGTCTGTACCTCTGAATTGGAGCCAAGACTTGTGAATTGTTCTTTCTGGATATACTATTAAAAGCAGTGAACATGATATAACTAGGCATCCTTTGGAACAGTGCATTTGTTTTGTAGTGGTTAGGACAACATGCTAATCCTAGGAATAATTATGGAATCTGCAGTCAGCAGAGGGAAGCACCTGATTGGATGTCACATGTTGCTGCAACATAATACGTTCAAGACCTGTACACTAAAAAGTACAAAACATTGCTCAGGGAAATTAATGAAAGCCCAAATAAATGGAGAGGTAGATGTACTGTGTTCATGGGTTGGAAGACTCAATGTTAGTAAGGTTGACTCTTGAATAACATGGTTTGAACTGCACAGATACTTATGCCTGGATTTTTTTTCAACAAATACAGTCAGCCCTTTCATATCACAGGTTTCACAACCCCAGATCAACCAACCACAGATCAAAAATGTTTTTTGCATTCTCAACTGCAGTTTCTCAACCATGAACCAAAAATACTGTTTTCAGTCTGTGGTTGGTTGAAACTGCTGATGCGAAGGGCCAACTGTAGTTAAGTTTTGGGGGAGTCAAAAGTTATAAGCAGATTTTCAACTGCATGGGTGTTGGCCCATTTAAGTCCAACGGTGTTCATGGGTCAACTGTAGCTATCTACACAAAAACCTGTACACACATATTTATAGCAGCTTCATTTATAATTGCCAAAATCTGGAAATAACCCAATGTCCATCAACTGGTAAATGGATACATAAACTGTGATTCATCTGTACAATGAGATACTCGGCAGTAAAAAGAAAATATCTATTGATACATGAAACACCATGGGTGAGTCTCAAACACATTTTGAGTGAAAGAAACCTTACATATGAGTACATACTGTATAACTCCATTTGATACGAAATTTTAAAACGGGCAAAACTAATCTATAGTGATGGGAAGCAAATAAGTGGTTCCTTGCCTCGAGACTGGGAAGGATTGATTAGAAAGAGACAAAGATAGAAGCATTCTCTATCTCAATTGGAGTAGTGATTACATGGGTGTAGATGTTTGTCAAAACCCAATAAGCTTAAAATATTTGTTGGCTGTAACGTACAGTTCAATCAAGATTATTTTGAAAGTAAAAATAAATTTTTGAATTGATTTTTTTGAATTAAAATTTTTTATCAATTCCTAACTGTGTCCTTGTGCTAGCTACCATGCATGTACAGGGTTGCACAGATGCAGTCTCAGGGTGTTGCAGATAGGAGCTCTTCATTTGGAAATAATGGCCTGCCTCGATAGGTATATAGAGATAAAGTAACCAGATAGAAACAGGCAAATGCTCTAAAATGTGATTTTTTATTATCAGAGTACTACTTACGATCTGAATATAGAAGCAGCAACAGGTTTTGCGGGCAGAAGACAAAGGTAAAGTCATAGGGAGAAGTCATGTGGAGAAGGCTAGGTGACTTCCTTACTGGCCAGTGGGAAAGTCATCAGATGCTCTCAGCTCTTCAGTCTTGGAAGAAATTCCAGAATCAGCAATACTGAGGATTAAGGAAGAAAGGATGTTCACACTCCAGCAGCCTGGAGTTCTGAGTGGATCACAGTCGGCATCCCTCAGCCAAAGCAAAATGAGAGAGAAACATTGTGTAACGGATGGGCCCACTTACAGGCACATGTGCAGAAGGAGGCATGGATGGGAACACGTTGAAGCCTTATTTGTAAAAGCTAGAAAATGTAAGCAGCCGAAACCGGTTTGGCTCAGTGGATAGAGCGTCGGCCTGTGGACTGAAAGGTCCCAGGTTCGATTCCGATCAAGGGCATGTATCTGGGTTGCGGGCACATCTCCAGTGGGGCATGTGCAGGAGGCAGCTGATCGATGTCTCTCTCTCATCGATGTTTCTGACTCTCTATCTCTCTCCCTTCCTCTCTGTAAAAAATCAATAAAATATATTTTTTAAAAAAGAAAATGTAAGCAACTTAACTGGGAAATGATTTAATAAATAAGATACATCAGGCCAGGGGTGGGCAAACTTTCTGACTCGAGGGCCACAATGGGTTCTTAAACTGGACCGGAGGGCCGGAACAAAAGCATGGATGGAGTGTTTGTGTGAACTAATATAAATTCAAAGTAAACATCATTACATAAAAGGGTACGGTCTTTTTTTTTTTTTTTTAGTTTTATTCATTTCAAACGGGCCGGATCCAGCCCGCAAGCCGTAGTTTGCCCACGGCTGCATCAGGCCCTACTGGCATGGCTCAGTGGTTGAGCATCAACCCATGAACAAGGAGGTCATGGTTCGATTCACGGTCAGGGCTTCAACATGTTCCCAGCCATACCTCCTTCTGCACAGGTTTTAATTGAAGGGTCATGACATCCCTGGAGCAGTGTCCTGGAGCAGGAATTTATCAATGTTTCCAGAACCACCAAGAATTTCCAGTCAGACAGTTACATTGATGCAATGATTCTGGCTCTTTGGATCTCCCACCAGCCTCTTCTCCACCCCACTCCCACAAGCCCCCTGCTCTGAGACCCTGCCCATCCAGCAGCCTGCTGCTGATGATTTAGTTTCCCATGGAGTCTTGCCTAGTGGGAGAGAGTGTGCGGAGGGGAGGAGGCAAGTATAACAATGTAGGTGTTGGTTGTATCTGTCACTGAAAGGCAATCAAGTGGCCTGCTTCTTGCTTCCAGACCTTCATTATGAGGCCCCTTATCCTAGTGTTCCAAGTCTTTTGTGTGCACTGGAAGCTTTTACAAATCCGAATGTCCAAGTCGTACCCCCTACCAATCAAATGGTGTAGGGCACCAGGCAGTTGTCAGCTGCCACCGGCTTGGGAGACCCTATTGTGTCTCTCTTTCCAACGCCATCTTCAGTGAAGTCATGCTTGAAATCAACTGTGGTGGAAGTTTTTGTACCACTGAATTCTCGTGGTCGACAAACTGCGGCTCGCGAGCCACATGCAGCTCTTTGGCCCCTTGAGCGTGGCTCTTCCACAAAATACCACGTGCAGGCACGCATGTACAGTGCGATTGAAACTTCGTGGCCCATGCGCAGAAGTCGGTATTTTGTGGGAGAGCCACACTCAAGGGGCCAAAGAGCCGCATGTGGCTTGCGAGCCGCAATTTGCCGAGCCGCAGTTTGACGACAACTGAATTAGACCATAAGTCAGGTGTGTGTGTGTGTGTGTTTCTTTCTAAAGAGCCAATTATTAAGCACTTACCAGCACACCACTGAAGCCAGGAATCTAGGGTTTTTAAAGATCCCCAGGTGATTCCCATGTGCAGCAAGATTTGGGAACCAGTTTCCACCTACACAGTGCTCAGTGTGGTCTTGGAGAACTTGATGTCCCCTGCTACCTCTAGGAATGGGTATTTGAGCCTGCAGCTTTCTTTCTAACCTGAGGCCACTGTCACTGAAAACTTTCCGAGAGGGCCACCTTCGTTCTGTTCCGTTTGCCGAACTCTGTCCTTTGATGTGTTGGGGGTGGATCGCTGGAAGTTTTGTATGAGGCTTATCATGGCCTTGTTAGTGAAAAGTGTCATGTCACATTTGCAGTCCAAGCTGAAAATGGTTCCACAGGACATTTCCCATATGACATTATGAAATGTCCCTTATTTTATAATTGTATGTTCAATTGTATGTGTTATACTTCCATTTATTGACTTAAGAAGTCAAAGTAATAAAGGGCATCACAAATGTTAAAAATAATGCTCATGCTCTGGCCGGTTTGGCTCAGTGGATAGAGCGTCGGCCTGCGGACTGAAGGGTCCCGGGTTTGATTCCGGTCAGGGACGTGTGCCTTGGCTGCGGGCACATACCCAGTGGGGAGTGTGCAGGAGGCAGCTGATCGATGTTTCTCTCTCATTGATGTTTCTAACTCTCTATCCCTCTCCCTTCCTCTCTGTAAAAAATCAATAAAACATATTTTTAAAAAAAGAATAATGCTCATATTATATTTTTTAAAACATTTTTAAAAATTAACTTTAAGATAAAATGTTTATCACTGATTCACCTGGGAAGCGGGGAAGTGTTGGACATTGCCTGACTCTCATGGCCAAGGACCTGAGTCAGGGCTAAGATTTAACCCCGGGGTTTGGAGCTGAAAGGCAGAGAGGGGTTAGGCGAGGTCAAAGTCCTCAGATAGTACTGCAAAGGGAACACTCAGGCTGTGTTATTGAGTTGGATGGAGGCCCAGCTATGAGGGGTAAAAGACCCAGGGCCTCAGTAGAGGGCCTGGACAACACGTGAACTTGGATTCGCCTGGCCTTACCCAGTCCCCAGCTTGTTCCATCTCTATCTTAGTTCTCTTGACTCCTGACATTGTATTGCCCCCAAACGGATTCTTCCACCGTCCTGTCTGGCTTCCCTTATTATGCATCCCTGTAGCCGAGCAGGACATGTCCTTTGTCCCACAATACTGCCAAATGCTCAAAGGTTTGCAGCCTTACACTGCTTTGTTTTGTTTTTAATATATTTTTTATTGATTTCAGGGAGGGAGGGAGAAGGAGAAAGAGATAGAAACATCAATGATGAGAGAGAGTCATTGATCGGCTGTCTCCTGCACGCCCCCTGTTAGAAATCGAGCCCACAACCTGGGCATATGCCCTTAGCCAGAATCAAACCGGGAACCCTTCAGTCTGCAGGCCAACGCTCTATCCACTGAGCCAAACCACCTAGGGCCTTACTCACGGTGTTTGATCAAGCTTCCAGCTTTACTTTGGCACTGACTGCTATGTTATGTCCTGTCACAAGGCTGATATAGGGCCTGAAGGGGCACTAGAAAATAAATGAGGAAAAATAGGAGAAGCAGTTTACAATTTATTAAGATTTAAGTGTCACATTTCATTCTCCCCCCCTTCCCCCCAGCTCCCCACTCTCCAAACAGAAGGGCACTGGAAATGGAGACACCAGGAAAAAAATTGATCAGAGAACTACCAATAGAAGACACTATCTGTATTAACTGGCTACTCTGTGTCGGGCACTATGCCCAGAATTTCATATATTAATCTGTGACCTTATTTAATCCTGTCAATATCCCTTCAAAGTAGATATTATTTTCTACTTCAAAATAGGTATTACTATCCCATTTCACAGATGGAGAAACTAAGGCTCTAAAGTGTTAAGCGCACAAAATCATGTCTTAGAAAATTTCTCATAGCATTGCATTTCAGTTGGAGGCATTGAATGTCTAAGTTCTTCAGGGGAGGGAGACATCCAGAGGGCTGGTATCAGAGGAAGGCTTCATGAAAGATCTGAGGTTCTAGGAGCAGAACCTTGAAAAGTGAGCAGAACTTGGGGAGAACAAGAGGTAGAAGGAATTCCAGGTCTGCAGGAAGGAGCCAGAGGATGGAGGAAGCATGATTCAGAAGGGTGTCTGATGAAAGGTGGGAGGTGGTCCTACCTGCCTGGCACCGAGGATTTGGTTTTAAAATGTTGAAAAGGGGAGACTTATGTAATACTTTAAACAATTAAAAATTTAAATTAAAAAAAATGTTGAGAAGGTATCATAGACCCAGTGAGGGAGACCCCTTGGCTGTGAAGATTGAAAGTGGAAGAATTTCCTGTCTACTCTTCCCTGGACTCCACGGCATCATTTCCTAGGCCATGCCCTGCAGCTGTGTGATGCAGTGGGAAGACCATACAGTGAGAAGCTGGCCGCTCCATAGCTAGGTGAGGTCCAAGTTACTTTGCCTTCTTGAGTCTGTTGCTTCACTTTGCAGAATGGAATGTAGTGATGATTTATCACATAAGATAACATTCATTGAGTGCCCAGCACCGTTGAATAGGTTGCCCCTTTGGTTGTCCTTTAATGCTCATGGTCTGGCTCAAGTTCTACAAAAGTCTCTACAGGCAACTCAAGATGGAGCCAGTTCTTGGAAAAAAGGCAAAATCACCCCCGCTTCCTGCACATTCTATTCCTGCTTATGCATTCTGATGTCCTGCTTGCTTTTTTAGACTCTAAGTGCTATCCTGCTGACTCACTTCTGACTTCTCCTTCATCATGCTCAGCTCCTGAAAATGGAACAGAATGGAAAGGGCCGGATACTGTGCTGTCTGGCAGTGTGGTTAAGAGGAATTGGGTGGCTATCAGGCCAGCCCAAGTGGGTGGAATACTGGGGACATGAACTGAGCAATGCCCCAAGTGTTTTTCTCATCTGACACATAGGACACTCTGCCTGGCCTGTAACACTAATAATAACCACTCCACTCACTGCCACTGATGAGGAGCCAGGCAGGCCCTGGGCTGTGTGCTTTCCATGACTGGCTATTTGAATCATCACAATAACTGGAAAAGTCGGGGATCCTCTCTATTTTATGGACAAGGAAATTCAGACTAGGACAGGTTAAGGCACTTTCCCAAGATCACAGAGCTCAAAAGGGGCAGAGCAGGGATTCAAACCCATGATCTAGATCTATACTCTTATATGGTAGCCACGAGCCACATGAGGCTAATAAGCACTTGAAATATTACTAGTGCGACTGAGGAAATTGAATTTTTAACTCAGTTGAGATGTGTTGTAAATGCAAATATATGTCAGATTTCAAAGACCTAGTATCAAAATATATATAATTTTTTATATTGATTACATGTTTAAAATGACAATATTTTGGATATATTGAGTTATATAAAATATATCAAAATAACTATATATCTGTTTCTTTTCATTTTTAATGTGACTACTAGAATATTTAAAATTTCATAGTGGCTCTCATTATATTTCTATCATATAAAGAATGTCCCAAAAAATGTATACACACTTTAACAGCTGTAGATTCTATTACATTTTGAAAATGAAATGTATTTTCATAAACACTCCCTTCAAAGTGTGTATACATTTGGGGGGAACATCCTATATATATTTAGACAGAGCTGATCTGAACCATGAACATTAAATGGTCATTGGGCCAGTGATTTATCAATTGATAATTTGATAAATTACATTTTGATAATTTGGGGGGGATGAATCCCCAATTTATGTATTTTTTACTTATTTATAAATTATATACATGTACATTACTCTGCATATTATGTATATTATAAAACACTAACAAAATTGACATTTTAAAAAGATGAAATTAAAAATAAGCAGAATTAGTTGTATTCATTTCCTCTTAGAGCCAAATAGCTTACTTTGTCAACTTGGAGTATGTTCACACCATTTTGGAAACTCCTGCACTACACTTAGAGCTTAGAGGACGGAGATTTTAATTCATGTATCCCCTCCCACAGTATTGAACGTAGCACCAAACCTACATACACTTCATGCTCAAAAAATGTTTGTGTCAGGAATCAATAGCTCTTAATATGCAATAATTTTTTGGTGGATTGGATTATTTCTTTATTTCACATGTATTGAGCACTTTCTAGGTGCTAGGTACTATAATAGGTGCTGAAAAGTAAGTTTAAGAAGCCCTGGCTCATGTTGATCAATGGTTATAGCATCGGCCCACACACCAAAGGGTGTCAGGTTTGATTCCCAGTCAACGGCAGGTATCTGGGTTTCAGTTCTCTCTCCGCCCCTGGTTGAGGAGCATGCGGGAGGCAACTAGTCCATGTGTATCTCTCACATCGATGTTTCTCTCTCTCTCCTTCCTCCCATCCTTCCCTTCCACTCTCTGTGAAAAAGCAATAGAAAAGATATCCTCAGGTGAGGATTAACAAAACAAAAAAGCAAAACAAACAAAAAGTTTAAGAAAATTCAGCCCCTTCTAGGCCAGTGCTTCTCAAACTTGAGCATGCGTAAGAATCACCTGGAGGGCGTGTCAGACAGAGTCCTGCCCGCGCCCCCAAGAGATTCTGATTTGGAAGGCCTGGGGTAGAACCTGAGACTGCATTTCTAAGAAGCTTCTGGGAAACTACCCTTTGGAGGAGACTGATATGCACTGGGAAATTGGAAAAGCATCCCAAATATTATGTGAGGATGGGGCTAGGCAAAGAGAATGAACATATATTAAACTTTCACTGTTTGCAAAGAACTTTCAAAATATATAACCTCATTTAACCCTCACCACAACTTGGTGAGGCATATATTATCTTCATGCTCAGTTGAGGCAACTGAGATGCAGGTTAGTTAAATTACCTAAGTCATAGAGCTAGTAAACAGCAGAGCTTAGATGGGTACCTACTTCTCTGCACTGAAGAACTCATGCAAATACTGAGTGTGTCTTCATCTTTTAGACATTGCCCTGGGAAACCTGAGAGGGACAGACAAGCTCTCTGTCTTGGTCAAACTCAGTGGGACAGACAAGCTCTCTGTCTTGGTCAAACTCTGTAAACAATTAAAATACAGAGTTTTCAGCGCTATGAGGGAGGCAGTGCAATGGAGCTTTATAACAGAGACACAACTCTACAACAGGGTTGGGAAAGCTTTCGGGGGCGGGGGGAGTAAAATTTACAGGAAGAATTGCATGATAAGTTAGAAAGTGGAGGGTGTGTGAGGAATGTTTTGAACGAAGATATGCATGAAGGCTTGGAGAGACTGAAAGAAGTTTAGGGTGGATATGAGAGATAAGGCCCCAAAGAAGGCGGGAACCAACTAGTGCTGGGTCATTTAGACTTACTGACTTTAATCAAGGGTAGGAGCATGGTCAGACTTGAATTTTTAAAAGAGTGCTGTCCTCTCAGTGGAGGATGGATTAGAGAAGAGCTCGCCTGTAAGCAGGAAGATGCACTAAAGATGCCAGTAGTGAAAATTTTAGTAATACTGTGGCAACTGGGAATGGGAAGGAGGTTAGAAGTGTTCCAAAGTGTTGAAAACTTTATGCTTGATTGGAAGGGGAGGAGTGGGTAGGCAAAAGAGAAATCAAAGATGATCTCCAGGGTTCTCAATGTACATCTTTTGTAAAAGAAGATTCTGTAAGCTTATTATTTCATTTTTTTTAAAGTAATTCAGATAAGTGAAGTTATGTGAAAGTGAAAGAATGATGCTTTAGTAAGATTTCAATGACTAGAATTTATTGGCTTAGAGAATATGGGAGAAAATTACGATCTTTATGGTTAACTTTATTATTTTATTGTTTTAATTTGCATTTGTATGATAGGCTTACTGTCCATTGAGAGCTGAGTTGTGAATGCTGGACTTAATGCCTCTTTTTGCCAAGATCAAGATTGGCCACGAAGGACCAGCCATAGGTATGAACTGCCAGTATACTGAGTTTCTTCTGCGACAGTTTGTTGAGTAACCTTGAACCTTGAATTTCTGGAGAGCTCCACTTGCCTTTTTGCTCCCCCTAGCTTTTCACACCTTATTCCTTTAAAAGGGATGTAGAGGGTTCCTATCAATGGACCAGCGAAGATTTGCACTCCGCCTTCTTCTTCTGGGCCACACCCCCTTTCCCTTAACCACACCCCCTTCACTGATCCCGCCTCCTAAAAAAAAGTCGCCGCTGATATGACAGCGAATTCTCCACAATCCTGACCTATAGAAAATCTGAAAGGTGGGACCGAGATCAATCTTTTTGTCCATTTGTTAAATCAAGTGTCTATCTGGCATCAGTCTCAGCCCACTTCATCTTCAAGCCAAGGATTGGTTGCTCTGTTCTTGGTCCCCGGCTCATGATTGGTTCTTTCATTCCACCCTCTCTTCCAGCTTTGCAGGCGGGATTAGCACGCAGCTTCCTGCTCCTGCCAAAAAAATAAAAGAAGAAAAAGAAAAGAGGAGAGAGGCGAAAGAAAATGTCACAGAGATCTTTGGGTTTTAATTCGCTGCTAGCCTTGTCGGTCAGGCCAAACTCTGCCTTTTGATTGGTTTTCCTATCTGCCCATCCCAGATAGGGGCGGGATTTCCCCAGGAGACCCACATCTTGTTGCCACTGGCCGAACAGTGCGCCTGTCTGAAGCTCCGGTCCCAGGATTGGGAGCGGATGCGGACAGGTGGGCGTGGATTGGCTAGGGAAGCCGGTCAGTGTGAGACGGGGGCGGGGCCTCGGCGGCTGGTTGCGCGTGTCCGCCGCTTGCTCCGCTCTATCCGGCTTTGCTAGGGGAGGTGAGTCTGGCCGCGGCTGCACTGGCGGCTGAGGAGGCGGCGGCTGAGGAGAAGACGGCCGCAGCGACTGAGGAGGAGAAAGCGGCCGCGGGGACTGAAGCCGGGTGGGGGGGGAGGGGGGGAGACGGAGCAGCCTTGAGCCCTGCGGGGGCCGTCGTGCGGGGGGATCCACCCGCTCTCCCCCCCAACCCTCCTAGCAGCAGCAGCAGCAGCCGGCGGCGGGGGTAGGAATCTGCCCGCTTCCGACTGCACCCCGCCCGCCTCTCCCGGGGCGGCTATTCTTTGGCCCCGGGACCCTCACCTCCTCCCGGGGCGGTTCCCTCTGTCTGGGCGTCCGAGTGCTCCCCACCTCTCTTTCATTCCTGCCTGCACCTCCTCGCCTTCACTTTGCCCTGCTGCTCTTTCTCCTCGCGGTCCTGCCCGTCGCCTGTTCGGCTCGCGCTCCCTCTCCTGCCTCCTTCCTGGCTCTTCTCTGTTCGGGAAAGTTTAGTACCACCCCGCCCCCCGCAACCAGGTCAGCCTGCCGAAGAGTAGGGGGAGATGTAGGGAGGCCTGCGAGCGCGAGGGGGGGAAGCCGGTCTCCCTGAAAATTGCCCCCCATCTTCTTCTTTCGGGGTGGCTGGAACCTTTTTTAATCGTGTTTTCGAGGAGGCGGTAGGTGTTTAGAAAAGGATGTGGGGATGGAAGGGGTAGATGAGTCAATCCTCTTAGGAGATTCCCAGGGTGGTGCGCTGCCCGGTCCTTCTCGCGTGCGGCGTTCAGGGGGTCAGGAGGCTGGGCCTTTATTCCCACATTCGAAGTTGGAGCCTCCCCCGAAGTAAGGATGGCGTTTTAGTACCCACTTGTGGCAGGAAACCTGGGGGGCACGGGGGGGTTCCTTTTCCCTTTTTCTTTTCTTTTTCCTTTTTCCTTTTTTATTTTTGGCAATCCACACCCTTCCACACACACACACACACACACCCCACAATCCAACACCAAGATCCTCCAACTCGTTCGGATTGACTGAGGAAGACGGAAAGCCAGTTGCGCCCCATGGTTTTTGAGGTGGCGTGAGTGGTTTTTCTTCATTTTTTTTTTTAAATGGCCAAATGACAGCTTTGACCTAGTTTGCTTTCCAATCAGAGGGCATATTTTTTTTTTTTGAATGTCTCTTTGTGGCGCGAGAGCCAACG
This sequence comes from Myotis davidii, assembly GCF_000327345.1. Classification (NCBI taxonomy): domain Eukaryota; kingdom Metazoa; phylum Chordata; class Mammalia; order Chiroptera; family Vespertilionidae; genus Myotis; species Myotis davidii. The sequence continues at coordinate 151,062 of NW_006294069.1, forward strand.
CAAAAATGATGGCGGCTTACAATGGCGGTGCATCTGCGGCAGCAGCAGGTCACCACCACCACCATCACCACCACCTCCCACACCTCCCTCCTCCTCACCTGCACCACCACCACCACCCTCAGCACCATCTCCACCCGGGGTCGGCGGCCGCCGTCCACCCCCTCCAGCAGCATACCTCTTCGGCCGCAGCCGCCGCCGCCGCCGCGGCCGCCGCTGCTGCCATGTTAAACCCCGGGCAACAGCAGCCCTACTTCCCATCACCGGCCCCGGGCCAGGCCCCTGGACCAGCTGCAGCAGCCCCGGCTCAGGTACAGGCTGCCGCAGCTGCCACGGTGAAGGCGCACCATCATCAGCACTCGCATCACCCGCAACAGCAGCTGGACATTGAGCCGGACAGACCGATCGGATACGGAGCCTTCGGTGTTGTCTGGTGAGTGTCCAAGGGGAGACACAACTTCTCAGGGTGTCTTCTCGTGGTGGTGATGGGGCGAGTCGCCGCCTACGGTGGTCTCCACGTTGACCGAAGCTGAGCAGGACATACTCGCTGCACGTGGTAAAGAGGAAGACACCCTCTGTGGGAAGGCACACCCTCACTTGCGTGGTAAAGAGGCCTAATGCATGGGCTGGCTAAGCTTATACCTTTTTTTTTTTAATTGTTAATCCCCACCTGAGGATATTTTTCCAGTCGATCTTTTAGGGACAGTGGAAGAGAGAGGGAAAGACAGAAACATCGATGTGAGAGAAACACATCCATTGGTTGCCTCCTGCAAGCTCCCGACCAGGGCCCAGGACGGGGGAGGAGCCTGCAACCAAGGTAGGTGCCCTTGACCGGAATCGAATCCGGGATCCTTTGGTCCACAGGCCAACGCTCTAGCCACTGAGCCACACCGGCTAGGGCTAAGCTTATGCTTTTGAGTCATGTCAAATTTTGGTGGAGAAACCTGTTTGCTGTCTTACCAAACTTTTTGTTTAGAATCTAACCAAGCCTCTCAGGGTGGGATCCATAGATGAATGTGTGAAACGGTTTTTCCTGCGAAAACCTTGGGCATCTCTCCTGTTTGACTTAGAGTGAACCAGTTGCCTAATGGCAGCAAATGTCACAACAGACCCAAACTCGATTCCTTTGAATCATTTTACCGTTGGGATGTACCTTGCAAAACTACTTTGCTATCCCTCCCGTCTTTTCAGTCCATAATTTGAGATCTTGATCCCCAGGAAGAAGATAGGGTTCATATTTGAACCAGTTAAGTCACTTCTTGCGTGGTTTATTTTAAACCGTAAGGCTACAGTTGGGAAGTATTTCGCTTCAGCCTTTTGATAAGAATGCATTAAATATAGCATCACACATGAGTACCACAAATGAGGTCAGTAGATGGTAGCTATACAGTGGCCCACATTTGGTGTAATGTTTTAGTGTCATTTAGTGCCTCTTAATTTGCTCTTATCCCTTGGTTGGTTGCTGTAGTAGGAAGTATGCTTTTTAAACATATGAAACTGCTCTACTTCTGCTGGTGCTAAGATATTTCTCAAAGTCCAAGGGTTTCTTAAATGCAACATTCTGTCTGTTCTTAGGAAGATTGGTAGCTTATAATAAAATGTACTTAGCATTGTAGGGTTCTATTTGTGTCCAAACTAGAGTGAACTGAGTTTTTACACCAAGGATTCAGTACTGTGGTGTGGATAGATGAATTGATGTTTTGAGTGCATTCAAAAATAGATTCTTGTTAATGTCTAGAAAAGCCCCCATCACCACAGGAAAATGAACAAACTCTTTGGAACTAGCCTCGTCTCTTTTCGTCATTGTCTTTCAGGCTATACTTGATGAATATCATTTTTGCATTGTATCTGGCCTCTTTACATATATTTAAGATTTTATAATGTAGGCTACTAAGTGATGGGATCTGTTTGTGTGTTTTTTTGTTTGTTTGTTTTTGTTTTAAACTAGTAGTGTTTTCCCAGCTAAATCTCCCAGGAGATTGCTGCTGTAGTGCTCCCTTCTCTAAGGTGTGTGGGATTCCTGGTGGCAAAGAGTAATGGTGCCTCTTTGATCGTTCTGCTCGGGGACCTGCCTGTTCCTGCCTTCCTCTCTTTTCCATATCCTATCCTCAGGGATTGCACTGTGAACTTCCTTCCATTTCTTGCCTGACCCTTGAGGATTTCAAAGCTTGATTGGAAGGGGGGAGGCGGGCAGGCAGGAAAAAAGTTGTTCCTTGCTTTAAATTTTGTCATTGATTTACTGAGAATTTGTGTGGATTTTCTTAGCCATGGATACTCTTTCATTTTAGTGCTTTGCATACAGTGCTAAGAACTACAGATACTGAAAGGGAAATGGGTTGTATTTCCTATACTATAAAGGTGTTGCCTACATTTCTATCAAATGGTGATGTTACCTGTAGAAATTTTAACTTCAAGTTGGTGCTAAGGGAAAAGTTTTTATTTTTAAAGGCGAGGGAGGTGAGGAATTGGAGTGCTAAAACATCACCCACAGTGAACATTCTGGTAATAGGTATTCTGAATTACTGATATATTAAAATCCCAATATGTTTGATTTGAATTCATTCTAGATTCTTTCATTGATTGACTCCTTCTACCACTCTATGGAGTTTGTTCCATATACATACTTCAAGTGCCTCCTGTGTACCATCTTCTGTTGTAGTACATCGGTTGTTTTGTATTTGCCTGTCTCACTGACTACATTTGTAAGCCCCTTCGGGGTAAGGACTGTGGTCTACAAAAATACATTTTTTTGTCCTAGCCGGTTTGGCTCAGTGGTAAGAGCATAGGCCTGTGGACCGAAGGGTCACAGGTTCAATTCCAGGTCAAGGGCACGAACTGCAGGCTCAATGCCCAGGGCAGAGCATGTGTCGGGTTCAATTCCAGGTCAAGGGAACGAACCTTGGCTGCAGGCTCAATGCCCAGGGCAGAGCATGTGTTGGAGGCAACCAGTAAATGTGTCTCTCTCATATCTATGTTCCTCTCTCCTCCCTCTCTTCCACTCTAAAATCAATAGAAAAATATCCTCCGGTGAGGATTAAAAAAAAAAAAAAGATACACTTTTTCTCCCCAGCACTTAGCACAGTGCTGAGGCATCTTTGCTGCTTGGTTGCTTGATCTGCTCGAGTCCCTTTGTTCTTTAGCCAAGTTTTTCTAGTTATTGAGTGTTTTTATCAGCTGTTACAGGTGACATTTTTTGGTATGAAAAAAAGAGTTCCAGCTGTGTGTTTTAGTATGCAAATAATTTTCTATTTTTATATTTCCATATTATTGACTTGCTGTCTGAATTGCTTATTATATTTGGAATTTAACTGCTATGTGACCTAAGATTGTTAAAACCAGAGATCTGAACACCAAACTAGAGTGAAGTGCACTAATATTCTGAAACGCAAGTTAAAGATATTGATAAGGTGTTATACTTTTCAACTAACTGAACCAGAATTTTTCTTTTCAATTTAGAAAGGACCCAATAGAAACAACTATTTTTTTTAGAAAGGACCCAATAGAAACAACTATTTTCTAAAATGATTGCAATGTAACATAAAAATATTCTCCTGCCCTAGCTGGTTTGGCCCAGTGGATAGAGCGTCAGCCTGCGGACTGAAGGGTCCCAGGTTTGATTCCGGTCAAGGAGATGTACCTTGGTTGCGGGCGCATCCCCAGTAGGGAGTGTGTAGGAGGCAGCTGATGGATGTTTCTCTCTCATCAATGTTTCTAACTCTCTATCCCTCTCTCTTCCTCTCTGTAAAAATCAAAATATATTAAACAATATTCTCCCAATGATATGTCCTTTGATTCAAAGCACCATATACCTACTTGGGTATTATAAGGTTCACATATATTTAATGCATTTTTCAAGTATTTTTTTTCTGGCATGGCATAGGAAAGGAAACTATATCTGCTTTCATGTGTGTGTTTTTTCTGAACATGCACCTAGTGGTACTAACTGGTGGCTAATAATGCTGCATGTAATTTTTTTTCCCCCAATTCTTAATCAAGGGCACATTCTTCATCGATTCTAGAGAGAGAGAAAGAGAAAGACGTCAATGTGTGAGAGAGAAACATTGATCAGTTGCCTCCCGTATGTGCCCCAGCCAGAGGTTGAACTCCCAGCCTGGGTATTTGTCCTGACCAGTGATCAAACCTGTGACCTTTGGGTTCACGGGATGACGCTGAGCCACACCAGCCAGGGAAACTGCTGTATGTAATATTGGGGGATATTGTTGTTCCTCCATGTAGGCAAGGAGAGATTTTTACAGAAGTGATGTAGCATTTTACCATTCAGATATATCACTGAACAGTTTCGTCTTCAGGCTTGATTTCTCTTTGTGCTGAATTTAACTAGTGGAATAACTTATCAGTATTGGACAGTTGTGTAAAGGTAGAGAATTACCTATTAGCTTGCTGGTTAAGATGGTGCTTTGCCAGTTCAATTAAGGCTTCATTAACAACTGTCTGCTGTGTTTTATCTCTAAGTAGGGGTTCCAGTTTACCTGGCAATATGATCATGGGGTAGCATGAGGTACATTCATTGTCTATGATAGAATATTGCTCATGGGTCATCAAAGCATCATATATAATTTGACCTTTATCAGATGTCAAGGCTTCCATATATATGGTCATTTTCATAATGCAAAATGAAAACACAAAACACTGCACAAAAAGAAACCTGAGCCATTTGGTGAGGCTATCATAAATAGTTTTTTGTCTGTAATTCATTGTTGCCAGGAGAAAGTATGTTGTGCTTAGAGATATGACAACTCTGGGACGAAGAGTATTGCATTATAGGTTTCAGGGTCTTAGGAGGTGTATACTTTTGACAGTTGGAGGAGGTTGACTACATGAGAGAGGTTTGAGGACTGCTAAACCCATGCAGTTTTGATCTTGGCCACCTGAACTATTACATTACTGATTGAACTAATGGCACAAATTGCCATTTTGATAAAAGTGAGTCTGGGAAAAGTTGTTGTTTTTGTTTGCTTGTTTTGTTTTTTTACTTATCTGATTAATTGAAAGGTAAAGACCCTGGAATTCATTTGGTCTGGTGCCTTTGTATTATTCCAAGTAAAGTTGGAGAACTTTGAATTTTATTCTAATACCTTCCGCTTGAATTTTATTCTAATACCTTCTGCAGGTTACTATTATTTAAGTCTTTCAAAACTTAAGCATCACTGTATTGATATTTAGTTATTAACTATGTGATTTTGATAAATTATTTAACTTCTCTATTCCTCATCCACAGAGCGAGGATAATAATAGCATCTATCTCATAGGATTGGTGTAAGGATTAAATGAGGTAATCCTTGTAAACCAATGAATACATTGTCTAGCATACAGTAAGCACTCAAAAAATATTAGCTTTTTAAAGTGATAATTATTGTTGGTAGAAAAATCAAACTGTTATATTAATATGCATATAAGTGGTTTCATATATAGTCAGATTTACCAGGTGAAATCAACATGCAGGCTATTTTTGAAGGCATGACTTTAAATAACATAGAGTGTCCACTTAGTTGTGCTATATGCTAACAAACACATAAAAATGTACATACATGTTTGTATGGACTTGTTAGTGTTCTAGTCAGACTATCTCCACTGTTTTAGAAAGTATTATTGCTTTACATCCTGGGAAGGAAATTAATTTTTTCTTTTCAGAATGTAACATGAAGCACATTGTTATCGTCATCAAAGTTCAGCTTTACTGGAAATTCATTTTACTTGTGTTTGGATGAAAAAGCGTGAATTGCTAAATAAAATCCCAGTGAGGTGGGGAAATATGTGTGATTTAATGAAAAATTATTCAGTGTAAATCCTTATGCAATGCAAAGATAGTCTAGCTTGCTCATCTTGTGAAAATTAGAGGCTTCATTTTTTTTTCTGATGTTTTCTCTGGTCCTCTTATTCCTCAAATAGCAAACTATAATTTGGAAAAAATGGAAAATACTTTTGGGATATGTTTGAGGGAAAACCCTGGAGTTAGTTGCATCAGAAAGATATATACTAAAGTATAGTAAAGTGTATTTTATTATTAACTGTGTTTTACAGGTTAAGAATCTGTAGTATTGAAGTTTCTCTATTAGCCAAGATTAACAGCCACAGCTGGATTCTTGGGGTGTGGGGACGGGGAGGGTCTGCTTTGTGAAAAGAGCTTTGAAGAAGCAGAGCCTGCACCATAAAAGGAAATGGTTTCTCTTCTAGACATAACAAAGCATTTGTGTGAAACTAGAAATGTGGAAATCTATATTGTTAATTTTAACTACAAAGAATGTACTTTTAGAAATGCAGGTTCATGGTCATAAAGTAAAGGAAGCAAAGAGAGTGAGAGAATAAAAGTAACAAAATCTGATACTGAGTTGGTTTCTTGGTGATAGAAACTCCATAGCCTGTAACATTGGAAGTTGTTTTGTACTTAGGATGTACTTTTAGAAACTGTAGGTTCATGGTCATAAAGTAGAGAAAGCAGAGTTAGAGAATAAATAAAAGTAACACAATCTAATGATACTGAGCTGATTTCTTGGTGATGGAAGCTCCATAACCTGTAACATTGGAAGTCATTTTGTACTTAGGCTCTTGACAAGCGTATCCAAATGATATTAGAAAAACAAAAGAAACTTGTTTTATTCTTGGGGAGAAATTTTATGTTATACTGTTGAATATCATCTTAAGAGAAAAGAGATAAATATTTTTATTTTAAAAAGACATTTCAGAAAGAATTGCCTTTTCAGACAAGCTAAAGCAACAATAGCCCTCAATTACATGCAACTTTTTTTTTAACATGCAACTCTTTAAGCCATCAATTAGTACCACTGGTGCATGTCCTGGGTGGGGGCGGGGGGGCGGGGGGATGAGGGCAGATAGAGTTCCCTTTCATATACTGTGCTAGAAGAAGAATATATGTAAAATGCATTAATATATGTTTAAATCTAAGTTTTGAGGTTTTATCCTGAAAATAGACAACTGTAGAAATGTTGTTCCTTGATATAAAAGGCCATTCTCTAATGGAGTACTGAAATATTTCATTATATTCATAATTTGAAGCATTATGTTGTAGAATTGTGTGGCTATTCTTGGTTTTTATTAGATTTGTTGATGTCCTAGCAGTTCAAGAATCGGCTGTTTATATACTGTGTGTTTCCTTAATATGCTGATTTGACTTCTGTGATGGAAATTGCTAAGACCTAAGAAACCTTTCCATTTGTTATCCAACGAAACAGAAAGAAACCATGGCGTAGAAGCTCTTTCATTTTAAGATTATATTTGAGTTTTACTTATAATTGCTTGTACATCTAGAGTACATCAGTGAATTATTTGTTGATTGGGTCTTCTAAGGTAGATCAACAATGATTTCCTAAATAATATAATATAGCTTGTCAGTTTGATACTGTTGTTGCTTGGGGGTAACACAGAGAATGCCTGAGGCAACAGTTGTAATACTGTCAATAAGCATGTGACAAGTCATCATAGACCTAGTCTGTGGTTCTAAGGTACCCTAGTCAAGAGACATTAGAAAAAATTCTGGCACTCTGGCATTATGAAAAGATGACTTCTAAGGAAACTATATTGTTAAGCTTTAACAGTTCATTGTAATGGAGTGAGTAGAGGGATGTCTGCCATGAATCATGATTGGTGTTCTTTACCTAAACCCAGTTTCACATCTGTGCTTTGAATTAGTTTGGCTAATTGAATCATATCTACTGTCAGACAAGGTCTGACATTGTTGGAACTCACTAGTCAATGTATTTTTATTGTCAACCTCCTATGGGCCAGTACTATTGTAGGCACTAATGAGGATATTTAGTTCTGTAAAGAATTTTGTAAACCTCTAGCAAGCTTCTCTGTGTCTCAGTTGTCTGTGTTTTGGTACTGGGATATAGAGATGTTTAGGTCATGAAGTTGCCCTGAAGGAGCTGACAGTTAAGTAAACAGTATGAAAAATAATACATCCCTGCTTTCAGGGTGTCTTGATGGAGAGTTGAAACTCAACTTGAAGCCATTAAATAAAAACTTAAAGATACATGTTATTTTCACTTGTTCTTACAGTACTCATTTATTATGTGTTGACTTTCTCAGGCTGGATGATAGGGATTTAAAGGAGACTATACATTTGGGGAGAAAGATTTGTAAATGGAGAATTATAATTCATTGCCATTATTGCAATAATAGACGGAGCTGAGGTGTGAGCCTTAGGGAATGTACTCAGTTGTAAAGGGAAGAAACTATTGGAGGCAAAATTAAAGGACGGGCAGATAGGAAAATGTGTTCACAGTGATTGACAACATACGCTTGACAGAAGACAGTTATGAAGATGGGAGTGATCTTTGGTGCAAATAAGAAAGTCAGAAAATTAAGGTGGAGAAAAGGCCATTGAATTTAGCAAATGGATCATTGATGGCCAAATCCCAAGTTTTTTAAAAATATATTTTTATTGATTTCAGAGAGAGAGAGAGAGAGAGAAACATCAGTGTTGAGAGAGAATCATTGATTGGCTGCCTCCTGCATACCCCACACTGGGGATCAAGTCTGCAACCCAGGCATGTGCCCTGACTGGAGTGGAACACTGACCTCCTGGTTCATAGGTGGATGCTCAACCACTGAGCCACGCCGGCCGGGCCAAATCCCAAGTTTTTATTTTTAGTTTAATAAACCAGAGAACTTGATGTTTATCATGTTCAAATTGTCATTTCCTTGGAAATAATTATTTCTTTTTTAATGACGGCAATAAAGTACTAAACTAAACTTGTTAGGAGACATGGTTCTGGTCCCCACCTTGCTGCCAACAACCCCATGACCTTGATAAAGTTATTTAAATTTTCTGAGTCTTGGTTTCCTCATTTATAAAATCCCGTATTTCCTAAGTTTCTATAATGAAAATGCATTAATATTTGTAAAGCGTCGTGGCATTATTTGTGGGCACAAGACAACTTCAAGACTAGTGACCACAAGACAACTAGTGACCACAAGACAACTTCAAGACTACCGATGTTGAATACCTTCTGAAATTGTTTAAAGGAACAGAGATAAATGTAACCCTGTTCCCAGTGTGACCAGCACAGTTCTAGAGTCTCTTTGGCCTTTGTTGGGTTGTAGACTCTTTTCTGAACCAATTACTGTCACTGGAGATAAGATTACTTTTGGAGCAGTCAGGTTCATTCCTGGACCTGGAGATAGAGTACATTATAAGTGGGAGGGATGAATTCCAGCAATGGATGTTGGGAAGACAGTCATTACTGACCAAGAACGCATTCATCTTCAGTGGTTCTCAACCTTCTGGCCCTTTAAATACAGTTCCTCATGTTGTGACCCAACCATAAAATTATTTTCGTTGCTACTTCATAACTGTAATGTTGCTACTGTTATGAATCATAATGTAAATATTTGACATGCAGGATGGTCTTAGGCGACCCCTGTGAAAGGGTCGTTCGACCGCCAAAGGGGTCGTGAGCCACAGGTTGAGAACCGCTGATTCTAACTTCCGTGAGACTCAGAAGAACCTGATCAGGTGCATTTACAAAGCAAAGTGTAAGGCATACAGTATTCTCCATGGAGAATTTTGTCTTGTTTGTCCTAAATAATTTGGAGTATTTTCCTTTTCTAAAGACTCGTTTACCTAAAGTAGTAGAGGGTAAAATTGGTACCTGATCCTTGCCATGTTTGCTTTCCTTCCCAGTTAGATCAGATATCCTCCATTGATTTCTTTTCTTTCCTCTCTCAGTGTTGTGGTTTTGTTATCTAGATGAAGTTCTCAGTCTTGTTTTCAATTTAAGTAGTATAGAGCTCAGTAGTGTCAGACAGCAAACTCCTTACAGGAGAGTGGACAACACAGAAACTTTTTGTTTATCTGTTCCTTGACCTGAAATTCTTTCTCTGAGCCACAGAGAAAAGGTGAAGAGAGACATTTGAACAAAAAGATAAAATTAGTCATTTGACCCAGATTGCAGCTTTTTTCCTCCTATCTGTTTGGATAAAAACCATCCTCAATTTACATAAGCAGGTGATTTTTCTTACATGCTAATTTTCTTAACGTACCATGGCAAAGACCTGCAGATTTGCAAATTGTGTAAGTAAATTGAAATAAACCAGGTGACTTTATTTCACATTATTATCTTACCAGGACTGAAGTACCCAAAGGGTGCAATTATCGGGTGATTATCTCATTGCACATTTAAGTTAACAGGCAGCCTAGTGCAAAGTTTTAACCCCCACCTTCTTCCTCACTTCCTTGTCTTTTAAATGTTTTAAAAAGGAAAATGTTGATTTCTATATTCACTTCAATAGGCTAGAAATTTAGCAATGCAGATGTGGGGAAATTTGAGCTTTATTAAAAGTAATCCAGAAGCCATAAAAGTTGGCAAATAATGTGGGTACTGTGCAGAAAAGGGAAATAATGCATACTTGGCTTGAGTTTGAATTGCATAAGAATTCAGTGAGGACCTTCAGCTGTATTTAATTGGTTGGCGTCCTCTGTGTTCCTTTTCCCAGGTTCTGCATGTTATAGTAATTGGGGTATTAAAAAGTTAACTCGTGTGTCCTAAAGCCAGTGTTCAAAATAAATATTGATGCTCTTTTAAATACCAAATGAGCCCAGCTGGTGTTGCTCAGTGATTGAGCATTTACCTATGATCTTGGTCAGGGCACATGCTAGGGTGGGCTGGATCCCTGTGGTGGATGTGCAGGAGGCAGCCAATCAATGATTCTCTCTTATCATTGATGTTTCGATCTCTCCCTCTTTCTTCCTCTCTGAAATCAATAAAAATATATATTAAAAAAAGAAACTATCTTTTAAAATAAATAAATACCAAATAAATTAATTGCAACATAGCTTAAAATATCATTTCAATAAAATGGAAGTTTTAGAAAGGTACAACAGTTGGTTTTTAGTGGCCTTTTCCCCAGATTCATGAATACAAATAATGTCAATCAATAAAGTACTTCTTATTAAAACATTCCAATATTAAACAGTAATTAATGCTGTTTAGTTTCTCATGTTATATTATTTACCTATTGGTATGTATGGAGATTAAATTATACCCCATGTAGCTTTGAGGTAATGACTTAGAAATGAATCGTAAATTTTAAAGTTAAAAGTTTGGCCAGTCTTTTTATCCTAGTATTTATTTTTAGTTTCAAGAAAAGTAGTTTAGAACTTTGAGGGCAAAAGATAGTTCAAAATGACCCGAGGAAGATGATATTTTAAGTACAAAAGACAGTATGGTTTAGTAGATTAGAGCCTTTATTCTGATAACAGATTGCCTGGATTTAAATGTTGCCTCTGCCACTTACTAGCTATTGTAGGCTAATTATTTAATCTGTGTGTCTCATAGGGATAGTAACAGTATATCTGTCTCTTAGGGTTGTTGTGAAGATTAAATGAATCAATACAGTCTATGTAAAGTCTTAGAACTATGTCTGGCACTATGTTAAAGTTAGCTTTCAAAATTATTATTACCAGTTTCAGTACAGGTAAAAAAAATATAGTGCCTCCTTAAAGCTTACTAATATAGGGCAAATAAACAACAGCTTTTGTATGACAGGTATCAGGTATGTGACTGTGTCCGAGATTTTTTTTTTTCTGATTAACTCAACTGTTTTTGAAAAGTTCATTCAAATTCTAGAATGCTTTCCAAATGTAAAATTTCCTTTAGAACATAAAAGGAGATTTTTTTCCTCTTTAACTCCCTCCTCCCATCTCATTATCAAACTAATAATATGTTTAGTGTAGGAAACTTGAAAAATACAGAAAAGCTGTTTGTTGTTTGTATCCTACTACTCAGCCATTGGTAATATTTGCTGTATTTTCTTCCAATATTTTTTACCTGGAATCTGTGTGTTTATGTGTGTGTGTGTGTAATATTATTAGAGTTGTGATCATGATTACATTGTACATATACAGTTTAGTATCCTATGTGTTTCACTAAAATGACAAAGGTAGATTTTGGCCTTTTCTTTTTTGAGGGCTATTTTTTCATTTTCACAAGCCTAGATCTTTATCTGAAAGGAATTAGAGAGTTGGAAGATACTTTAGAATGCATCTAGTATAACTGCCTCTTTTTATAAATGGGAAAATTGAGACCCAGAGGAGCTAAGAGATTTGTTCAAGGTCACACAGCTGGTTAGAAGCTGAGCCAGAACCTTTGCTTGTTATGCTGCTTTACCAGTATTACCTGTCCAACTAATACCATTGAAAATGCAGGAAGTGTTTTTATAAAAGCAAAACAAAACAAAAAACTCTATAAATGAAACCAGGAGCAGTGCTAGAATATTTAAATAGAATATTTAAAATACTCTGTTGGTTGCTTTTTGTGTGACAGTGACTAAGGTTTCTGAGAAAAGTTTAATGTCATGAGTTACAAAGCTTTTGGTGGAAAACAACTCAAACTTGAACAACAAATACATACCTATCAACAAGTGAATCTAAAAATCAAGTGAATAAAAAATCTGATGAACAGAATAAACTGGTGAATATAATAGAATCAGGGGCATAGAAAGGGAGTGGACTGACAAAAAACCACAACTCAATCTTTCACATTACAAGTAATTGTGCATCTGCTTTGAGGATGTTGTACCCTTTCCTCTTTTATTGTTTGAAAATTTAAAACCTCAAAATTTGAAAGGTACATGATATATGCATAAACCATTCTTTTAGATTAACAGTTTGTGACTTTTGCTTTATCTACTTTGAGGCTATTTCTACAGAACTTGCTGAAATTACTTTCGATTAAATTTAGATTTACAGTGTTAAGAAATTTATGGTCACTGCATCAACTCAGTGTTCCATGTAATAAGTTTTGTAAGCTCTCCAACTAGAGAAGGAACTGGAAGTTTTCAAGCTTGTGACTTTTGGAATGCTATTTATTCTCTTAATACTTAAAACAAAATTCAGTGTGAATCATGAGTATAACTGAAACATATATGAGTCAAAACTAGGCTTTAAGTGTTACTGAAATATTTCATTCTGCAAATTTTTTTTTCTTGTATTTATTTTAGGTTGGGAGTTAAAGCGTCATTTTCAAAATAAGAACCTAAGATCTGTTTTCATAATTTCGTGATATTCATTGTTGAGGCTAAATTTTAAGTTACTTAGTGTGTTGTTGTTGTTTTAAATAAATTACCCTAATACAGCCACATGAGCTGATGATGCTGTATTTGTGTCACCCAATTCACTGCTCTGTATTTTTTAGTACCAAATAATTCCTTTGTTAAGCTCATTTTTAGTCAATGAGCCATTGTTTCCCAAAGGGTAATGATTATTTCTATACATAGCACAAATCCCTAAGAAATAGATTGTAAAGTCTAAAATATCAGTGTTTGGAAGTGGTTGAAATTGTCACTCTGTATATCAAGCCACAACTGTATGTGTGAAAAGGGCAGCTGCTGTATTTGCTCCCTAGTCTACAATGTGAGATATTATGCTTATTACATACCAACTGACAGCAGGTCTTTAAATGTGAAGTCCTTTGGTTTACTTGAAAAAACGGATTGTTTTATTGAGTCCACTCAGCGATTACATTACATAGTTTCATAACCAAAACCTAGAATGGGTAACTGGAGTTCAAATTTCAATGGCTTGTGACAAGTAAAGAAATATTTAGGCAGCGGACATTGTTTACTTCATTCAGTTGGTAATAAGTATCTGCAAATAAATCACTGACTTCATAAAGTACCTCAGCAGAAAGACATTAATATAGGGACACTGATGTTTAACTGGTGTAGATGCTGGAAATCTAGTGACTAACACATAGCAGCTTATCTCTGTAGGTGGGCAAACTTTGAATAAAATTCTTTTATTAAATATATTTTTATTGATTTCAGAGAGGAAGGGGGAGAGAGAAAAATATCAATGAAAAGAGATTCATTGATCAGCTGCCTCCTGCACGCCCACAACCTGGGCATGTGCCCTTGACCAGAATTGAACCTGGGACCCTTCAGTCCCCAGGCCGATGCTCTATTCAATGAGCCAAACCAGCTAGAGCTAAATAACTGATTTTTATACTTCGATTTTTTCCCCTCTTAAAGTAGATCTGTTTGTCTCTCTTTTCCTCTCAATGCTAATAAAAGCAAATGCTTATAACCACTTACAACACATTCTCTACCCACTGAACCACTAAAAATGATGAGAGCTTTAAAGGTTGGGGTCATGTCTCATTTGTGTCTCCAGAGCCTAATATGGTCCTGGATAAGAAATTACTAAGTGTTTGTTGTTGAATTGAAAGTTGCTAATGCTAAGTTTGTACGTAATAGTGACACTGTCAAAGAAGAGTACTATCACTGGGTCTTGCCTTTATGTAGATCCCTATTTCTTCATGCAATGAAGTGATTTTTATGAGGGAACATTTAGAGTGATATTTAGGTAACTCCATGGTAGTGTTTTGTTTTCTTGTGTTTGGATTTTTTTTTTAAGAGTTAAGAGCCCTAATCTAAATATAGTCTACAGTAACCAACTGTTCCCAAAAATAGTCTTTTATTTTGCTGTTGCTTTCTATACTATACATTAAGTTAAGAATGCTATCAAACTGTTTAGGAAATATATATTCTCGATTCAGTCAGTACTGTGATCTCATGTTAGAAAAATAGAAACTATGTCTAAAGTCTCATCAATACATCAAAACATACTAAAGCAGTCAGTGAGTCTGACACAGAAAACAATTACATTCAATTCTAAGCTTATTCTGTTCTATAACGTAATGAATAAATGCAGACTAATATGTGCTGGATATCCTTTTTAAAATTAATGAGGAAAGAATGGTTTACTTCAGTGGTTTGCTGATATATGATTAACAATAGCATCTCTGAAAAATAAAAAGGCCATAGTTTGTAGGACTTGCCAATTTATGTGGTGTATATACTCTTGTAATGTCCAATTTCATGCTGCCAACATCAAGTCACTAAATTCTGAATTGGAAAAAGAAACACAATTGCACACCATTATAAAGTATTTTCACCATACAGGTAAAGTAGACATTAAATAACCCTGAGGGAATAAATCATAATAAAATAGTTAGGAAGTGGCCAATTTTTTAAAATGTATCTTTATTATTGAAAGTACTAGAGGCCCAGTGCATGACATTTGTGCCCTGGGGGAGGGGGGGGGGGGCTCCCTCAACCTGGCCTGTGCCCTCTTGCAGTCCGGGACCTCTTGGGGGATCCTTAACGCTGCTGTGGAGCCGCCATTGCGTTCGCCAGCCGTGAGCCCAGCTTCTGGCTGAGCGATGCTCCCCTTGTGAGAGCCCACTGACCATCAGGGGGCAGCTCCTGCATTGGGTGTCTGCCGTTCGCCAGCTGAGCCCAGCTTCTGGCTGAGCGATGCTCCCCTTGTGAGAGCCCACTGACCATCAGGGGGCAGCTCCTGCATTGGGTGTCTGCCCCCTGGTGGTCAGTGCGCATCATAGCAACCGGTCATTCCGCCGTTTGGTCAATTTGCATATTAGCCTTTTATTATATAGGATTATAGATGTCCTTCCTTTTTCCCCCCCAGGGAAGTAATAATTTTTGAGTATTTATTATCTTTGTTTTAAATATTATTTATTTTATTGTAATATATAATTTAATTTTAAATAATGGCTGTATTTCACAGTCAGCTTGCAAAATTCCAGAAAATGAATAGTCTCACCCAGCTGGTGTGGCTCAGTGGGTGATCATCAACCCAGGCACCAAGAGGTCACCGTTCAATTCCCAGTCAGGGCACATGCCTGGGTTCCCAGCTTGATCCCCAATAGGAGGTGTGCAGGAGGCAGCTGATCGATGTTTCTCTCTCATCAATGTTTCTGTCTATCCCTCTCCTTTTCTCTCCCTCTAAAAATCAATAAAAACATTTTTTTTTCAAAAGAAAAGAAAAAAATGTAACAGTCTCTCTCGAGCCAGTATGAACCAACTCCAGCAAACACACCAATGGGATATTTAGGTAATGGTAGGGAGAGATGAAATTAGATCATGTTCATCATGTACAGAAATGAAGTCTAAAAGAAAATACAAAAAACTGGGGGGAAATATTGGCAATGTATATGAAAGACGTTTAAATGTGTATTTTCTACCAAACACACATCTTAAATTTCTACACAGGCAAACCTGATGTTCTTATTTGAAGTCAGGACAATAAGCTTTCCCCCCAAGATGATAACAAATAGTTATCTATACGTTCTTCTTACTCTCTGGTTTTCTTTTTTACATTTAAATCTTTAAAACACTTGGACTTCATTTCTGTATGGTACATGATGAATATGATCTAACTTTGTCTCTCCCCACCACTAGCTAAATATCCCAACAAAGATACAAAATAAACCAATGGTGTGTTTGCTGGAGTTGCTCATCTAAAAAAAAAAAAATTATTGATGAGAGAGAGAGACACATTGATTTGTTGTTCCACTTATTTATGCATTCATTCTTTGATTCCTATATGTGTCCTGACTGGAGATTGAACCCGCAGCCTAACAACCTTCACATGTCAGGACAGCACTCTAACCAACTTAGATACCTGACCAGGGCTTTTGCCCATTTTTATTTTTATTTTTTTTTTAAATATATTTTATTGATTTTTTACAGAGAGGAAAGGAGAGAGACAGAGAGCTAGAAACATCGATGAGAGAGAAACATCGATCAGCTGCCTCCCGCACATCCCCCACTGGGGAAGTGCGCGCAACCCAGGTACATGCCCTTGACCGGAATCGAACCTGGGACCTTTCAGTCCGCAGGCCGACGCTCTATCCACTGAGCCAAACCAGTTTCGGCTTGCCCATTTTTAAATTGGGTTGTCCTTGTTGTTGTTCAGTTGTTAAGTCTTTTATGTATTCTATATACCAGTCCCTTATCAGGTATATGATTTGCAAATATATTTTCCCATTCTCTGACTTTTTTTTTTCCATTTTCTTGATGGTGTCCTTTGAAGCATAAAAGATTTTTATTTTGATAAAGTTCAATTTATTTATTTGTTTTTCTGTTTCTTGTGCTTTCAGTATCATATCTGAAAAGGTTTTGCCTAATCCAGGATCATGAAGGTTAATATCAATATTTTATTCTAAGAGTTTTATCATTTTAGCTCCTACATTTAGGTCTATGATCCATTTTGAATTAATTTTTGTATGGTGTGAGTAGGAGTTCAACTTCATTTCTTTGCATGTGGCTATTCAGTTGTCCCATCACAATTTGTTGAAAAAAACTATTATCATCTCCCACTTGAATGGCCTTGGCACTTGTTGAAAATCAATTGATTGTAAATGTAAAAGTTTATTTCTGGATTCTCAATTCTATTCCATTCATTTACGTATCTCTCCTTATGTCCATACCACACTGTTGATTATCATAACTTTGTAGAAAGCTGTCAAATAGGAAAATGTGAGTCTTCTTTTTATTTATGTATTTATTTTTAAATATATTTTTGTTTATTTCAGAGAGGAAGGGAGAGAGAGATAGAAATATCAGTGATGAGAGAGAATCATTGATTGGCTGCTCCTGCATCCCTCTACTGGGGATTGAGCCTGCAACCCAAGCATGTGCCCTGACCAGGAATCAAACCTCCTGGTTCATAGGTCCACTCTCAACCACTGAGCCATGCTGGTCAGGCCAAGGCATTCCCTTTAAATTTCTCTCTAGCTAACTTTTTATGGTGTTTATGATAGTTTCAAAGATATTTGTGTAAGTTTTACCACTTTGTTTACCTTACCAAATAAAAGTAATTCTTTTCTATTAAAATACTAATTTTCTCTTACTTAAACTGTAATAAGTCTGTGGGATTTTTGTGGTTTTTTTTAATCTAAGTTTTGGGGGATTTTGTTATAGGGAATACTCAATTTCAATTCTTCACACCTCCTATCATTTAAAAGCTGCATCCTCACATAACTAAGTCTTAGAAAAATGCTATGGGACCATGGTCTATCAGAGATGGTGGTAGGTACAGTTAGTTTTACAGAGACTTCCTCGGGGATTCAAGTTGAGAGTTGAAGGTTAAAGTACTAGATTTTCCAGGTGCAGTGTTTTACCATTCTGTGATTCCATGAAGTGTTTTTTAAAAAGAGAACATAATGTTATAATTAGAAGAAAATTGAAAAAAGACATTTGTAAAAAATGATTTTGAATGATCCCAGAGATGATTTTTCTGTCGCCTGGGTTATGTTTCAAAAGTGCTAGTGACGAAAGTAGCACCAGCTAATTTGTGTGATATTTCAGTATCACTGAGTTCCTAACTTGTATTTGAGAGTTATATAAGTTATCACATGGTGGGGGGAGGGGAAAACAGGACAGTGTCTCTGTACTTAATGGAAATGTCAAATAGGTTCATTTTTCCTCAAAACTAGAAAGGAAGCTTATTTTCTTAGAAGCTTTAATTTGTGGTTGTAGAGGTAGAAGAGATGCAAAGATCATTTTATCCAGTACATTGAGTTAGTGGTCTAATAATTAATGTTCTTTCACTATTGTTATACAAGGAATATATTGGATTTCTCAAATTATTATAAAATGAATTTTGTAGAAAAATAATGCCTTATAATTTAGTGGGGAAGATTTGAGAAGTGATGCCTGTTGAAATTAATAAATAAGAATAGGTTATGAAGCATGTGCATAAAAGAGAGAAAGAGGAAGATATATTATAGATGGGGCAGGCTTTTGGCATTTTTTCTTACGATCCTGGAGTGCTGGCTCCATAGTCTTCATTTAGTGGCTTGCCCTTCAGGTCAAAAGAGTTCTGTATCTAATACTAACTTTTTGCCCATTTCATTACACTTATTTATCTTTCACTGCATGTTAATACCATTATTTATCTTTCTATAACATTTACAAAATCTCTCAGGATGACTGGGATTCTAAAAGTGTATTTATAGATTTTTTTTTTAACTCCTGACTTACTAAAATCAAAACTTGGCACTTGACCGGTATGGCTCAGTGGTTGAATGTCGACTCAGGAACCTGGAGATTGAGGTTTGTTTCCCAGTCAGGGCACATGCCCCAGTTGTGGGCTTGATCCCCAGAAGGGGGCATTGCAGGAGGCAGCCGATTATGATGTTTCTCTCTCATCGATGTTTCTATCTCTCTAGCCCTCTCCCTTCCTCTCTCTCTAAAAATCAGTAAAAACATATTTTTAAAAATTACTGAATATTTTCTAAAAATCAAAACTTGGAATTGTACAATGTTTTAGGTAAGCATTTTAAAATTTACTAAAATTTTAGTAAAAGACACTGTGGTATCTGGATAATGATGATAAGTTTAATATTAAAGCCCATGTGTGTTGTATAATTAACACAATTAACTATGAGCTTGATACTTTTCATAAAGATTATTAATTTATGGCAGACTGACAACTGTTTTATCTTTAAGACAATAATCAAGTCATTCCTTATCTTTTTTTTTCCTGTTTGTTGCATTTTCAGTTTGTCACTGAAACAATTTATTTCCAAATAAATATCATGTTGAGGAATAGTAATGTCTGATGATAGCATATTTCAATTATGAAACCTCCAAGAAGAAAAATAATTTAAATTGAAAATCATTTATATATCTGTACCATTCCCCCCTCCCCGCACCCCCGTTGATTCATTTTCTTATTTTATTTCTCAGGGTTTTGGTTTTAAAAACAAACCATTTTACCGAAACCGGTTTGGCTCAGTGGATAGAGCGTCGGCCTGCGGACTGAGGGGTCCCAGGTTCGATTCCGGTCAAGGGCGTGTGCCTGGGTTGCGGGCACATCCCCATTGGGGAGTGTGCAGGAGGCGGCTGATCGATGTTTCTCTCCCATCGATGTTTCTAACTCTCTATCTCTCTCCCTTCCTCTCTGTAAAAAATCAATAAAAAAAATATTTAACAAAACAAAACAAAAACAAAAAAACCAAACCATTTTATTGTATCTTTCTCATTGAACTTTGTTCTTTAAAAACTATTTGTTAAAATACTCTCCCGAAAGGAGAGATGATTTTATGGTTTGAAAGTCATTTTATGTTTTGTCTGTATTTGTCTATATAAAAAAAAAGTTCTTACTTTCTCCAAAGATGTTGTTTGTAGAGACAAATTTATGGAAGATTTATCCCCTCACTCTTATAAAAGTTCAATTAGAAATATGGAACATCTTATTCCCCTCTCTTCTGGAGCTTTAATAACAAATAGGGGATTTGCAGAAAGGAATCCTGACAAAATGAGAAACCCTGAGAAGTGCATTTAGATGCTAATACATAATTAAATTGGATGGAATGAGAAGAGAGTGTATGTTTACCTGTTGAAAAACTGCAGGCCTTGAGAAAAGTTAAGGCAAAATAATATTTTATGAAAACCCGACCAAAGTAATGCGTCTGTTCTTTTACGTAGTTTAAATAACTGTGATTTAAATTAAGTAGTTGGGTGAATGTCCAGATTAAAATGTCAGAATAATTTTCTGAACCTAAATATAGGACTCTGCACCATTTTTATTGGTAACCTGGACAATAACATAGATGGCTTTGTCAAATTTCCAAATCAACAGGAGTTAGGAAAGATGGCTAACATAGTAGCTGACCAGTATTCAGACAGAACACCTTAAGAATGGTGGGCAGAAATTGACAAGCAGAAATTAAGTAGAACCAAATGTTGAGGTCGAAATTTAGAGTCATCTTTAAGTTAGCAAACGTATTTATTGAAGACCTGTGTACTTGGCTTTGAGCACTGAGGGTACAGTGGGAACAAAATTAATATAATGTTAAATAGGAGAGACAGACATTAAACAAATCTCTTGAGATAATGTATCTAGATTCGCATTCTGCTACTTATTGTCTGTCTGACTGTAGGCAAGTTGCTTTAGCTCTTTGTGCCTCTGTTTCCTTTTCTGTAAAATAGGGATTATAAGTACCTATCTCAGATTCTAGTGAGAATTAAATGAGATAATATGTGCAAAACACATAGTGCAGTTTTGCCCATAGTAAACACTCAATAAATTTTAGCTGTTTTTATTATCTATTGTTAGCACTTACCATCTTTGTTTTATGGAGGTAAACAATGATTATGGTAACTAGTTAATTTGTGAGGGCAAGAAAGCTTCCCTGACCTTGAAGAAGCTAGTAATCGAGTCTTTGTAAACATTAAAGTTAAGATATACATACAGATAGGCACAAGATGCTTACTGTGGGAAGACATAGGTGAGATACCCATGCCCTCCCTCAGTTTGTACAGTTTCAAGGGTACGCTTTTTTTTTTTAATTTAAATTCTTTATTGTTTAAAATATTACATGTCTCCTCCCCCACCCCCATTGACCTCTCTCTGGCCACTCCCACCCCTCAGCACATGCCTGCACTCCCCTACTGTCTGTGTCCATTGTTATATGCATGCATACAAGTCCTTTGGTTGACCTCTTACCTCCCACCCTCCCCTGCCTTTCCTCTTTGAGGGTTTGAGGGTTTTTGATCCTTCTCTGTCTCTGGATCTATTTTTGTTTTGTTTTGTTTTAATCCTCACCCAAGGATATTTTTTCCATTGATCTTTAGAGAGAGTGGAAGGGAGAGGGAGAGATAGAGAGAAACACCAATGTGAGAGAGACACATCAGTTGGTTGCCTCCCACCTGCCCCCAACCAGGGCCAGGAGCCTGCAACCGAGGTACGTGCCCTTGACTGGAATCGAACCTGGGACCCTTCAGTCCGCAGGCGGACTCTATCCACTGAGCCAAGCTGGCTAGGGCTCTGGATCTATTTTTGTGTGTCAGTTTATGTTGTTCATTATATTCCACAAATGAGTGAGATCATGCTGTAAAAAAAATCAAGGGAACACTTTCTAACAGCATTACTAGTATATTGTGAAAGATAGCCCCTATAGTTATACAGTGTGTTCGTTTTAGTTAGTCAAATTAGGAGAGTGACATCTGAGTTAAATTTTTGTTGTGAAACGTCAAAGGATATCGGGGGAAGACAGCTGAGACAGAGGAAAGTTCATGTGTAAAGTCATGGGGACATGAAAGACCATGGTACGATTTAGAACTTAGAATTAGTTCATTATGACTAGAGCGAAAGATAAGATGAATGAGACTGTGATTGCTGAGAGATGAGAATAAGAGGACCTTGTTTGCTATTTTAATTCCTTCAGATTTTATCTGAATCTAGGAAGCTATTGAATAAGTTAAACAGATGATTAAAATGATCAGGTTTATTTTTGTAAGATGCTCAGGCAGTGCTGAAGAGAATGGTTTGCAGGAAGAACAAATCTAAAAACTGGGAGAAGGCAACTAGAATCATTTAAGTTAATGCTACTGCTAATGTGGACCACAAATTTCATTATGGGCCAGCAGTGTGAAGGAAGTACCTTTCCCCTTACTTGCTTGAGGCCCATCCCTAGACATTGAAAAACTTTTATGGCAGTTTTACATAGTTCATGGTTTATAACCTTTGCTAGACTTCTGTGTTCTTCAGCAAGTCTTACATTTGTTTCAAGTCAGTTCTTTAATCCTCTGCCCACGACAGCTATTTCAAACCTCTACCACACTCCTCACTCAAGTTCCTACTCTACCTCTTTCTCACTTTCCACAGATGACTTCATCCTCTATTTCAGAGTGGGGAAAAAGCCAAACAATGCAGGAACCAGATAATTTCCTGTTTCACCCACAAAGATATTTGTCAACATTATGTATCTTTCCTTCACTTTTCTGTCCCTGGATCCTATTCTCTCTAGTTTTTCCTGGGTCTTGGTTCTATTATCTTCTCTCAGGTTTTCAACCTCTGTCTCCCTTTAGTTCCTTTCCCCATATCCTGTACATTTGTTCAAGGCTCACCCCCAAATTCAATCTTTATCATCATCTATATTACCAGCCTAGCTTTTTTCCTTCTCTTCTTAGCCAAGCTTCTTGGAAGGTTAGTCTTCAATTATTATCTCTATAACTTCACTTCTCATTTATTCCCAATCCACTGTAGTATGTATGCTCCTTCCTTACACATACCATACAGGTCAAACAGCCTGGTACTAGCATAAGAACAGGCATATAGATCAATGGAACAGAACAGAGACCTCAGAAATTGACCCAAGCCATTATGCTCAATTAATATTTGACAAAGGAGGCAAGAGCATACAATGGAGTCAAGACAGTCTCTTCAATAAATGGTGTTGGGAAGATTGGACAGATACGTGCAAAAAAAATAATAATAATAAAACTAGACCACCAACTTACACCATAAACAAGAATAAACTCAAAGTGGATAAAAAACTTAAATGTAAGTTGGGAAACCATAAAATTTCTAGGAGAAACCATAGGCAGCAAAATCTCAGACGTCTTTTGTAACAATATGTTTAAGGATACATCTCCTAGGGCAAAGGAAACTAAGGAGAAAATAAACAAATGGGACTACATCAAAATAAAAAACTTCTGCACAGCAAAAGAAACCATCAACAAAATAAAAAGGAAGCCAACCATATGGGAGAACATATTTGGCAATGATACATCTGATAAAGGGTTAATATCCAAAATATATAAAGGAACTCGTACAACTTAACAAAAGGAAGACAATCAAATCAAAAAATGGGCAAAGGACCTAAATAGGCACTTCTACAAAGTGGACATACAGAAGGCCAAGAGACATGTGAAAAAATTCTCAAAGTCACTGATCATCAGAGAGATGCAAATTAAAACAACAATGCGGTATGACCTCACACCTGTCAGAATGGCTACCATCAACAAATCAATAAATGAAAAGTGCTGGGGAGAATGTGGAAAAAAGAGAACCCTAGTACACTGCTCGTAGGAATGCAGACTGGTCCAGCCATTATGGAGAACAGTATGGAATGTCCTCCAAAAACTAAATATGGAACTGCCATTTGACCAAGTGATCCCTCTTCTAGGAATATATCCTAAACAAGGTTGATAACCAATCAAAACACCAATTGGAAAGAATGTATGCACCCTAATGTTCATAGCACAATTTACAATAGCTAAGATCTGGAAACAGCCCAAGTGCCCATCAGGAGATGAGATTAAAAAAAAAAAAAAGCTGTGGCCCTAGCTAGTTTGGCTCAGTGGATGGAGCGTGGCCCGCAGACCAAAGAGTCCCGGGTTTGATTTTAGTCAGGGGCACATACCTTGGTTGCAGGCTCCTCAATAGATCCAGAGACAAAAAAGCATAGAAGAGACTATGGAATCTCAGAGGGAAGGCGGAGGAAGGTGAGTGGATGGGTCAGAAATGATCAACCAGAGAACTTGTATGCATATATGCATAACCTATGGACACAAACAATAGGATGGTGAAGGACTGGGGTTGGGCAGGGGTGGGCTATGAGGAGTCAATGGGGGGAAAAGGGCAATGTCCTTTCAACAATAAAGATTTAAATTTTTAAAAATTATCTTTTCCTCTACAGAGCAGAAACTATTTGCATTTATGAGTAATTATCTATGTCTTCAGAGTTATAACTAGTCAATTGGAAGTCAGTAAAAGACTCAAATCAAGTCCAGTACTAAACTGGAAAAAAAAATTAGTAAGCTCTATATTCCACTTCTAACTTTTAGATAGTTTTGTGGGGGGTTTTGTTGGGGTTTTTTTGTTTGTTTTTTTACAACTATAAATCTGAGTAGAGTTGCCAGAGTCAGGGAGACAAAATCTCCCCATCAGAACAATCTGCCTGACCTTTCCTTCTTGACTGAGTTCTAGAGATGTGGATGGCAAACCTACTCCTCCCTCAGACTCCCCCAGCTTAGAAAACGACAGTCCCAGTTGCGTAGGGGGAAAAACACATCCAAAACTAAGAAACCTTGGAATCATTCTTTTTTTTTCTTTCTTTTTTAAAGATTTTTAATTGATAGAGGACAGGAGAGGAAGAGAAAGGAACATTGATTGATCAGTTGCCTCCTACACATCCACTGCCTGGGATCAAGCCTGAAACTTGGGCATGTGTCCTGATCTGAAAAGGAACTGACAAGCTTTCGGTGTATAGGATCACGCCCAACCGAGCCACACTAGCTAGGGTGGAATTATCCCCTACTTTTCTCTTTAATTCATAGCCTACATTTAATTTATCCATTTATTCAGATTTAACCAAAATTGAGGGCATGCTATAAGATAGTCGCTTTTTTTCTGTCATGAGTGTTCATCAAGAAGTCAAAACGGACAAAAATTCTTACCCCATGGAGATTGTATTTTAACGGGGCAGGTAAAGAATAAATAATCTAAAATTTATAGAATGTTGGATGATAAGTGCAATCGAGGAAATTTTTTTTAATGGAAAGGGGTTGGGAGAGTTGGGAAATGAGGCTTAGAATTTAAATAAGGTTGTCAGGGAAGACCTCAGATATATTTGCTCCAGGCAGAGGGATCATGTATGTGCCACTGTGTTAGAGGAACAATGGGGTTCAGAACATCCTACTACAAAATACGACTGTTTGGCATATTGAATATGAAGATGAAGGAATTTGAGAAAATAGACGAAACAGGAAGATTAGAGTGACCCTTTCCCACCATTCTCCCTTGAAACAGTTCATAAACCCTCATGTTAGAGGTGCCCTCCCTATATCTGAAAAAGAGGAACAGTCTTATCTCTGACATCAAAGAGAGGCTGAGAAGAATCTGAACAACAACAAAAGGACTTAGACTTAGACTCAAAACCATAAAACTTCCTAGAAGAAAACATAGGCCAGTGATGGCGAACCTTTTGAGCTTGGCGTGTCAGCATTTTGAAAAACCCTAACTTAACTCTGGTGCCGTCTCACATATAGAAATTTTTTGATATTTACAACCATAGTAAAACAAAGACTTATATTTTTGATATTTATTTTATATATTTAAATGCCATTTAACAAAGAAAAATCAACCAAAAAAATGAGTTCAAGTGTCACCTCTGACACACGTGTCATAGGTCGCCATCACTGACATCGGCAATAAAATCTCTGACATTTCTCTTAGCAACATTTTTTCTGATCTATCTCCTCAGGCAAGGAAAACAAAAGAAAATAGAAAAAATGGGACTACATTAAACAAAAAAGTTTTTGCACAGCAAAGGAAACCCAACCAAAATAAAAAGACAACTTACTGAATAGAAGATATTTGCCAGTGACATATTCGAAAAAGGGTTAGTACTCCAAATTTATAAAGAGCACATACAATTGAATAGCCAAAACCAAACAATCCAGTTAAAAAATGGGCAGAGGACCTGAGTAGACATTTTTCCAAACAGGATGTACAGATAGTCAATAAACATAAGAAAAGATGCTCAAGTTCACTAATCAGAAAAGTGCAAATTAAAACCACAATGAGATATCACCTCATCCTGACCAGAATGTCTTGTCAATAAATCGACAAGGATATGCAGAAAGGGAAACCCTTGTGCACTGTTGGTGTGATTGCAGATTGGTGCAGCCACTGTGGAACACAGGATGAAGGGTCTTCACAAAATTAAAAATGGAACTGCCTTATGACCCAGCAATTTTAGATATATATTCAAAGAAACTCAAAACACTAATTCGAAAGAAATATGCACTTCTGTGTTCATTGAAGCATTTCAACCAACCAACCAACCAGCCACGATATTGTTATTTATTCAACCTTTTTTGTTAGGGAGAAGTATCTTGGTAATAACTACATCCTTATTGGAAATGGTTAAATGGCTTCCAGTTTTCTTTTTTCAGTATTTTGCTATGTCTTTCAGCTTCTCTTTCATTATCCTTTTACTGTCAACATTTCTGTGTGCTTATATTTTATGTCTCTGGTAAACAACATGTACTTAAATTTTGTATCTAGTCTGGCAATTGCTTACATCAATCATGAGTACTGCTCTTTTTGGATTTATTTATACTATCTTTTGTTGTATTTTCTAATATCTTGCCTTGCATGTTTCTTGTCTTTACTTGCTTTTTAATTGCTTGAGATTTCTCACCCCTTACTCTAATTTGTATGTTTCATACCTGATTTTGGTTCTTTCAGTTTCCCTATGAATTTTAACATTCATATTTAAAGTCCATATGGTAATATATATTGTCTATTTTCAAATCTGCCAGGTCAATTTCAATAGTCTCCTATTTCTGCATTATACTTTTCTATTTTTTTCTTCAAGCATATAGAAAATACTTATTTTATACTGTGCATCTGATAATTCTGTTTTCTGTGGCTTTGTGGTTTAATTCTATAGTTTGCTAATCATTGACTCTACTCATAGGTATGTGTTTCTTGTGAGCTCATGGTCTTTGGAACCTTATTTGTTGTGGGGTGTGTGTGTGTGTTAATCCTTACCCGAAGGGAGACGGAGGGAGGGAGGAGAAGAGAGAAACATCAATATGAGAGAGACGGTTGCTTCCTGCAAGGAGCAAACCTGCAAACCAGGTACAGTGCCCTTCACCAAGAATTGAACCTGCAACCCTTCAGTATGTGGGTCGACGCTCTAACCGCTCAGTGACACCGGCCAGGGCATTTGTTGTAATTTTTTGAGACTATGAAATAGATTTTTTTTCCTAAAGTAATTTGAGTGTCTAAGAGTACCACCAACTTTTAAGTACATTTTTGACCTTAGTTTTCCAGGCCACATACTAGTTTGAATTCTAGCCCTACAGGGGTGCAGACTTATGGTTAAGAATTTGCAGTGGAGACATGTTTCTGTTTAACTGTCTACCAGGAACCAAAACCAATAAAGATCCTTCTTCCTATCGTCTCCCTCTGCAGAATGATTTTTTTCCTGTTTCACCTCTAAGAATGCAGCCATTTGGGGAGTTTTGTCATATTTATACAGGTGTTGTTAATCCTATCTGTCTCCATGGTAGGGCCAGAGGTAGCCTCTCGTTATTTCAGCAAGTAGCCCATTAAAACTTAGACTTTTGTCCCCTAAGGATTGGCCAGTAACTACAAGGAAAACTCTGGCTGTTGTGTTCCTTATTCTTGTGAATTTATGCTTTCTTCTTGTTTCTGCCCTCAGGCATTTCTTTGCTTCTCCCACCAAGGTTAGTCCCTGCACCTCAGTCCTGCAACTGAGACCAAACTCTTCCTCCCAAAGCATCTAAGGCCCCCTGCAGATCCCAGAGAGGGGCAGAACTGAACATTTGGGCTGTATACAGTGTTGAAGGAACGATTTGTTGAAGGCTTTTCCCTTGATAGTATTATTGGAGAAGTAAAGGAATTCACTCATTGAAACATACTTTATCCATCATTTTTAAGTACATTCTTCAACCTAATTTCCTCTTACCCTATAACACTCAGTGTATCTTTTTGGGAGTTACATCTAGTTGTTTTTGAAGTGTGACAAGGTATAGTATAAGTGGAAAAATAAAGTCCATATTTAGTCCTATCTCCAAGCTTGGAATGTCCTTCCCTTACTTCCATACTACTCCACCCAGTTCAGATGTTCTTCGCTCTAGGTATTATCCCCTTCTGGTTCAACTTCCACCTCCATCTATCTAAACCCCCAGAGAGAATGAACTAATTAATCTCTTATGTTTGTTTCCATACTGGTATATACATATATCTTTCTTAAAAGGGAGATATTCCTATAGACCTAAAGCTAAAGACTAGATTTTATTTATTTCTATGTCCCTAGTATGTAATAGGTATTCACTAAAGTTTATTGAATTGAGTTCTCAAAAGATGTATAACAAATCTTGAACTTTTAGGCTTTTAGTTAGGACTGTTAAAATTTAATTTGCTCTTTATTTTTAGAAAATAACTTTTATAAAGCAGTTAAACTTTATTCAACAATTAAAGATAAAATAATTTTAGTTGGTTTTTGGTAAATTGCTTGGGCTGGTCATATTTAAGGAGAGATTAAAGTATGATTAAAATACCTGTCTTGCCCTGGCCAGTGTGGTTCAGTGGGTAGAGCATCAGCCCAAGCACTGAAGGGTCTCATGTTCGATTCCTGATCAAGGGCACATACCTGGGTTGCAGGTTCATTTCCTGGGTACCTGCAGGAGGCAACCAATCAGTGTGTCTTTCATATCGATGTCTCTCTCCTCCACCTCCTCCCTTTCACTCTATCTAAAAGCAATGGAAAAGTATCCTCAGGTGAGGATTAAAAAATGTATATACATGTAATCTGTCTTACCATCTCCAGAGTGGCTGGATGATATGATTTTGGAACACAATGAGCTGTAGATCCCAATTCTGGAAGCAAAACTTTGTGTCTGAAATATCAAAGGGAAATTTTGCCTTTGGGGCATTAGTTTTAAAAAAATTTTTTAAGGAATTTTCCTAAATGACCTTGATTACTTTGGGAAGAGGCAGCATGGATGGTGTTGTTTCCTGTTCCCTGAATTTGTCTCTCTTTCTGTGGTAAATTACACAGTAATTGTGTGGCTATTATATATTTGTCCTGCACAAAGAAAAAAGAGTGGGTGTCCATTGGAGAAGCTAATTTTATAAATGCATATCCCTTCTGACTAGCCTTTTTTTCTCATATTTGAATATGTGCACATGAGGAGAAGACATAGGTAGTAGAATGAAAAAGACGTGGGAAGAATACCTTGTAGAGAGCAGAGACAAGTTGGTGAGAAGACCAACTAGAGCAGAGGTTGGGATGACAACGATGGAGAAGGCACAAGTCAGAGAAGTCGAAGAGGAGGTGCCAATATCAAAAGTTTGGTCGATGGACAGCAAGCTGACTCATGTTGCTGAAAGGAGCATGTTTCACTTGTAAACACTTTTCTACTATCCACTTTTTGTTTTAACGCCTCTGTAATCAGGATGTTTCTTACAATCAGTCAACTCCCAGTGTGTGTGTGTGTGTGTGTGTGTTGGTGGTAGTGGTGGTGTTTTTTCAGTGGTACATTAAATGGTGGCACATTTACCATTGGTGACATCTTACAGTTAATGAAGTATGGTATAACTTTAAATTGCTCTTAAGGAGGAGTATTGGCTATATTAAACTGTTTGTTTACATTATGTGATCTGGCAGACAAATCAATTTTTAAAACATTCAGAAACAAACTCAGCATTAAACTGTTCTGCACAACTGACTCTTGATGTTATTCCACAAGAAACCTCCTTTCTCTAAGATGATTTATGTGAAACTAGCAATTCACTTTTGTAAAAGGCCTACAACTAACAGACTGTGTTTGCAGTTGCTGGAAATTCTTAATCAAATGCAAGTAATTACCTTTCCTCATTCATGTTAGTTGAGGGACTATTTCCCTGCTGCATCTATGTATTTATTAGGCAAGAACAACTTGTATAGCAGCTTCTTCGTATTGGTTAAGCAACAACATCTCTTTACAACTTGTGCCTCAAATTTGTTTTATATTCTTGAATGTCTTTGGAATTTTGACATAACTATTGAGCCCACAGACTCATCTTATTTGATGAAATTGGGCATTTGAGTCAACGTGCCTCAACTTAAAAACTATTCTTAATTTTCCTTTTTTGCTTTGGTAGAAAGCTCATAGCCAGTGTACAGCTTCATCGGGTAAGGGATGTAGAGTATTTTAGTTTATGTTTTGTATGTGGAACACCTTCTAGCACCACCTCCCTTCACTTCATAACTTTCCTACCCATTTTTCTCCTTCCCCAGACTCTTTATTTCCTCTCTTTTAAAAATATATTTTAAAAAGTAGTAACAGAGAGGAGGTTTAAAGTATGTTGTGTGGTCCCCAGATCTTTCCCCCCATCTGATTGCCAGCTTCCCTGAGAACTACTATTGCACAATGCCTAGCACAAAACAAATGAGGAAGGATGGATCATGTCATGATACAGTTGGTTATGGCTGTATAGAAGATTATTAACCCAGTATTTGAGAAGACTAAGGCCTATTGGGCTTAAGTATAGTTTAAGTATAGTTGCTGGAATCAGGCAGCAACCTAACTTGTATCTAAGTTCTGCATTTAGTAGTTGTGTGACTATGAGCACCTTCTTAACACCTTAGTGAAAGTAACATAAGGGTAAATGAGATCCTGTATGTAAACAAGTTTTAACAAATGGCAGGTAGTCAATAAATGTTGCAGCATGCCTTCACAAGGTTATAAGAATGAAATATGTTTCTTGAGTTAGAAAATACCGTTTTGTTAAGTGTCTAACTCTAACCCAAAAGTTGGTGAGTGATAGAGCTAAGAATAGAAAGAACCCAGGTCCCTAATTAGGCAGTGATAGGGTCCAAGTCTTTCAGGCTTCTTAATTGTCTGGGCTGTAACTTGTCAACAGAATTATACCTTCAGTATCATTGCTTGGGGGTGGGGGGTGCTTTTTTGTGTGATATGGCGCACAAGTCAGTTTCAGTGCATTAAAGTTCAATATATGACTAATCAGAAAAAAGTGTTTCTAGGAAAATTGCTTTATTTCAACTGCTCAAAATTGTTCATTTATCTTATTCAGTAAGAAGAATGACATATCTTTTATGCTTTCTTTTTTTTTTCATTGACACTCTTCTGTTAGCAAGTTTTCTGACTGATATTCATGGAGTAATTAACGTTTACCTCAAACTACAAAAAGGGAGTTTCTAATCCCTCTTCATCTCCCCCCAAAGGAACATTTTTCATAGCATTATGCATAAATAAATACATTTAAACTCAAAGGGGGAAAGTATACAAGCTGGTGGGGGCAGTGTTATAGTTTGGGGCATGTTTTCCTGGCATGATTTGGGCCCTTTAATTCGTGTGGAACAACGTCTGAATAGCACAACATACCTAAGTATCGTTGCTGATCAAGTTCATCCTATCATGTTGATGGCGTATCCCAATGGAGATGGCTTCTTTCAACAAGACAATGCGCCATGCCGCGGTGCTCATATTGTGCAGGAGCGGTTTCAAGAACATGAGGGAGACTTTACCTTGCTTAGGTGGCCCCCACAATCACCAGATCTCAATCCAATCGAGCATTTGTGGGACGAAGTTAAAAGAGCCATCAGGCAGCTGGTTCCACAACCATCAAATCTCACAGAACTGGACAGTGCTAGTCATCAGGCATGGTGTCGGATTCCTCGCATCACCTTTCAACATCCTGTGGAGTCAATGCCAAGAATAATCGCCACAGTATTAAAGGCAAAAGGTGGCCCAACGAAGTACTAATGGAGTGGTCATAATTGGCCACTCACATTCAAATATATCCCACATTCAAAGGCTGTTAAATCGCGTTGTCTACCCATATCTTCAGGAAAAAATCACTTCTGTAGTGGTAAACACATGGCAGGTTTT
Organism: Myotis davidii; assembly: GCF_000327345.1. Taxonomy (NCBI): domain Eukaryota; kingdom Metazoa; phylum Chordata; class Mammalia; order Chiroptera; family Vespertilionidae; genus Myotis; species Myotis davidii. Next base: position 183,069 of record NW_006294069.1, read on the forward strand.
ATGGCACTTAATCCAAGTAAAACAGATCATACTGGGCAATGTCCCCTTCTTAGTCTTCCTTCTCCTCTCCCTACCCCGCCCGTCCCCCCCCCAAAGTAATGTGCTTATTAAATATCTTCCAAAATAAAAAGCCTTTGTCATGCTGGTATCAGATTTTCTTTTTCTTTTGACAACTAGCCTATCTTTTATGTCCTGAATGCCATCTTATCGTCTTTTGAAATGTTGACAGGTAGGTGCCCCTTGTTGAACAAGAAAGACCTAAAAATCATTAAACTAACAATATACAAGTGTCTCTTAAATGTGCTGCCAAAAGCAAAAGCTCTTTCTATTGATGATATGCAACACCTGCACAGTGGCTTTTCTTTCCCATCTTTAAAGTAAAATGTTCCTCTGTCAGGACCAACTTTTCTTTGGTCTCATGCTTCCAGTCGTAATGCATTAAGATTGATGTGTTGCCCAGCCAGCGTGGCTCAATGGTTGAGTGTCGACCTATGAACCAAGAGGTCACAGTTCATTTCAGGTCAGGGCACATGCCGAGGTTTCAGGCTCGACCCCCGGTTTGGGGAGTTCAAGAGACAGCTCATCATTGATGTTTCCATCTCTCTCCCCCTCTCCCTTCTTTCTGAAATCAATAAAAGTACATATTTTTTAAAAAGGTTGGTGTGTTGCTCATAGCTTTAAAAGGGTGGTTGGGGGAGAAGAGAGGGAATAGGAAGGCTTCTCAGGATTTCTGTCTTAGGAAAAGAATTTAAATTATTGAAATGTAAAATTAGCAGTTTCAGAAAACTTGTGTATATACATATTTCTTTACAACAAATAAAAACAAATCTAGAACATTTACTGAATATGTGGTAATTCTTCCATTTGGTGTTATTTATTTTTATCTTTAGAGGAAGCTATAGTTTGCATGGGAATTTTCTCATTCCCATTACCTATGTACACATTTTGGAACAATATTTTAGGATTTCTCTTTCCCGTATTAAGGGTATTTTATCCTTAAGTCATTGAACAATCTATATTAGAAAAGGCCAGTGGTCGGAATGCTGGAACGACCAAACAACTGGTCACCACGAGGTACATGGAGCACCTCTCGGGCCCTCCCCACCCCCGGGCTCCAGGAGCGTGCGAGGCCTCTTGGGGCAACGGACATGGCCCTGATGGCAGGCTAGGCCTAGGGGACCCTACACGCACACAATTTAATCATGTGCTGAGCCTCTAGTATTTTATAAAACTTCTTGTTTTCTAACCAGACTTACATTAGTAGAGCCCTTCCTTTGAACAAATACCTACTATGTAACAATTGACAGAGAGATAAAAGTGAAACAAAACAGACTGCCCTGTCATATAGAAACAGCTAAGTAATGAAATGGTTTGACTTTTGTTATATATTTTAAGTTTTCCTAAATCAGATTTCTGAGATGCTCTCTCTCAACTAACAAATAATAACTGGCCCCTAAGGCAGTTGAGGGGGTGGGGGAGTGGGGATAGGAGGGAACATATATTAATGAAACAAAGGGCTTTAGTTTGTTTGAAATATTCTTGTGACCAGATACTGGGAAAATACACAATGGGTTTCTTAAATATAATTTTGGCTCTGAAATACATACATACTTAATGAAACCAAAATAGAGTGCTTCTGAAGTAGGCTGATCTATATATAATAGCATTCCCAAAAGTAGAGTTTTTGTGGGCGGTCCCTATTAACTCTCCCCTCATGTCCCACTCTTAATTTACTCTAGGCATACCAAGAAGAGTGACTTATAGTAAAAAGGAGAATTCTGTGCAAGATAATTGTGGTCAAAAGCATCCTTAGAAAGGTATAGAGAGATATAATTGCTGCTTCATAGAACTTCAGAGTTCAGAGAGAGCAACCTGGCCAGGATGGCTCAGTTGGAGAGTCATCCCTGGACACTGAAAGGTCACGGGTTCTATTCCCGGTCAGGGCACATATACTCAGATTGCGGGTTGGGGGAGTGCATACAGGAGGCAACCAATCATTGTTTCTCTCTCCCTTTCTTTCTCTCTGAAATCAATAAACATATTGTCGGGTGAGGATAAAACAAACAAAAAAGACCACTTGGTGAGTTTAAAAAGAACACATACTGTAGAGTACAACAGACTTTAATCCAATCCCAGTTCTGCCATTTATTTCCTGTGACCCAAGACAAATTTGTTAACTTCTCTATGCATCAGTTTTCCTTTTTGAAAAATGAAGGTAACAATCATGCCCATGAAATTGCACATCAAAGGCTCTCACTATTCATTTATTTCATTTGTTCAGCTAATTTATTGATGTTGTACTAGACTCTTTAATGGTTTCTGCTAGTGTTAATAATTGATGAACATTGTGTCAGGCTTTATTCAGCTGTTAGACTGCCTAAGTCAGCATATGGTCTACATTACAATACATTAGAATTTCAACCTAACATCTCTAAAAAGAGAATGACAAGAAAGATTGCAAAACAAAAATGACTATTGTTCAGTAACAATGATAGCAGAAAGAAGCTGTAGTATTTTTACTAGAATATGATAGATTCATAAGTTTGCCAGTAGCAGTTATATTCTTATGAAACGATGTGAACAAGTAAAATGATTTGTTTTTGTTTATGTGAGGTGAAATTAAGCTCTTTGAAAAAGCTTTAATTTTCACAACTTCCTAGGGTTTTCTATATAGGGAATGGTTAGAATCTTTCTTCAGATTTCTGAACAAAAACATCATCAAAACCAAAGTAGTTTGAAAACTAAGAGGTTTGAAAATTGATGTCCAATTGTTTCTGTCTATACTAGGAACCTAAAAGCAAGAACATATTTCAGTAATGCCACCTTTTTTATTTTGCACCTTTGAAATGACCATGGATATATGTATTTGTAAATACCTAGTGCATTGTTAACCCAGCTGTCATCACTTGTCCTTTGTTGACTGGGTCCAACATTTACATACCAGAAAGGCAAGGAGTTCATCCATCCCCGGTAGTGTATAATATAAGGCCAGTAATGAAAAGATTGAGTATCTGAAAAGGATTATTTTAACACTGCCATCTCCTAGGAGCACATTACAGTGTTTGTGATCTGTGAGGGGAAGAGAAGGAGAGATAAAAGCTAATATTTCTATACAGGTGAGAAATGAGAGTCTAGTAAAGGTTGGTATAAGAGTTGGATCTTACAGAAGATCAACTCAAACTCTAGTGAGACTTGTTGGCTCATGTGACCAGACCTCAAGATGGATAGAAGTAAAACTAGTCTTAGGTATTTTTGAAATGTAAGACTTGGATATTATTAGGATTTTTGTCTCCTTTTTCTTTTTTTGTCTCCTTTTTCTTTCTCTGCAGATTGTGATTGCTTTCTCCACATGGCAAAGGCAGCTCTCAGCACACATCCTAATAGCTCTTTAACCAAAGAACAGGGACTTCTCCCAGCTCCAAGTTTTTAATTTCCTAAGAAGTCTTTTTGGATAGTGAGAGCCGTGATCTGCTTATCAGAATAAGATGAGAAAGAACATTGGGAATGCACAAATTATAGCCATTGGGAACCTCATGTGGAAAATTTTGCTGTGTGTGCTAAGGAAGAAGAGACTGAGTTTTACTTATGGTGCTGTTAAATGACACACCATATTACCTGCCTCCCTGTCCTAGTCCTCCTGTTTTATCTCCCTCTCTCTCTCTTAAGCAGTATAGTAACCCTCCAACTAGGAGGGTAGTCAACTTGGACAGTGCCCTGGACCCTAGGGAAGAGTGCTGACCATTGTTCATGGCATTATATCTGATTCATTCTATTAGATTAGTAGCTTCTACATGGGATGGAAATTATTTTACAACACCCCCCTCACACACGCGCGCGCGCGCGCACGCGCGCACACACACACACACACACACACACACACAGTTGTGAAAGAAATTAAGAGCTCTTTGGAAAAGAAGCATCTCTCATTTAGAGAGTCAAGGATCCTCCTCAGGATTGTAGTATAATTGTATCCTCCAATCTTTAGGGGCTTTATTATAAAGAAAGCTGCCAGTAAAAGTCACTTCTTGATCAGAATATAAAGTATCACATGATTCCAAATTTTCTGTAGTTAAAATAATAGAGTTGAAGTGATAATCCATTAAGCATACCCTTTCCCACCTGCTTCCCTGGGTTACATCAATCCATAAAGTTGCATTTAAAAATTACATCAATAGTACAGCCAGATGGCATTCTGACACTCACTGTAAGTATTCCAGGATTTCCTGAAATAGCTGGCTCAAATAGAAAAGTCATCCTTCCCCAAGTATGTTCCTGTCCTTTTCTCTTGGTTGTGTGGTCTGTTGCAGTTATCTTAAAGCCATAAAACTAAAATGGAGAATTTAACTTTTCAAAATTTCCCATGTGTTTCTACAAGTCTCTCTCATGAATAAAGTATAATTAATTGCACATTCATGTTGATGCCTTACTTGTTACATGATGATATTCAAGAAATTGTCAGAACAAGCATTCTTTTAGAGGTCAAGAATATACTTTTTTAAAAAACAAATTGAAAATGCATGGTAGTCACTTAACTGATTTTAGAAAAATCTAGTTTAAACAGCATTCTGGACTTCATACTGACTCACTGAAAATAGGAATTAATTTTGAAGAGGATTACAAAATGCCTAAGTCCTTGATTCTACTATATAAAGTTTTAATTTCACACATGAAAAGAAAGTAGAATATAGTTTACTTCTAGCCTAGCTTAAATAAGTAAGCCTAGAAACTATAGTCTGACCACAACCTTGCAGAATTATTATTGTGACTCATTTGGTATATGCTTGAGTTTTTTAAATGACATGTTCTTATATTATTTAAAATATTCCTACAGCATGGCCTCAGATCTCTAGACCTAAGGGGATTTAAACGAAGAAGTATTGAAAAAAGAGAAAATGTCTGTTAAAAATTGCATTTGGGCTGAGAAGGTTGCCTAAACTTTAATATTGGAATCCTGACCTGTGGGCATCCAAAGAGAAACTTTCAGTGGTCATTGATCTGAATTAGTAAAAGCTCATGTGGATCTTGAAAACATTTCTCTAGTTCTCCACTTTCACTTCAGTTTCTAAACAGCAGAGAGAAAAGGAAAAAGCACATTGAAATATCTTAACTTTCCTCAATAAAGAAATGAGGCCTTAATAAAAATTTACATTTACAGATCATTGGAGTCAGGGAAACAGTTTAAGAGATCCTTTACTATTGAAAAATAAAGACATAAACAAATTGAAAGACAAAGATCACATGACCATATCAATAGATACAGAAAAAGCATTCGACAAAATCCAACACCCATTTTTGATAAAACTCTCAGCAAAGTTGGAATAGAAGGAGCATATCTCAACATGATATGGCCATTATATAAAGGCCATTATATATGACAAACCTACAGCCAACATCATACTCAATGGGCAAAAACTAAAACCATTTCTCCTAAGAATAGGAACAAGACAGGGATGCCCACTTCCACACTCCTGTTCAACATGGTACTGGAGTGCTAGCCATAGAAATCAGATGAGAAGAAATAAAAGGTACCAAAATTGGAAAAGAAGTAAAATTGTCATTATTCACAGATGACATGATATTGTACATAGAAAACCCCAAAGACTCCATTAAAAACTACTAGACTTAATAAATGAATTCGGCAATGTAGCAGAATACAAAATTAACACCCAGAAATCTGTGGCTTTCTTATACACCAATAATGAACTCACAGAAAGAGAAACTAAAAAAACAATCCCATTTACCATTGCACCGAAAAAATTAAGATACCTAGGAATACACTTAACTAAGGAGGTAAAAGACCTATACTAGGAAAACTACAGGACTTGGAAAAAAGAGACAGAGGAAGACAAACAAATGGAAGAATATACCATGCCTATACTAGGAAAACTACAGGATTTGGAAAAAAAAGACAGGGGAACACAAACAAATGGAAGAATATACCGTGTTCATGGATTGGTGGAGTCAACATTAAAATGTCCATACTACCCAAAGCATTCTATAGATTCAATGCAATCCCCATTAAGATCACAACAGAATATTTCACAGACCTAGAACAAACTCCAAAAATTCATCTGTAATGAAAAAATAACCCCGAATAGCCACAGCAGTCCTGAGAAGAACAAAATTGGAGGGATCACAGTACCAGATATCAAGCTATATTACAAAGCCTCTGTTCTCAAAACTGCCTGGTATTGGCACAAGAACAGACATATAGACCAATGGAACCGAACAGAGAACCCAGGAATCGACCCAAACCACTATGCTCAATTAATATTTGACAAAGGAGGCAAGAGCATACAATGGAGTCAAGACAGTCAGTCTCTTCAATAAATGGTGTTGGGAAAATTGGACAGATATATGCAAAAAAATGAAACTAGTCCACCAACTTACACCATACACAAAAATAAACTCAAAATGGATAAAGGACTTAAACGTAAGATGGGAAACCATAAAAATCCAAGAGGAATCCGTAGGCAGCAAAATGGCAGACATATGTCCTAGCAGTATCTTTACCGATACAGCTAGGGCAATGGAAACTAAAGAGAAAACAAACAAATGGGACTACATCAAAATAGAAAGCTTCTGCACAGCAAAAGAAACCATCAACAAAACAACAAGAAAGCCCACTGCATGGGAGAACATATTTGCAATGTTATCTCTGATAGGGTTTAATCTCCAATATTTACAGGGAACTCATACAACTTAACAACAGGAAGATAAACAATCCAATAAAAAAATAGGTAAGGGACCTAAATAGACACTTTTTGAAAAATGACATACAGAAGGCTAAGATACATATGAAAACATACCCAAAGTCACTAGTACCATACAGTTTTGATTATTATGGCCTTATAGTATAGTTTGATATGTAGTATAGTTTGATTTAAGCCCATAATTCATATGGGATTCAATTTTGCGTGGGATTATGAGGTAAAGATTCAATTTCATTTTAAAAATATTGATAGCCAGCCCTAGCTGGTTTGGCTCGGGGGATAGAGCGTTGGACAGGGGGCCCAAGGGGCCCAGGTTTGATTATAGTCAAGAGCACATGCCTGGGTTATGGGCCCGATCCCCAGGAGGGGGGA
>NW_006294069.1:190325-204138 GCF_000327345.1 Myotis davidii
GTGCGGGGGGGGGTGGAATATTCTAAAATATAATAGAAGTAATCCTGTTATTTGCAGATTTTTAATACTTTCTACAACTTTTGTGATATGCCATGTTAGTACAGTTTTGGTAATATTATTGTACTTAAAATCCTTTTATTCTTAAAACATTAATGTTTATTGCATGTAACATTATTATATTTAAAATTGCTTTTCTTGAAATTAAAAAAAAAAACCCTGAAAAAAAGAAAGATAAAGAATCATTTCCTTTTCAGTTAGAAAATAGAGTGTACTCCCTGCAGTTGCCTGCTGGAATACATGAGACACTGTGGGATCTAAACAGTGATGGAATGGAGCCTTTGCCTTGTTTCACCCTTTTTTTGTCTGGTATGTTGCAACACCATATCCCATCACTACCATCTCCAGCCATATTTAATGGTAATTTTATTCTTCCATCTAATGGAACTTTGCTTGAACCAATTGCTTGTATTTCAATTTGGTTTGAGATATAATTTAACTTAAAAATGAGGAACCAAGGTACAAGAGCCATACATACAGCAAGTTATTTTTCTTGTGTAACTTCTGAAGGCAGCTGCACACAAAAATTGCTCAGGTAGCAAAATAAGTACTTGATTACTTACAGAAAAATTTAAATTATATTAATGTTATGTATAATGGGCCATTTTTCTAAATGTGATCGTTTCCTTTATTAAGAAGATTTAATAAATGAGTTTAATTTCTTGTGTGTTAGTATTAAACTTGTGTTCTTTGATTTGGCATTAAAGAAGTAAAAATCAAATCTACAAACATTTCACATAGGTTAGTCACTCTCTTCTTTGACTTAAGATATGCTGAATTGCAGGGCAAATTTGTTAGGCATGGTTCTGTTTGCTAAGTGGAAGTCCAAGTTGTATTTCCTTATTATTATTATTATTATTATTATTACTATTGATTTCAGAGAGGAAGTAAGAGAGAGAGAATCATTGATCGGCCACCTCCTGCACTCCCCACACTGGGGACCAAACCCACAACCTGGGCCTGTGCCCTGACCAGGAATCGAATGGGTGACCTCCTGGTTCATAGGTCACTGCTTAACCACTGAACCATGCCAGCTGGGCATATCCATTTTATAAGTGAATTATCTTTACTTGATTTGAAAACTGAACCTAGTTGGATTGGGAAACATTATTTTAAAGTAGACATTATTAATCTTGAATAACTAGTAGTATATTGCTCTTTCCTGTTTGAAATTACCTGTAGTTGTGGGAGTATCAGACATTGTATTACCTGATGCTAATGTGGTTATAATGACAGATGCTTGTACATTTTCAATGTCTTCAAGTAAGATAATTGACTTAAATTTTAGCAACTAGGAAATCATTGCAGATGTATCACTTTTCACTTGTGATTCTTTGTTGGTCTCCTCAATAGATTGAATTTCCATTTTATGATATAGTGAATATTTCCTAGGTCTAAATTTAGCAGGATTTAATAAAGATCCTATTCTTATTTCTTGGTATTTTGCATTTGCCAATTCTGTAACTTTTGAAGATATTGACTGATTTTTAATGGATTATTCTTCATTTAAACTAGAAATGAGCTAATTCCACAACCTGCCATTTTCCTTTTATACATTGATGTTTCTCCCTCTCCCTTTCTCTCTAAAAAAATCAATAAAAACATTTTTAAAAAAATGTTTGATTTACTATGTTGATGATCATAATAATAGCCATTTAAAAAATCCCTGTCTTTTTGTTTAAACATCTGGTTCATCTCAGAGTCAAAATTGAATAAATTTTATTTTCTTTGCTGCGTGTGCCCTGTTGTCTTGATTCTTCATATGTCAAGAAATTTGGGATTATACTGCACATTATGAATGTTTGTGTTGTAGACTCTGGATTTAGTTACTTTCCTCCAATCAGTATTGTGTGTGTGTTTGTTTTTGTTTTTAAGCAGGTAATTTTCTCTTAAGCATTGGCCATATATATTTTTCTGTGAAATACCTATTTATGCCCTTTGCCCATCTTTTAAGTTTGGCTGTTTGTTTTTCTTTTTTTAACATTGTTTTATTGATTTGAGAGAGAGAAGAAGAGAGAGGGAGAGAAAGATAGGAACATGGCTGAAAGAGAAACAGACCAGCTGCCTTCTGCATGCCCCCTACTGGGGTTCAATCCTGCAACCTGGGCATGTGCCCTGACTGGGAATTGAACCAGCAACCTCTTGGTGCAGGGGTCAACTCTCAAGCACTGAGCCACACTGGCAAGGCTGTTTTTCTTATTGATTAGTAAAATTATTTATATATAAAAGATAAATATCATACTTTGAAATGTTTTTCAGGTTTCTTTTTTATAGTGCTTATAATTCTTATATAGTTAAATTTTAGAATTTTATGACTTTTGCTCCTTATCATACTTGGAAATGTTCTGCCCATTTGAATAGTATATAAATATTCACCTCAGGAACTTTATTTTCTCTAGTGATTTTATGGCTTTATTTTCTATTTTCAAATGTTCAATCTATCTGTTTCGTTTGTTTGTTTTGGCATAAAATATAACGTAAAGATACAACTCCCCCTGCAATTAATTAGTTGTTCCAGCACCATTTATTGCATAATATATTCTTGTCAATTATATCCAACTAGAGGCCTGAGGCACGAAAATTCGTGCAAGATTAGGTTGGGCTTCCCTCTGGCCACCAGCAGGCACCCGGAACTGGAGCTGGCTTCCCTCCAGCCCCGGCTTCATCAGGAAAGACATCCTGAATGACGTCCAGAAGGATGGCTGGTCTAATTAGCATATTACCCTTTTATTATTATAGATTGAGTCTGTTTCAGAATTTTCGACTTTTTAATTGATATGTATCTGTTCTAATACCATGCTATAATATTGTAACTTTTGTAGCTTTTTAACTCATAGCATGTTACGTTTTATATGTGGACATCAAAGTATCTTCTTATTTGATCATTTTCTTCTCTACCAATATTATTCTTTCAAATAAATCTTAGAACCTGTTTCAATTACCCATTGCTGCATAACAAACCACTCCAAACTTAGTGGCTTAAAACACAATTATTTTATTTGTTCATAATCTATGTGTCAGGTATTCAGTCAGGCTTGACTGGGCTTGCTCCACATAATATTGACAGAGATCACTTGGTGGTATTCACCTGTGAGCTGGTCTAGTTTGAAGGGTCCAAAAAGGCTTCACTCACATGTCATGAAACGTTGGAGGGGTCACTTGGAAGCTGGCGTCATCTGGGCATCTGCTTCTCCATATGGTCTTGGGGCCTCTCCGTGTGATCTTTAGAGCAGAGTAGTGGGACTTCTTCCATGGTGACTTGGAACTTTGTGAGCAGTTGTCCCAAGACAAGAAGTAGAAGCTGCAGTGTCTGAAGACCTGGGCGCTGAAACTGGTGCAGTGTTAATTTCACCATATTCTGTTGGTCAGAGTCATAAAATTTCTAAGGAGTCATTGTGGAGAGGACCTAGACCCAACTCTCAATGGTAAGAGAGTATGGGTTAGTGTCCAAGAATGTATGTATGGCCATCTTTAATCTGCCACAGAATTATTTTATCAGATTTTCTCCAAAATCTTGTTGGAGTGTTCATTGTAATTTTGTGATGTTTATAGATGAATCGGTAATTTGTAGATCAATTATATTTTCCAAATTAGGTATGGCTATATAATACCACCTCAAAACGTTCCGGCTAAAGAACGTAGTCATGAATTTGTACTGTGGTGAGGAGGGCTCAGTGGGATAGCTAGTTTCTGCTCCATTTGGTGTTAGCATGGACAGCTCCAAGGCTGAAGGCTAGAATCATCTGAAGGCTTTCTTACATAAATGGTACCTACGCTGAGATTCCAACAGCTGGAGCTCAGCAGCAATCTCTATCAGTATGTGATCACTTCAGCATGGTGGCTGCAGGATAGCCTCATTTCTTACAGGGTAGCTCAGTTCCAAAGGTCGAGAGAGAAATTTTTATTTGACTGGTTTATGTTTGGGAGAATTACAGCATTTAAATAACACTGTTGGTCACAGCCATCCCCCAGATTCAAGGGAAATAAAGAAAGTAGGGCCCATTTCTCCATGAGAGGAATGATGAGATTTTGAAGAGCATGTGGGACTGGTAATATTATTGTGGCCATTTTTGGAAAATAAAGTCTGCCACACTCTTCTCTTTCAGGAATGTGGTTTAGTTTGTTTCTTCAAGTTAATTTTTGTGTTTTTCAGTAAAATTTTACATTTTTATATATCTATATCCATCTATTACCTATCTATCCTCATCCTTTATTACATTTATTCTTATGTATCTTAAATCATTGAGGATCTATTTTCCATATATTCTTTTTAATCTTTGGTATGATTTTGATATTTAAAAAGGCTTTGATTTTGCAAAGCAGAATAGTAAAGCATTTCTAATGTTATCTAAATTTATTCTACCTTCATTATGCTAACTCTTTAGAGAACTTTTAAACTTTTAAGAATAGTCATTTGAGCCCTATCCGGTGTGGCTCAGTGGATAGAGCATCAGCCTGCGGGCTAAAAGGTCCCAGGTTTGATTCCATGCCCGGGTTGTGGGCTCGATCCCTAGCAGGGGGCATGAAGGAGGAAGCTGATCAATGAGTCTCATCATTAATATTTCTATCTTCTCTCCCTCTCCCTTCCTCTGAAATCAATAAAATATTTTTAAAAAACAAAAAGAATAGTCATTTGAAAAGGGAATAGCACTTCTAGTTTTTGGTCTTACATAGGGAGCTTAGAAATCACCATTTTCTCCCTTAAGGTGAAGTGGAGAGAAGTTTTAAGTGATTCCTACCCTGTTCCTTACAACACACACACACACACACACATGCTCACACTGTTTAAAGGTTGTGTGAGAGTGACATGAGTACTGTAGATTGCTCTCTGGAAGTACAGAAGTTTAATAAGCCAGCCACCATTGAGAGTATGCATTGCCTACCTTTTTACTATGAGTTCAAATCTTTCTGCTCTTACTTTTCTGAACTTTGGAACTTCTGTAATTTGAACATTTTTGTTTGAAAGTTGTTTATATTCAGCCATATATTTTAAAAAGTTCAAGAAGAACTGCTTCAGATAGTCGCTACATATTTAAAGTCCTATAGCTTAAGGGAATTTTTATGTGTGTTTACAAAGGAGATAATAATGGATTTGGAAATATGCTTAGATTTTAAATTTTATCTGGTTATCACAGTGGTGGCAAATTAATATGTCTGGCAAACTTTTGAAACCAAATTCTGAATAAATACTTTTGAAAATAGGCAAAAATCTAATAATCTTCTTAAATTTACCGAATTTGTAGGTCAACTAAAGTTCCAAGGGAAATCGTTTTAAGGTTGATAAGCTCTTTGAAGTATTTATTCTGACCATTTTACCTATTTATCTTTTTTTTTTTAATCCTCACTCAAGGATATTTTTTCATTGCTTTTTTGAGGTAGGGAGAGAGGGAAGGAGGGAGTTAGGAAGGGTGGGAGGGGGGAGGAAGAGAAGCGGGGAGGTGGGGGGTGAAGTGGGGAGAGAAAGAGAAAGAGACACATCAATTGGTTGCCTCCCACAACCACCGGACCCTTGACCAGGAATCAAATCCACTCCCCTTCAGTGCTCCGTGTGATACACTAATCACGGAGCAATACTAGTACTGGCCAGGGCTTACCTCTTAATCTTTGGATTCAGACATTTATCATGTTGCATACTCACATTCTATTTTTATTATTGGTTGTAGTTGCTACTTAATAAGGGAAACACTTCAGAATTCCTTTTCAACCCTTTGTCTAATGATGAATAGGTTTCCTTCCTGATGTTCCCTTTATTACATTGTTCACCAAAACTACTATATTCTCTAAGAGCAGGGAATGATTTTAAGATATGGTCTTGGAATAGAAGTATGTAAAGTTGCTTTTTCTAGCCTCTTTTCAATTAGACTTTGGGAGTTTCTTATTTCTCTGATGTGTGTCTCCTGTGGATTTGTGTGACACAGTAACAGATTGCTATATATAAATAATCATTTTTACTTTTTCAAAGTGGGGCCAGTCAGTGAAAGACAGGGGCTGTGTTTGAGTTATCTTTATTAGATGTTGCAAATGGTAGTTTTCAGATAGACTTTTTTGGGGGCAGACAGACTTCACATTTTTCATTCTAATGATTTTGATGATTAGTTTGATCTTTCCTGAGGTGAAACTGACAACAAGCAGAACAAGGCTCTCAAGGAGAGATTCAGGATCCATGTAGGAGGAATTTGCTGTAGGATGTAACAATCTTGAAATCTTTTTACATGGAACCCTGTAGGTTCAGGGAAACCTTGCTTTTTCACTGGGATGGTATTTTGGATATAAGTAGCAAAAGAAAGAAACTATTTAAGAACAGACTGATGTCCTAGTTCTAAACACATTTTATGGTTTTCTTATGGCCACCTCCTCTGAACTCTTATTACAAACTAGAGGCCCAGTGCACAAAAATTTGTGCACTAGCGGGGGGTGGGGGGGGTTGTCCCTCAGCCCGACCTGTGCCTTCTCACAGTCTGGGACCCCTTGGGAGATAACCACCTGCTGGCTTAGGCCCGCTCCCCGGGTGGCAGATGGCAGGCCCGGATCCCACGCTGGTTGGCAGATGGTAGGCCCTCTGCCACACCGCCCCACCCTGCTGCCCACTGCACACAGCAGGCCTGATGGGTGGCGGGGCAGGGTGGGGCGCCAGCCGACTGGTCGAGCACAGACAGCAGGCCTGGTGGGCGGCGGGGTGGGGCAGGGCGCACACACAGACAGCAGGCCCTGCGGGCGGCGGGGCAGGGCGACTGCTGCCTGCCGGGCTGCTCACATGGACGGCAGGCCTGGTGGGCGGCAGGGCGGGTGGATTGCACTGTGCCGTCCCACCTGCAGTATGCAAATTTAACGGCCATCTTTGTTGGGTTAATTTACATACTCTTCTGATTGGCTGATGGGTGTAGTGAAGGTATGGTCAATTAACATTTTTGTCTTTTATTAGTGTAGATTGTTGCACTATTAGATCCCACTTTTTAAAATAAATATATTTTTATTGATTTCAGAGAGGGAGAGAGAGAGAAACATCAATGATGAGAATCATTGGCTGGCTCCCTCCTGCATGCCCCCTACTGGGGATCGAGCCCACAACCAGGGCATGTGCCCTGACTGGGAATCGAACTATGATCTCATGGTTCATACGTTGATGCTCAACCACTGAGCAACATCTTCTGGGCTGCATCCCACTTTAATTCCACCTGACTTGGTAGCCTTCCATTCTTCAGGTGGTTTTGTTAGATGCTCCTCTCCTCAGTAAAATGCCAGGCAGAAGACCATTTTTCTGTATTCAACCCTTTCTTATGATGCCTCTGATTGCTGCCATGAATCTTGGTTCAACGTTTTCTGTCTTAGCTGAAGAGAAAGGAAATAGGGACCTCCTTTCACCCAACACTGTTTCAAATTTGTAGCTCAAAGGAGAATTGAAAATCCTCCTACCATGTAATACACACCTGAAATTCTAGCTGCGGTGTAACAGGTGGCTTCTCTAACATAGCTAATGAGCTGTGGCTGAAGCAAATGCATCCCTCTTTACATGAGATTTTATAGTTTTTAATTTCATAATCTATATATCCTATATAATAAAAGGCTGATATGCAAAGTGTCTCCTCGGGAGTTCGACCAGGAGTTCAATCACTCGCTATGATATGCGCTGACCACCAGGGGGCGGCATGGAACATGACGGGCGACCAGTGGCAGGGCACTGAGGGAGCAAGGGAAGGAGGAGGCAGTGAGGCAAGGAACCTGATCAGCCCTGTTGGCTGGCCAGGCCTAGGGGCTCAACCCATGCACAAATTTCGTGCACCGGGCTTCTAGTTATATTAATATTTGCATATATTTAAAATGGCAATATAAACATTTCAAGTTGTTGTTTTATCCAAAATCGGTATGATTTAGATCTAAACCTGGGGTGGTGGTTTCATCTTCTTCCCTCCAGCTAACTGTCTTTCCAAATGTGAGAAAATATGCATTACTCCTCAGGGGGTTGCAAGTGTCATTTGCTGGTGAAAAATGGATTTGGGAGAAAGTAAAGTCTCGGTCATCAGATATACCCCTGCCAGGTGTTTGGGGAGCCAGATCCTCCCCTTATCCCTTGTTAAGTGAGCCATGAAGATCTGGTGATTTAACCATAGATTCACTATAGAAGAAAGCCCTTATTATCTCCTACTAGCAACTAGCAACATTTGAGCCCAACCTCATTTCCCCAGGTGGGTGTGAGGTAGACATTGTTAGCTAATTGTGATCACCCTGCTCATTTAGAGCCATTTTGCTCCCTGCATCATGTCAGTAGGCTTCAGTGCCCAGAGCCAAGGCTGCATGCAGCCCTGTGATAGAACACCAACATATGAAAACAATTATTGTTTGCAATGTTTGGTGTTCTTGTTGTGGGTAATTTATTTCATTTCCTTTATTGTTCTATTTGCCACTATTTAAAAAATCAAGGGTAAATTACAATATTTGCCATTGCATTTTCCCCCCAAAACCTGTTTTCTAAAACTTACCCTGCATTTAAAGTGTGTGTATTGTGGTTTAAGGACCTATATGAAATATATAGAGTAATGATTTGTGTGCCTCACTGTACCTATTTTATTAAAAACATACCTCAAGAATGATTTCTGATTTCTTTTTAGTTTTTAGAATATTTTTGCATTCAGAACTTACTATCTGCAAATAAATTCTGTTATATAGTGTGCTTTATTTGTATGAACAAAGTGGTGTGTTTTATACATTACCATTTAAAAATCATTTTTGTTCATATAATGAATATACGTAAAGTATTTATCCCAAAAATTCCTTTTAAAGTTGGTATGTGTTATATGCCATGCTTCTTTACATGTCTTGTAATTTTTTGTTAAAAACTGGATATATTTGATAATATATTGAGTGATTTTCAACCAGTGTTCTACAAGAAGCACCCTGGTGTGCCACAAGATTCTTTTTAAAAATATATTTTTATTGATTTCAGAGAGGAAGGGAGAGGGAGAGAGAGAGATAGAAACACCAATGAGGAGAGAGAATCACCAATCAGCCGCCCTCTGCACGACTCCACTGGGGACCGAGCCCACAACCCGGGCATGTGCCCTGACTGGGAATCAAACCGTGACCTCCTGGTTCATTGATGCTCAACCACTGAGCCACGCTGGCCGGGCATCCTCAAGAATTTTTAAAACATGCAATACCTGACTAGTTAGTCAGGGACAGTGACCTTTTTTCCCTTAGTTTGTCAAATAAAAAAATGATAACAGCCAACACAACAATAGCTGTCTGGTATGAATGAATCAGAAGTATACCTATATTTTTTTGTCAGATCAGAAAAATATATAATACAGTTTTTGGTGCTGCAGAATTTTAGTGATTAGTTTATGTGTGCCAAGAAGGAGGTTGAAAATCCCTGATATATTGTAACAACTCGATCTGATTTCCTTCCTAGCCCCTCTCCCACCCCTGAAGGTTGTCATTATTGTTATTATTTTGTATGTTTGCTTATATTTAATTAACTTGACTGGGCTTAATATTTAGAATCTTTCTCCCCTGTGAGGTGCAGCCACTGAAGTCTCTGCTCAGTTGTTTTGTTTTTTAATTATTTTTTTATTTTTAGCCTGGCCTTCTTGAGGTCCTCCTTGTGTCTATATAGCTTAGTGGTCAGCCAGTGATTGGTTAAAGGATGTTCTCAAATACCCTTTGTTGATTCATCTGTGAGTGTGGTATGATGCTCATCTAGTTTTCAAGAATGCCTCAGCTTTTATTTTCTACTGAGCCTCTCTGTACTTTTTTTCACGTGTGGGAAGCCTCCCATTCAGTCTCGGTATGTGGAGAGCTTAGGCCCTCTTCTTTGGTCAGCTTTGAGCATATATGCAGCCTCCACTTAGCCAGGGATGTGTGTAATTTACCTAACCCCCCATGGCTCTCATTTCCAGGATCTCCTTATTAAATATTTTAATTTCTATTCTACCCCTCTTACCAGCTGGGACAGCAGCCTCAGGCTAGGAGAGCTGTAGGCTTTCTTTGTTCTTTTCCAGTCGAATTTAATACTTTTACTCTCATTGCCACTGGGTATGTAGTTTTTGCCCTTCACTTCAAATCACATCAGCAGCCCCTGACAATAAAGCTGGTTTTCCTGACCAGCCCAGGTAAGCTATTGCATTGTGCTTGGTTTGGGTCTGGAAGGTAGATAAGGAGCAGCCCCAAGCAATAACACCACTGACTCCCACTGTTCTTACCCCAAATTCGACAATTTTTCATAAATAAACACTTTAAAATTTTTCATTTGACTTTGGTTGTTTTCAGGACTGAAATGGTTGTTTTTGACACTTCTGTCGAGTTTTGTAGTTGTTTTGGGAGGAGATTTGCTGACCTCTTCAGTTTACCACAGCTGGAAGTCTTGCCTCCTGTTTTGTATTTGCAGTATTTTTGGTTTTGGTTACTTTTAAAAGGCTAACTAATTAAAAACCTGAAGCACATATATATAATGTAGCTGCTTCAGCATTTTGCTTCACAATGGAAGAAGCTAGGAGATTGTGATTAGATTAGGAGTGGGACTGTAATTCTGCTGACAGCACTCTCCTGTGGAATGCTTCTTAATAACATATTCTTGTGTAATGATGAAGAAAACATTTATTTTTTTTCTAAGCAAGCAAATTCCTTTGGAATTCTATCAAAACATAAGAAAAATATTATGTATACTCTCTTTACAGAATGAACCAGTGGCATAAGAAAAGATATGGCAAAATCCATTGGACTGGAATAGATGTATATCTTTATTGGGAAAAAGAAAAGAATCTTCCTCTTTAAATATTAGTCATTATACAGATAGTTATCTAAAATGCTTTTTTTATGCTCAACTTTAACTGGGAAGTTTGTCTTTACCTTTTTAGTTATATAATAACACACATATAGTAATGTACAGTGATTTAGCATCACAAAGTTTATATTTGTGAGATTCATCTATGGTATTTCTTATAGTGATAGTTCATTTTAATTGCTGTAAAATATCCCGTTATATGAATATATAACAACTTGTTTATCTATTCTACTATATGGATATTTGAGTTGTGTCTGGTTTTAAGGCTATTACAAATATTGCTACCTTGAACACTCCTGTTTGTGTTTTAGTGTATAGGTGTGCACATTCTTTTTGAGGTATATATCTAGGAGTCAAATTGCTAGGTCACAGTGTTTATTACATTCTTCATATTAATATATAAAACCAACCTGTTTTCCAAAGATTGTACCAATTTACATTCCTACTAGCAGTCTATAAGAACTTCCATTGCATTACATTTTCACCAAACAATCAACCATTTGGTATGGTCAGACTTTTAAATATTAGTCACTTGGGTGGTTGTATAATATGTTCTAATTGTGATTTTAATTTTGATTTCCCAAATGACTAATGAGGTTAAGATCCTTTTCATATGTTTGGTGGCCATTTGGATTATCCTTTTTTTATAAAATGCCTATTCAAGCCCTTTTAAAAAATTGATTTGTAGGAGCTCTGTATGAATCTGGATAAAAGCCCTTTGTTCCTTATGTGTGTGCTACAAGCATTTTCTATGTGACTTGCATTTTTACTCTTTTTTTAAAAAAAAAAAATTTATTGAGCTCAGAAAGGAAGGTGGAGAGAGAGAGAGAGAAACGTCAATGATGAGAGAGAATCATTGATTGGCTGCCTCCTGCCAGTGCACTACTGGGAATCGAGCCTGCAACCCAGGTGTGTGTTCTGACCAAGAATCGAACTGTGACCTCTTGGTTCACAGGTCAATATTCAACCACTGAGCAACACTGGTCAGGCTGCATTTTTCTTAACAATGTAGAGATAAAAATTTTTCATTATGATTAACACTTTTTGTGTCCTATTGAAGATTCTTTCCCTGCCCCAATATCATAAAAATATTCATCTGTATGTTATCATCTCAGTGCTATGTGATTTTGATTTTCACATTTATATCTACAATTCATCTAAATTTATTTTTGTGTGTGAATTAGGAATGAAGGTTCATTCTGTTTTTTCATATGCCTATCCAGTTGTTCCATTACCATATATTGAAAAGAATGTTGTATTTGTCAAGGTCCAATCAGAAAAGAAATTATATCAGTTATTTAAACACAGTTTAATATGGAGGAGGGGAGTTGTTAATTAATTTTAAAGTTGATTGTAATTAAAATGTAAAGTTGTAGGTATATAAAAAGACAGAGAACAATAGGTAACACGAAGGTAACAGGTACCATCTCTACAACCGGAGAAATAAAGGGAAAAGCTTGGAATTTTTAAGACTTAGGAACCCCATGGAGCAGAAATTTAGACATCTAAGAAAAGGGTACTAACTCCCTAGTGCTGGTATCTGGGGTGGAGGATGCAGTGAGGCTGGGTTCACCTGTTGTTACAGGAAGGCACTATCACTTCAGGGAGTGAAGTATTGTTAGAGTGACATAGAACAGGAGACAGACAGGAAGCCTCCAGGAAAGAGCAAGTCCCTTTTTTCCTTCTACAGCCTTGCAGTCACCTCTGAAGCCCTCTATGGGCAGAGCTTAACATGGAGCTAGTTGGCAAAATCAAACTGGTTTTCACTCTTAGCCCCAGTATTACAGAGCACTGCTTAGACAGATGGGTTTGAAGCTGAGAAACAATCCTAAGGCACAGTGTTCCCAACTGCAGAGACACTTTTCTGGTAAGTCAAGTGCCTTTCTATGTGAGAATATCTCTGGGTCATATTTCTCTTTCATTGGTAGATTGCACCAAAATTATAGTCTAAATTAGCTTTATAATAAACTAGAGGCCCAGTGCATGAAATTCGCACACTTGGTGGGGGGGTCCCTCAGCCCAGCCTGCACCCTCTCACAGGCCAGGCCAAGGGACCCCACCAGTGCACGATGAGGGATGCAGGAGGTTGGCCAAACAGGGAGGGACTGCAAGAGGGCTCCAGGGCATGTCCGGCCCATCTCACTTAGCCCCGATCAGCCAGACCCCAACAGCAAGCTAACCTACTGGTCGGAGCGTCTGCTCCCTGGTGGTCAGTGCACATCATAGTGACTGGTCAGCTGTTGACTGTCTGCCCTAGTGATCAGTGCACTTCATAGCAAGCGGTTAGCAGCCTTAGCATATCATTAGCATATTACACTTTGATTGGTTGAACAGATGACCAGACACTTAGCATATTAGGCTTTTATTATATAGGATGTTTATATCTGAAGAGCAGTGTTTCCCACCTTATTTTTTTAAAGAGTATCTTTGCTGTCTTTGGCATATTTGCATTTTTATAAAAAACTTTCAAACTAATTTGTGTAGTTTCACAAAAAGAAACCTGTTGGGATTTTGATTAGAATTTCATTGAATCTATAAATTAGTTTGGGGATAATGAAAATGTTTACAATATTGAGTTTTCTAATCCATGAATATGGCATGTCTCTCCATTTATTTATGTCTTTAATTTCTCACTAATTTTTTTTTTTTTAGTCTTTGTGTGTGAGAAGTCATGCATAGCTTTTGTTAGCTTTACTCTACAATGTTGGGTATTATTGACATTGTAAGTAGTACTTTTCGTATTTTTAAATTTTTTTATTTTAATTTTATTTTGAAAAATTTCAAACCTGCAATTCCTTTACTTTTGAACAGTTAGATCCCATTATACCCACTAATGTATATCTACACTAATAAAAGAGAAAAATGGTAATTGGCGTACGACCCTACCCTTTTCATTGGCTAATCAGGGCTATATGCAAATTAACTGCCAACTAAGATTGGCAGTTAACTGCCAACTAAGATTGGCAGTTATGGCAGTTA
>NW_006294069.1:204803-208280 GCF_000327345.1 Myotis davidii
CCAGTAAGTGAGAGGGGGCAGGCTGGGCTGAGGGACACTCCCCCCACACACACACCCAGTGCACAAATTTCGTGCACCGGGCCCCTAGTGTATATATATAAAGGCCCAGCAACCAGAATGGCGAACAACCAGAACAACCAGTGGCTATGATGTGCACTGTGGCAGCCAACCAGCCTGATCTGGGCCCCGATCGGCCCCTCCCCTCAGCCGGCCCTGCCCCCAAACAGCCCCCAACACCCCAATCAGGGGCCAGCCAGCCAACTGCTCATGGCCCCTTCCACTGGCCAGCCCAGCCCGATGGGCCCCCATTGGGGCAGGCTAGCTGGACCCCACCTATGCACAGATTCGTGCACCGGGCCTCTAGTAATTCAATAATTACCAAGATTTGCTTTATTTGTGTCAATAATACTTCTGAAGTATTTTAAAACAAATCTTAGATCTGATGTCTTTTCATCTATATATAATTAAGTATACATCTAGAATATGTGGCCATTTTATTTATAACCATAATTCCAAGCCATAAACAAATTTCACTGTTTCAAAAATGAATTTTTACTGGTATTTTGGTTGGTATGTTCAGACAGTTTGCTTTTAACAGCATTTTGGGACTTACATTTTGTTAAGTAATTTAATAATTTCAACTTATCTTAATAAGCATTCAAGTTATACTAACAGTATTTACTTCCTAAGTAAATCTTTACCTCCTAAATATTTTAATAAATATTAGCTTAGCTATTAAAATATTAAATGATAAAAAACATTTTCTATGGTAATTAAAAATAACTTTTTCTTATTATATGAACTTTTCATTTCTAAATTCTTTACAATTTTTGACATTGGCCTTATTGTTATAAAACGTGAATAAAACTGTTCTTTCATTTGATGTCTTCAATATTTATAAACCTCTAATGTACAACAAAAACTGCTATTTTTAATTTTTTAACTATCAGGAAATCATCAATGGGATTAAAAGCAAGCACACTGTGTCACATTGTTTCAGTTTTGGTTACCCTTTAACCTCTTATTGCCAAAAGTGTTAAAATGCAAGGAGATGCAGATGAATTATTTTCTTCTGTGGCTGAAACCTGTTCTTCATTGCAACTGGTTTTCCTGCCCCTACAGTATTCATAGTTCTTTTTCTAGGAGAGGGCTGTGCCTAGTGGACATAAAAACTTCCTAAACTTGGCAGAGTAGGCTGTGTCATGTTCACTCTCTAACATGAGAAGATCCCCGCTGAAAAGAACAGTATGGCAACTTTCTGCAGGCCGGTCAGACTCCTCACAGAGATATTTGACAATGACTGAGGAGAAAGAGTCTCTATAACTTCTATGGCTTCCCAATGTCCACAGTAAAGATGGAACTAATTAATTTGTGGCCTAAAGAACAATAAAATATTCACAAGACCATAGTAGTTAGTGTAAAATGATTTTCACCTATGTTTTAAATTAAACAATGATTATTGGTGGGGAGTTGAGGAGGTCTTAAAAGTTAGATCTTATTTTCAAATAAGTATTTGAAAATAAATATGACAGCCTGATATTGGATGCATGCCTGTATCTTACTCTGCCTCTTTTTAAAAATATATTTTCATTGATTTCAGAGAGAAAAGGAGAGGGAGAGAGATGGAAACATTAATGATGAGAGAGAATCAATGATCGGCTGCCTCCTGCAGACCCTACTGAGGATCAAGCCCACAACCCAGGCATGTGTCCTTGACTGGAATTGAACCCAGGAACCTTCAGTCCACAGGCCAGTGCTCTATCCACTGAGCCAAACCAGCTAGGGCCCTTACTCTTTCTTTATTAGCACCTCTAGGTGTCTCAGTACAGATAAAAATGGCCCAGTACTATGTCACCTGCTGGGATCATTGCTATTTCTACTTATTTAAATATATCATTAGAGAATGTTTAAGTTCATATTTAACTCTTTCAGTTAAATATAGCTGTTTTTCTTCTTATCAGTAGTATGAGGCTATGAGGAAAAGAATGAACTATTTCATTGCTTTGGTTTAGCTATTGTATAAGGCTTTTTTTCTTATAATTTCAGATTAACAAATTTGGGGATCATTTTATAAGTCTCTTTTTTAAAAAGGGAAAAGAATCTTTTGCCTGCCCAGCATGGGTCAGTGGTTGAGCATCGATCTGTGAACCAGGAGGTCATGGTTCGATTCCTGGTCAGGGCACATGCCTGAGTCGCCGGCTAGATCCCCAATGGGGAGCATGCACGAGGCAGCTGATCAATGATTGATTCTCTCTCATTGATGTTTCTACCTCCCTCTCCCTTCCTCTCTGCAATCAATAAAAAATATATTTTTTAAAAGAATTTCTTATGTATAGAGTTAATTCAGCAAATACCAAATTTACATAGACATTAAAAAAAATTACAAAACCCTAACTGATAGAAGAAATTAAATATAAAAGATGAGAATTTTTTAATGTATTTTTGGGTGGAGACAGGGATGCTTAGAAGATTTGTTCTAACTAATATGCAGCTCTGTAAATTATATCAAAAGTGTACACAAACGAAAGTCTGTTAAAATTCTGATTATAAAGAGACATAAAAATAAATTACTTGTTCCCTAATCTATAGTATCCTTAAACATATAACAAACATTAAGTTACAAATAAAATACATTTTTTAGGCTTTGTTGTCAGAAATTTTGCCTTATAGTTTGCTATTTTCTCAAGCAGATTTAATCTAAATACAAGTAAATATAACTTTTAAGGAAATGAATTTTAAAATGAACATGAAAGCAATAATCTAAATATTTAGAGTCTAGTTAGGTTCTATTATTGAGATATGCACTGTATTAGTACAGTTGACATAGTAATTGTATGTTTAGCAAAAAATAGAAGATTACTGATTACAAGTTTATGTGACTAGAATTATAAGAACCTGATTTCTTAATCCAAGTGGAAGCATTCGCATTATAAGTTATTTATTTGCAATATAAGTTATTTATTTGCTTTGAATATAGTTAAAACCCTTATCAGATACATGAATTTTGAAGCTTTTAAAACATGTGGAAAAAAGATTCTTTACAGAAAATGAATGAGGAACATATACCGTATTTGCCGGCGTATAAGACGACCCCCTAACATTTCCACTCAAAATACAGAGTTTGTTATATACTCGCCGTATAAGACTACCCCCTCTTCCGCACACCTTCCACACACCAAATAAAAGGTAAAACAATATCAGATTTGATTTTAACATTTTAATTTATATTCAAATGCTTATGACATGCAGGAAAACTGTCACAAGGCTGTATGTAATCAAACATATACATAAAACAGTGCAAGTTTATTACCGGTAAACATACCGGTAATTCACTAAAGAAAACACACTCTATAGACTGGTACCGTAGATGCTTCTCAGGAACACAGGCAAGCAGCCCACAACCTAGAGGGACTGTCAATGATAGAAGAAAGATAACAAATAGAGGTAGAGAGCAAGTGCCGGGCAAGTCCCTAGCAA
>NW_006294069.1:208623-209707 GCF_000327345.1 Myotis davidii
TGTGGAATGAAGTGGGCGGGCATCGGGAGGCCACTATGGCACGGGGCAAGCACTATGGGCAGTCTATCTGAAGTGTACCTGGCGTATAAGACGACCCCCCACTTGGAGGCATATTTTTCAGGGCCAAAAAATCGTCTTATACACCGGCAAATACGGTAATTTATTGGAGATTCTTACTGAATAGTTATATTAATTTAACATTCTAGTTTGGCAATTTTCAACCTTTTTTTTTAATCTCATGGCACACATAAATTAATTGCTAAAATTCTGAGGCACATCGAAAAATATAACTTTTGCCAGTCTAACAAGAATTGGTATAATTTTGATTCCTTCACACTAGATGGCTATTGTGTTGTCTGTTGACATTTTTTTATTTGACAATCTAAAGGAAAGGAGGTCATTGCTCCTGACCAAATAGTCATGTATTGCATATTTAAAAAATTCTTGTGGCTCAGCAGTTAAAAATCACAGATCTAGTGTCTAAGAAAGTATCCCCATAATAAGTTTCACTTTGTTTCATTCCAACCCTTCTGCTTGTCAGTAATTTAAGTAGATTTGTGGCAATGGTCACAGTTTCCTGGAAACAACAATAAAAATGACCCCGCCAGATCTAAGAAGCTTCCTGGTCTCAGTATTGTACTTTATTATTATTGATTTCAGAGAGGGAGAGAGAGAAACATCAATGATGAGAGAGAATTATGGATCGGCTGCCTCCTGCACTCCCCACACTAGATCGAGCCCGCAATCCAGGCATTAATATAGTGTTTGTAGAAGCAAATATTAATTTAAAACTTAGAAAGTAAATATTGTTAGTATAACTTGAATGCCCATGAAGGTAATCAGATGAAAGGACTGATGCACTGTTTTATTTAGGGCATCTAGTATTTAGTAGAGAAAATAAGTTACTGGTAAGTGAGTTGTTTGAAGGCTCTTCTTTTTTTTTTCTGAAATGAAGAAATTTACCCTAAATGTTGTTCCTTTTCTCTACAGCTGGAACTTCTAACAAGTGCAGTTGTAATAACCAGGGTATTCCAGCAGCAGAGAAACTAAGCACAGGAAGCCTTTCAGTAACAAAGAAAATAAA
>NW_006294069.1:210792-212150 GCF_000327345.1 Myotis davidii
AGGGAGGGCAATTGGGGGTAATCGGGCTGGCAGGGGGGGCCAGTTGAGGACAAGCAGGCTGGCAGGGAAAGGCAGTTGGGGGCGACCAGGCCTGCAAGGGGGGACAGTTGGGGGCGAGAAGGCCAATGGGGGAGGAAGTTGGGGGTGAGCAGGCCAGCAGGCAGAGTGGTTAGGGGCGATCAGGCAGGCAGGCAGGTGCTCGGTTAGGAGCCAGCGGTCCTGGATTGTGAGAGGGATAGCTGACTGGATCGGGCCTAAACCGGCAGTCGGACATCCCCTGAGGGGGGTCTCAGATTGGAGAGGGAGCTGGCCAGACCCCCCTCCCCACCCCTGTGCACGAATTTCATGCACCAGGCCTCTAGTTATAAGTAACGCTGCTATGAACATAGGGGTACATATATTCTTTCTAATTGGTGTTTTGGAATTCTTAGTATATATACCCAGAAGTGGGATTGCTGGGTTAAAAGGCAGTTCCATATTTATTTTTTTGAGGAAGCTCCATACTGTTTTCCACAGTAATTGCACCAGTCTGCATTCCCACCAACGTGCATGAAGGTTCCCTCTTCTCCATATCCTCGCCAGCACTTGTTTGTTGTTTTATTGATGACAGCCATTCTGGCAGTCATGAGGTGATACCTCATTGTGGTTTTAATTTGCATCTCCCTCATGATTAGTGATGTGAGCATCTCTTCATATGTCTATTGGTCATCTGTATGTCTTTGGAGAAGTGTCTAAGTTTTTTGCCCATTTTTAATGGGATTGTTTGTCTTCCTACTAAAGGCAGTAGTTCAAATTGGATCAGAAAAAGAATATTTACACAGTTAAAAGGGGAAAAAAATAGTAACTTTGCAGTGGAGAAACCTGACAGACACCTCATCCAAGTAATCAAAGTTAATCAACAGTAATGGGGAAAATTGGTATCGTGTGTCTCCTAATGTGAATGCACTGAGGAGACACACCTTCTGTGTTATTCCTGTTAAAAATGCATAACCTGTACTACTCATGAGAAAACACCAGACAGACCCAAGTTAAGGAACAGTTTACAAAATACTGGCCTATACTCTTCAAAAATGGCAATATCATGAAAGACAAAGAAGTGCTAAGTAATCAGACTTAGACTGAAGAAGATGCAAGAGACATTGG
Source organism: Myotis davidii (assembly GCF_000327345.1). Taxonomy (NCBI): domain Eukaryota; kingdom Metazoa; phylum Chordata; class Mammalia; order Chiroptera; family Vespertilionidae; genus Myotis; species Myotis davidii. The sequence continues at coordinate 211,936 of NW_006294069.1, forward strand.
CAATTAAATGCAATGCGTGATCCAAAATTTTCCTTTCTTGCCATTTCATTGACATTTTTTCTCTTCTAGCTTTTACCTACAGAGTGATATATTTAAACAGAAAAAAATATTTTTAATAGCCTGAATTAAATAGATTCAGTTTCCTTCCTATTTTACTTTTGTAGTTTATCTGGATTTTAAGCAATGTTGTGGATCTTGGTTTTCTTTTTTTTTTT
>NW_006294069.1:213287-214610 GCF_000327345.1 Myotis davidii
TCCTCCTTCTGCCCTGGTCTTCCTGGTGCTGAGTTGTATAAGTTCTTTATATATTTTGGAGATGAACCCCTTATCAGATTGGCGAATATGTTCTCCCAAACATTGGGTTCCATTTCATTTTGTTTGGTTGGTATTTTTTAAGAAACTGTCAAGAATATTAGGTCTTCTGGGGGGTGGGGGTGGGCTGGAGGGGTCAATGGGGGAAAAACAGGGACATATGTAATACTTCCAACAATAAAAAATTATTTAAAAAACCAAAACAAAAACACTTCATTGGTGACTCAAAAAAAAAAAGAAGAATATTCTGTTTCTTAGACTAGTGCTGTGGTCAGCACTAGTGTGGCTCTTCCACAAAATACCACATACGGACGAGCATGTACAGTGCAATTGAAATTTCGTGGCCACACTCAAGGGGCCAAAGAGCTGCATGTATCTCACTAGCTGCAGTTTGCTGACCACTGCTCTAGTACATCTAATGCTACTATTTTATTTCACTTTTTTAATTTAAATTTTTTATTGTTGACACTATTGCAGATGTCCCCCATTCCCTCACCCCTTTGCCCACCTCCACCAAGTCCTCCCCCCGCCCCCACAACCTTGGCCCTAACCACACTATTGTCTGTGTCCATGAGCTATGTGTATATGTCCTTAAGCTAATCCTTTATTCAGTCCCCTCAGCCCGCTTCCTCTGACATTTATCAGTCTAACGTTTCCATATATCCATGCCTCTGGTTCTATTTTGTTAGTCAGTTTATGTGGTTCATTAGATTCCAAGTGAGATCATTTGGTATTTGTCTTTCTCTGATGGGCTTATTTCACTTAGCATAATAATCTCCAGGTCTATTCATGCTGTCGCAGAGGGTAAGAGTTCCTTCTCTTTTACATACTCATAGTATTCCATTTTGTAAATAAATTTTTTTAAAATTCTCACCCAAGGATATTTTTCCCGTTGATTTTTAAAGAGTGTGGGAGGGAGGGTGGGGAAGAGAGAGAGAGACCAAGAGAGAAAGCGAAACATCTATGTGAAAGAGGCATGGCAATTGGTTGCCTCCTGCACATGCCCCATCCAGGCCCGGGATCAAACCTACATGCCCTTGGCTGGGAATGGAACCCTCAACCTTTCACTGGGCTGACACTCTAACCATTGAGGGCTGTACCACAGCTTTTTTGTCCACTCATCTACTGATGGGCACTTGGGCTATTTCCAGATTTTGGTTATCCTATCTAATAAAGAGGTAATATGCAAATTGACCATCACTCCAACACACAAGATGGCTGCCCCCATGTGGACACAAGATGGCCAGCAGGGGAGGGCAGTTAGGG
>NW_006294069.1:215757-229276 GCF_000327345.1 Myotis davidii
GGGAATCCAGAAGCGCGGTTTGCCAAGCTGCAGTTTGCCAACCACTGGCCTAGTGGAATTACTTTTCAAGCTATTAAAGAGTTAAAAATAATAATATTTAATGGTTTTACCAAATTTTCAATTAATAGAAGAAAGAAGAGTCTTTATGCTATTTAAAAATTCTAGAGTGCATCATTTAAGAGTTTTGTGAGCACTTGAGAAAGGAAGTAGTGCTCACTAAGATACTATGGTATTCATAAAGAAGTTTGGTATGGTTTTTAGATAGGATTCCTTTATTTTCAGGAAAGCAATTTGATGAATGTCTGATTTCCTTGTGTGCAAGCAAAATAGAGAAAAAACAGTGACTATAGTTAATTAAATAATTCAATAACCTTACCCAAGATTAATGACTAGATGTAAATCTCATGGTTTCTAGTGTTGTATCTGTTGCACAGATCTATTCTCAGTTCTATCCTAAATTTTAATAGCTTAGGTAAAGGCATCGATGACATACAGGTCCAATTTTTTTTTAACTTTCATTTATTGATTTAAGAGAGAGAGAGACATCGATTTGTTGTCTCACTTATTTATAAGAGTGTGGGAGGGAGGGTGGGGAAGAGAGAGAGAGACCAAGAGAGAAAGCGAAACATCTATGTGAAAGAGGCATGGCAATTGGTTGCCTCCTGCACATGCCCCATCCAGGCCCGGGATCAAACCTACATGCCCTTGGCTGGGAATGGAACCCTCAACCTTTCACTGGGCTGACATTCTAACCATTGAGGGCTGTACCACAGCTTTTTTGTCCACTCATCTATGAGTTCATTGGTTGATTCTTTTTTCTTTCCTTTTTTAAAATACATTTTTATTGAAGGGAAAGGAGAGAGAGATAGAAACATCAATGATGAGAATCATTGATCGCTGCCTCCTGCACGCCCCGCACTGGGGATCGAGACACAACCCAGGCACGTGCCCTTGACCAGAATCAAACCCAGGACCCTTCATTCACAGGCCGACGCTCTATCCGCTGAGCCAGACTAGCAACAGCCATTGGTTGATTCTTATATGTGCCCTGACTTGGGATTGAACCCACAATCTTGATGTAATCAGTACAATGCTCTAACCAACTAAGCTGCCTGACCAGGGCTACAGGTCAGATTTTTAAATGACACAAATCTGGGAGTGACACCCAAAGCATTGGATGACTGAAACAGGAACTGAAAGACAATGGTAGCTGGAAATGATAGCAAAATAAACCTGACAGGAATCTATAATAATAAAAGCGTAATATGCTAATTAGACTGGACTTCCTCCCAGATGAAGCCAGGCTTGCGAGGGAAGCCCGGGTGCCTGCTGGTGGCCGGAGGGACGCCCGGGTCCTGGGTACCAGAGGGAAGCCCGTGCCGGCAGCCGGGGGAAGGAAGGCCTACTCTTACATGAATTTTGTGCATCGGGCCTCTAGTAAATTATTCATAGATGATGGGTGGAAGGGAAGTAAAAGCTTTATGTTAATTTATGGAAAATCAATTTGCCAAATGGCCAATTGGCCATATTTACCAAATTTATTATTTTTTAAAACTATTTGTATCAATTATGTCCAGTCAGAAAAATGGAAACGACACTAGTATTTTAAACATAGGGAAGGAAATACAGGGAATTGGTTTTATAGGTGTTAGAAGGCTAAATGAGTAAAAAGGGGGACTCTGAGCTATTAAAGAGATAGTAATTATAGGAGGCAGCTATCACAGCAAGAGCTGAGAAACAAAAGAAAAGAAGTTATGATAACCTAGAAGCTACAGCCAGTAGCTGACAGTTAGTCTTCTGATGAGGAGACACTGTTCAAATACTGGTGGTACCGAAATTTTGAAATCCCTTATTACTAAAAGCTGTTCATTTATATAAGAAATTAAAAGATATGTTGAACTAAATGTGATTACATCTGAATGCACATCTCTTCCATATTGAATTTGGTTCTGAAATAAAGCATATAAAACAAATTTGACCTCAATTATGTTCATGTTCTGTACCTTTTTCCTCCCATCTTTAAAATGTCTTTGCCACTAATAGTCCTCCCATCGCAAATGTATTGCTAAGTAACATCTCAGAAAAAGTAACTGTTTATAAAAATTTGGACAGGGATTAAAAATAAAGGAACAAGTGGCACTCTCCCTCCAGGGAGCACGCCCGTGCCATTTCCATTCCCTTCTCCTTCCCTCACAAGCACGTATCTCCTAAACTTCAGGGGCCCCTCAAGACCTGCAACCAGGGGAGCAGTGGACAGTGGCAGCTCATCCCCGGCTAATCTGCTGAGCCTGTCTCCAAGGGCCCCTTTTCTCTGACTTCCCAGTGAGCCAAAGCAACCCAGCCTAGGCTCTTCTGCTGTTTCTGCTATGCCCTTCCCTGTTCCACTGTCCTAAGTGTGTTTTTGCTGCTGTCAATAAATTCTTGCTTGCTTTTCTAAAAATAAGTAAAGGAAAAAGCATGGCAAATGAATTGTGTGGGCTAAACATTTCCTTTGATTATAGATATGTACTTCTTTTTAATCTTTCTCACTGGCACCTTACGCATTATTAAGTGGATTTAATGTTGAGTTTTTAAGATAAAGATATTTGTCATACTCTGAAACATTAAAGAACAAGGTTTGGAATTGATTTCTTTGTCTTTTTTCCCTCTCCTCCAAATATTGCTTCTTTAGGTCAGTAACAGATCCAAGAGATGGAAAGAGAGTAGCACTCAAAAAGATGCCCAACGTCTTCCAGAATCTGGTCTCTTGCAAAAGGGTCTTCCGGGAGTTGAAGATGTTGTGTTTTTTTAAACATGATAATGTAAGTGAAATTGGTGTTTGGGATAAACTATTTCCTAAGCATGCTTAATTGTATTAGTAAAGAGCAAAAGAGAGTTAAAAAAGAAACATGCAAGTTATTAAATGGGTTTGGAAACCTGAGACAACTTAGATCCTTTTTGTGAACAATTAACTTATTTAAATAAATTCTAAGATTCATTGATTGACAGACAGATATTAATTGTTGTAAAGCAAATGTTAATATTTAGCTGAAGGACAATATTAATAAGTAGAGTATAATATGTAGTCTGGGTGATTTAAATGAAAATAATTGGCCCCTGGTTTTAAATGTTTTATATTTCTAATCAGAGATTAAGTTAAAGATGTAGGGAAGCAGAGTCACCTCTTATAAAACAGCAATCTTTTAAAGTAACATAGGTTAGATTTTTTGTGGCTGTGTTTAAATTTGTTAAGATTCATGGGCAAATAGAATCATTGTGGTTTGAAAGATAGCTGCACCTCATCTAATACTGAATTAAAAGTTTGATACGTGTAAAATTTACCTGGAGGATATTAGCATTGGACTCTTAGTTTTCAGTTTCATGTGAAAAGAAAAACTACCTCACAGTCTGCATTTGGTACTCAACCTGTAGTATTTTAATTGCTGAAGTAAAAACTTTGTCAGAAAAATAGAAATAATTTCTTGTTGGCACAGGAATTTTTAGAACTTTGGCCAAAGTATGGTTCTCTCTTTAAGAGAGAAATTTGTATAAGTTTGAAGTATTTGGTCAAACTTACTTGAAGCTCCTTGATTTGATATATTTTATTGATTGATTACTCCCCTTGAAATCTTCCTTGATCTTTTTTTTTTTTTTTTTTTTTTTTTTTATCTTTTAGTCAATTGGAACTGCTTAGCAATGTGTTTGTTTCAGTAACTTTAAAAATATCACTCATTTCTGTTTTATGACTGGTTCCTCAAATTTTGAAAGTGATTTAGAATGATATCTGATGCTTCCTTAGTGTTTGCCTGAGTACCACCCTAGCATCAAAGAGTACAAACCTTATGTACATTGTCAGACACTCAAGTAAAGCTATTCATAGTGAAGAAATATTTTGAGGTGGCATCAGAAATTCGCTTATTAGGGGTTTCAGTGCTTTATTATATTCAGGTCTATCTTTTATAAAGGAGGGACAAAAAGAAAAAGAAAAAAAACATATATATATTATATATATGTATATAAAGGAGGGAGATGGTGTAATAGACTACAGCTGGTATTTTTTTCTCATGACTTATTCCTATGGAGTAACTAATTAAGTCATAAATAGATACCAGAATGAGTTGTGTAAGAAAAGAAACAAACGGGATTCTTGAAAACACAACAGTCACTTTCTCAAGCTCCTAATAAGCTCTATCATAAGAGAGTGCTTGTGACTTTTGTGGGAATATTCAAAAGTGAGGCAGATGGTTGGAAATGAAGATGGCAGGGCACCACTGTTTTATACATAATGAATTTATGTTATGCTCTGCAATCTATCTCCAGAAGCATCTCAGGGCCCGCATACCTGGTATGTGTGGAATGTCTAAGAGGCAATTGGTTTTTGATATAGTTAAGGTAACAGATATTTATTAATTGTGTCCTGTTTATAGAATGCAGTGCTAGGTCATGTGGAGGGTACAAAAAAATTTGGTTAATGGCCTTTTTTTTTTAAGGGAGTGGACCAGGTGTTTAACACTTGTTACCATGTCTCGGGGAGTATGGATGTTTTACATACATTAATTCATTTAATCCTTAAAAATTTTTGTCACATAAGGCTTGTTATCTCTACTTTACAGAGGAGTAAACCAAAGCTTAGAATTAAGTAACTTGTCTAAGGTGAAGGTAACAGGATTGCAGTCTAAATCTGTCCTGTTTCAGAGCCCTTGTTCACCAATTTGGTAAACTTTTATTGTACACATGCTATATTCCTAAACTACATTAGCTTCTAAGGCAGTGATGGCGAACCTTTTGAGCTTGGCGTGTCAGTATTTTGAAAAACTCTACCTTAGCTCTGGTGCCGTGTCACATATAGAAATTTTTTGATATTTGCAACCTTAGTAAAACAAAGATTTATATTTTTGATATTTATTTTACATATTTAAATGCCATTTAACAAAGAAAAATCAACCAAAAAAAAGAGTTCGCATGTCACCTCTGACACGCATGTCATAGGTTCGCCATCACTGTTCTAGGGGTTTCTACCTTCAAGGAGTTTAGTAATGTGATAAGTACTGTGAGAATGGTGCTATGGTAGGGCTGCCTGCATGGATAAACATTAATTCAGGACACTTTGTGTCCTATTCATACCACAAATCTGGAAAACCAAACCTACAAGTATTTTAGAATCACCAGTGAACCTTAAAAATGCAGAGATTCATTGATCTCATCCACACCACCTAAATTGGAATCTCTGGGGTTGAAGCCCGGGTAGTACCTAAGCTTCTCAGGTGAATATTAAGGAGAAGGGACAAATTGTTGTGTGGACTTAGACGCTTATAGATACTTTAAATATGGAAAAGGTAAACCTTAAGATGAGTCTTTTGAGATTAAGATTTGATTAATAGAAGGAGAAGAAAGGAATGTCATGATGAAAATGACATTTTAAAAGATTAATCTGGCTGTCGTAGGAAGGTTGGATTTTAATTTGGATGTTTTTTGTGTGTCGGAGAATAGCTACAAAGCCCTATGAGGCTTTATATTTCCTTTTGAATAGAGCCTAAAAGTCACTATATCAAATTCATTGATTTCAGTTGATCTGACTGACTGATATACACACATGAACACACACACATATGCACACAATCTTTTATTTGTCCTTAAAGTACAGGTTGTTTTGCATCTTAAAGGATAGGTTTACCTTGATATAGTAACTTAGGGAAACAGAAATGGGTTTAACTTTGTAAAGATTGATGGTGGTAAGGCTTATCAGTAGTGTCTAGTCAAAATCTGAGCTATTATAAAATATGACAAAATGTTTTTCACTTTAGCCCAGCTGGTGTGGCTCAGTGGTTGAGCATCAACCTGTGAACCAGGAGGTCATGGTTCAGTTCCTGGTCAGGGCACATGCCCACTTGCAGGCTCAATCCCCAGTACTGGGGGCATGCAGGAAGCAATGATTATCTCTCATCATTGATGTTTCTATTCTATTTCTCTCTTCCCTCTCCCCCTCTCTGAAATCAATAAAAATATTTTTTAAATATATATATTCTTCACTTTATCCACCCATGCTCTTGTGCATGCTTGTACACACACTCAGTTGTCATATCATCATGGAAAAACTATTTTCCTTTTTTTTTTTCCAATCTTGTACTCCTTTGAGAATCTGATGAAAGCTATGAATCTTTTCTTGGAAAAATGCACACACACACGATTTTGTGTCATTTTAGGCTTTTACTAGTTCTCTAAAGCCCGTTCAGAGCCCCCCTTAGATCCATTGATTCCTGCGAAGAATCCCTATAATACAAGTCTTGGGCTTTTATTTTTGTCCTTGGGTAATAACACCAAACACACAGTAGGCAGTCTATTTGAAGAGTAAGTGAATGAATAAAAGTGATAGAAAAAGATAAGTCTCTGGTCTAGAATGATAACCTCAGTGATTTCTCTCTTGGAGATAACTTTTTCCCAATCTTTTCGTACTCTTGAGAAGACTAAGGATGCAAAGAGGAGACAGTGGAGACAAAGAAGGATCATTCCTTTTCCTTTGTATAGTCTGACCTAACTCAAACAAGGCCTCTTTGGGTTCATAAGTAGGATGCCTTCCAGTGTGTCATTATTTGTTGTGCTGTTGGTGGAGATGTACGACCTTCAGTTCCAGAAAATTTCCTCCATTTTCTCTGTTCTCTCTTGAATTCTGATTAAGCCCAGCATCTGTTAAATCCAGAGAGAACAGGATTTATCCTCTGATTTTCTTCTCTCTTCTCTCTTACTGTCTTTTTCTATTTTTTGAGAGATTTTTTATCTTCCAGCTCTTCTCTGAAATTGTTTTTAAAATGCTATTATTTTAATTCTCAACTCTTATTGTTGTTTGTTCAATCTTTCATTGTGGTGTCTTTTAAGGATAGTTGAGCTCAACAACACCATCAATCAACTGGATATAACTGTGGCACCTATAGACTGCCTCCACAGCTGCAGAATACACATTTTCCTGAAGCTCACATGGAACATTTACCAAGATAGACCACATTCTGGCCATAGAAAATACCTTAACAAACTTAATAGAATAGAAATTATACAATGTCTGCTGTCAGACCAAAATGGAATTAACTGGAAAATTCAATTTCATGTAGATGTATATTTCCCCAAAACTGATCTATAGATTCAGTGAGTTCCATTCACAATCTCAAAGGGGTAGATAAAATGACCAGTGGGGCAAAATAGAAAAATAAAGTGTGTTATATTCAAAGGATCACTATACAGCAAGGAGAAAGAATGCCCTACTGCTGCACACATTAATTTGGACAAATCTCAGAAACACTGAGTGAAAAAGCAAGTCACAAAAGAATAAACACGGTATGATTCCATTTATATAAAATTCAGAAACATGCAAAACCAATACAAATGTAATAAAATTACAAAACAAAGCCAGAGAGTGATTAAGACAGCAGTGTGTCCTCTACCAGAGAGGGGCACACCTACCCAATGACCCAGCAGTTGTACTCTTTGGTATACGCAAGACAAATGATTACATATACCCACCAAATGACCTGTACATGAATGTTCATAGCCGTTTTATTCATAATACCTAGAAATTGGGGAAACAACACAAATGTTTGTCAGCAGTATCCTGGATAAGTACATTGTGTTGTATTCCATTCATATAATGATGTACTCTACATTAATAAAAAGGATGAACTACCGATCCACATCAACATGGATGTGTGGTTAATGGGCATACTCTCCCCAAAATGAGCTGGATATTCAATGTCATCCAAACCATGAATCTCACAGGTATACCAGTAAGTGAAAGAAACTATACGCAAAAGACTCTGTGATTCAATTCATATAAAGTTCAGGGACAGACAGAACGAATCTGTGGTGGTAGAAATGAGAATAGTGGTAACCTCTGAGCAGGAAAAAAAAAATTTTGACAGGAGAGGCAAAGGGGCCTTCTGGGTTGTTGAAATACTTAAATTCTTGATCTGGATTTTAACCATGGAATAAAAATGTGTCCTATTATACATTCTGTGTGGGTAAAAAGAAATTGAAGTACTGTTCACTTAGGATGTGTGTATTTTACTATATCTTACAACTCTATAAAAATAATAGTAATAAAATAGTCTCTACCTTAAAGAACTTAAAATCTAATGGGATGGGGGGATGGAGAGAATGAGGAAAGAGTAGCTCCTTTGCTAAACATGGGATTTAACTCAGTTGTATGAAGAGCTAAATGTGTAGTCTTTTTTGTTAATCCTCACCTGAGGATATTTTTTCCATTGTTTTTCAGATAGTGGGGGGAGGGAGTAACAGGAGGAGGGGGAGAGAAACTTTGATGTGAGACACATCGATTGGTTGCCTGCTGCACGTGCCCCAACTGGGGGCAGGGAGTGAACCCACAACCCAGGTACATGCTCTTGACCAGGAATCGAACCTGAGACCCTTTTGTGCACTGGCCGCTGCTCTAACCAGGGTGCAACACCAGCCAGAGCAAAATTTCTAGTCTTTATATTTAGGATTGAGATTATTCACAATTGTTTTATTGATAAAGGGCTGACTAAAAAAAAGAAGAAGAAAAACTAAGTCGTTTACTCATTAAGTAACCAATTTATATGACTCTCCTAACATCACAGAGGTTAAAATTCTTAACAGTGGCTATCATAAGGAGCTTTTGTCCAGTTCATAAGCGACTTGAGAAATGTGTTGAAACACTGTTGGTAATGACCATTACTTAAGCGTTAGTTTGTTTTTTAATTAGAAAAGTCTGCCTACTTTTTTTGTATTTGAGATCCTTGAAGGGTTGTCGGTATTTGGGGGTACTTTAACTTTTTACAAGCATCCTCCTCTATTTACAAGATAAGGTTAATCTCACATGGCTATTTAAATAAGGAGTCAGGCATGAAGTCTGGAGTTTGGAACTCTGCTACTGTTCTTTCTAATTTACTTCTCACTTCTGAGATTCCTGGATCATTTCTCCCGGCCTTAGCTCTGTGCCACCTTGAAACACTGTGGAATGCCATTCTCTGATAACATTTTTAGGTAAAAAGAACAGGAATAAAAAACAACAGGCGGTTAAAAAATTCCATACAGAGTTTAAAATATTGCACCTTTGAAGCTAACAATCACAGCTAAATGCTTGAGTGCAGATGTCTAACCCTGTCTTATATGGCTTTTCTACAAAAAGCCTCATCAAATTTGGAGTAAAAAAGCCTCATTCTTCTCTATCAAGGTTTAAATGTATGGTTGTCACTTTCTTCTAGATAACCTCTAATTATAGCAGATAGATTTGAAGTGTGAAATAGCTTTGTCTAATGGACACCGTCACTCATTGCATTCTGTTTTCCCGCAAGACAGGATGTATGTTGTTCAGATACAGAGTTTAGAGTCCAAAAGATGTCAAGTAAAACACTAATTTCTAACTGCCTTCCTCAGGCATCAGATATTCATGTTAAAAATTGTTCTATCACATAATGAGACATGAATTTACATGTATTTTTGACACAGTAATTATAGATTTTTTAAATATAGAAATGAAATCTTTTATATGACAAAAAAATTATTCTGTACAGAAACTGGAAAATCTGTTATTTTTCCTAAGTATAAACATTTTAATTCAGAAAGGAAAGATAGATATTCTTTATAATAAACATCTAAACTATTTTAAAACATTTATGTTTAACTGATTTTAAAGTAGGTGAAGGCTTTTTTATTACAGAAGGTTTTAGTTTAATTTAAAATGTTAAAGTGACAAATGCTTGACTGAAAAAAGAATAACCTTTAAAATGAACAAGGTTTTTTCCACATGTAAATTGCAAGGGGAAAAGAAAGGGAGATGGAGGAGAAATTTGTAGATTAAAACTTAAAAGACATGAATCAACCATAACATGTAAATCTTATTTAGCTCCTGATTTAGACTAACAAACTTTAAAAAAAAAGAAAATTGGGAAATTGAGCACTGCATATTTGGTGGTATTAAGAAACATGCATGTATATATAGTAGATTGGTCATTTGTTTTTATTCTTTTTTTAAAAAATATATATTTTATTGATTTTTTTACAGAGAGGAAGGGAGAGAGATAGAGAGTCAGAAACATCGATGAGAGAGAAACATCAATCAGCTGCCTCCTGCACATCACCTACTGGGGATGTGGCCACAACCCAGGTACTTGCCCTTAACCAGAATCGAACCTGGGACCTTTTAGTCCGCAGGCCGACGCTCTATCCACTGAGCCAAACCGGTTTCGGCTGTTTTTATTCTTAATAAACTGGTATTCAGTTCAAAATATAAAATATTAAATTTTTATATTTGATAATTTTGTTTTTTATCTTTTAGAGATAATGACCAATGTATGGCTGAAATAAAGCTAGTATTTATATATTCAAAATTATATAGGGAGAGTGGAGGATATAGATGAAACGGAATGGTCATGTATAGATCACATGAGTATTTACATAATTACATGAGTATTCTTTATACTATTCTGCCCATTTTATGTGTTTAAAATTATCCATAATTTTTTAAAAAATTTTCTTAATAAACTAAGCTCAAGATCAGAAATTTGAATTTGTACTGACACAATTTACTTCCTGTTAAATAACTTCCTCCCTGTCCTTTGAGCCTGGTATTTTTCATTAGCAAGGTAGGTTTAGATTCTTAAATGTGACATTGTAATTGGGACTTACTAGTAAAAGAGTAGCTAGACAGCTGGTAGGGGAAGTAAGCCTGTTTGTTATGTTTCAGTGGCATACTACATTGATAGTATGCTGCTTTTATAAAGGGCTTGAATTTCAGATGCCATAAAGTATTTTTTTTCCCACCTGAGTGACTTTTTGGAGGACTTGGAATAAAATTCAAAATGCTTAACATAATTTAAATAAATTTTATGTGATTATCCCCTACCTTTCTCTTCTGTTTTATCCCAGCCTGTTTTCCTCCCACCCACTGTATTCCATAAGCACTGGCATTTCTGCCTCTAGAATCTTCCTGGTTCTTCCTTGCCTCAATGACTTACATTTGCCTGACCAACTTCTATTCAGCCTTCCACTCAGAGTAGTATTACCACAGAGAAGCTTTTTCTCCACACTCCTCTTTACTTTTCCCCTGCATAATAATAAATGTCATAATTATATATTTGTGTAACTGTTTGTTTGTTTAATGCCTTCCTCTTCCCTAGTCATGAGAGTAGGAATATCAGTTTTGTTCTTAGAACCCAAGAGCCCACCATAGTGCCTGCCAGGTAGAATACACTTATTGAAATATTTTTTTAACAGAAGAATAAAGGAATGAATGGTAGGTATGGCTCCTTATGCTCTTAGATAAATACTGATTATTAAAAATAGAACATTTCTAACACCATCCTATTCAGGGGTTCTGGTAGCATTTAGTATAATCCAGTTGCCTCTCTCATTTTGGTTTAGATAGAATTATCTTTTAGGTAGTAAATCTACAAACCCATCTTAATGTTTAGGACTGTGTTTCTTGACTGATAAATTTAGTTAATCTCAGTGGGCAATTGTAACTAAACCTTAAATCACTAAAGTGTTAACAGTATTTACTTGTACTTATGTCATATGTTACTTCCTTTTTAGTTCTCTAAATTTTACCTTTTTTTCCCTTTTCTCAGGTACTCTCTGCCCTTGACATACTCCAACCTCCACACATTGACTATTTTGAAGAAATGTATCCTAACCAGGGAATGTGAAAGAAGGGGACACATTTTTTTTATTAATTTGTTCTTCTAGTACCTTTTTGGGGTTCTTGCCTTGAAGTGTATTAAATCTCATCCTTGCAGAAGTGGTTGAGTACCTGGAACCAGGTAATTTTGAAATCCCAAGTATCTGACAGAGCTTAGTATTATCAGTATATCCTGAGTGATGATACCACAAAACAGGACTTCTGAGCAGAAATTTTACTTAATGTGCACACATCCTTTTCTAGTAGATGGGTTATTACCATCCCATACTGCAGATGAAACCAGTGAGGCAGCTATGTTGCAGTGGAACTCAATAAAGTGCTCTTATGACTGACTATACAATAACTGCCTGTCAGCCAAGAGGATAATATTGCCCTTTTTTCTACCACTTGGAGTAAGGTGAAAATTAAAGAGCTAGTAATGTAATTTAAATGTCCCAAGTTCCTTGGAATAATGGCAGTAGTGATGGTAATAGCCATCACTTATGTGAGTTTTTATCATATGCAAGGCACAATTCTAAGTTCTTTACACATATGGGTTTATTTAATCTCTATAACAGCCATCTGAGGAAGGTATTGTGAATATTCCCATTTAACAGAAGAGGAAATTGAGGCGCAAAAGATTAAAAAAAACAAACTTGACCAATTTCACAGAGTAAGTAAATGTTGGGGATGGGGTTCAATTCCAAGCAGTCTGACTATATAGTTCAGTCCCTACATACATGATTCTCTCAGGAAAGAGGCTTTAACATTCTCCTATCACTACTATAGTTAATGTGTAAAAATAGTATATTAGGTATCATGGATAATAATAAACTGTAAAATAATGCCTGGTAATAGTTCCTGGGACTATGCATGGAAAATATTAATACTTAAGTTAGGCCATCTGACATTCCTAGGCAAAACATCACCATTTACCATTCTGTACTTGGTAAAGCTTTAAGTAAAAGACAGGAAATCCTAAATCATTAATTTAGTGAGCTCATGATAGTATTGTTTATTCACTCAAGGTTTTTTATTAGCGCTAGGCCTGTGACTCAGAATGGAAATCAATATAATAGCAACATGCTTTTTCTGATTGAGCAGTGAGCTAAATTAAAATCTCATTCTTACTCAAGAGGTAGATAATTCCATACTAGACAATTATCTTTGATATTTTTTCTTAATAATTTGGAACAATTAAGAGCCTCCCAAGGGGAAAGAGAGCAGTTAAAGTACTAGGGAATTGGGAAACCATGTGAGGTGATAGACTTGTCATTGATCAACATTGGGATGTTTTGATCTAATAAACCAAAAGCTCTTGAATGCTATAATCCTGGATAATATTTTAACCCATGAATCTCTTATGGAATTAATCCCTTTGCAAAGGGTTAATTCAGTGCACTTGGGGTACTCCAACCCTGCACATTCCAAAGAAGGGACTGGCCCTTGACTGACTCCTGGCTGGGAAGAGTGTCTTTGAATACCTGAGGTCTTGGGCCATGCCAGGTGGTTCTGACACGCCCTTTTTTTTAAGTTCAAAATTAACTTAAAGATAGAAGAATTGAGAAAGTTCTTCTCTCCTCAGTGCTGTATATGTCAGTAGTAGCCACTGAGGAAAAAGCATTAATAATTCCTTTTCGTTGATGGGAAGGAAATCGACATACTAGAAGACACTCCTATGAGTATGTACTACTATCTCTGCCTCTTTGGAAATAAAGTTGCTGATACCAAACCTTGAAATAAGTAGAAATCCTCTTTAGTAAATAAGAGTTTTACTCTATTATAGGCTGTGTCGGGGTCGGCGAGATCACCTTCAGGTTCAATGAAAGGACTCGGGGGACCCAGGAAGGCTGTTTTACTCGTGGTTAGAGATTAAAATCAGCAAAGGAAAACGGG
>NW_006294069.1:229333-233936 GCF_000327345.1 Myotis davidii
ACATTGTTAGCCTAAACAGTGTGGTGTGGCCAAAGCACCAGGTATACTGAGATACTCTTAGGAGGCGGGATTTGCAGAGGCAAAGGTTACTTCCCAGGAGCCGGTCAGGAGCCAGTCCTAAAAACTTTGGGAACATACAGGATTTCAGTAGCCCAGATCTTCTCTGTCAACCCTTTATTGAATATGGACCTTCAGTGGGGAAAGAATGTTTTCATATAAGATAATTGGTGAATGTGGGTATATTTAATCAATGCCAAATATATTTAGATTCTCTTCACTGAACACTCAGCTATTCATTATACATATATACCCTGTCTTATAGTTTAAGCATGAATTGTTTATTAGGTTTTAGTTTTATGTACTTGGGTTTGTCATTTCTTTAAAAACCCCACATATGTTTCTATAAGCTAGGAGTTCTCAACCACTTATTATTATTGACCATATTTTAATTAAATCTGGGAGAGACTTGATTCATTATTATTTTAAACTAGAGGCCTGGTGCACAAATTCACGCACGGGTGGGATCTGGCCCCAATCGGGCTGGCTGGGGGGAGGGGCCGAGAGCAGTTGATGGACTGGCCCCGCCGCCAATCAGGATGGGGGTGGGGGGGCCACGGGCAGTTTGCCAGCTAGGCCCGCACCGTGTCGAACTCCCAGTCGAAGGGACAATATGCATATTAGCCTTTTATTGTATAGGATACTTGCAAAGCAGAAGAAGAGTTAGTACCATTATGATTATTTTAAATCCATGAGTGGCATAGATGGTATAGTAGCTGTTGGTAGCTGATTTCAATCCATTTCATTAGTCGGCAAAATGTTTCTATAAAATTTCTCTCCCCAAAATTGTTCATAAATGTTTAAATAAAAGACTTTGCCATTATATATTTATTAGAGGTTGGGTGCACAAAATCCTTGTGGGAGCACTGCTTAGCCAGAAGCCGGGCTCACTACTCCTTAGCCACTAAGCGCTTCCACAGAGGCAGGAGAGGCTCCCTATACCACCACTGCGCTCCCCAGCCCTGAACCCAGCTTCTGGCTGAGCAGCACTCCCCCTGTGGGAGCACACTGACCATAGAGCGGAGCAGGGGGAAGAGGGCAGCTCCTGCGTTGAGCATCTGACCCCGGTCAGTGCACATCATAGTGACCTCTGGTCGTTCCGCTGTTCAGTCGATTTGCATATTAGGGTTTTATTATATAAGATGGAACCCTCTTGTACACCATTTACTTAAATGTTTTAGTTTTTTATTTTTTACCTTCAGGTTTAAAAATTGACACTAATTACTGTTTTCACAGTAATTAGCTGGCTACAGATGGAAAAATCTTTCAAACCTAAACTTCAGTATTCTTTTTTTCTCTTGTATAATTTTTTGCTATATGTAGAATGATTACAGAAAAAAAAGTGTTTTCCAGTAGTGGTGCCATTTGGAAAACACCAAATCCTTTAACATAAAAAGGAATTAAACCTATACCTGACATGGGATTATAAAGACTTTTTAGAAGGCATGATTTAGCTTGGCGTACAGGGTACTAAAAACAGGTTTTTAAATGGAAACGTAAGAAATGCCTTAGTTACATATATGCTCTGTCTTTGCTGATTCTTTAAATATCCTAAATAGGAATTTCCTGTGTCCTGTGCTTTTTAGTATAAATATGCTGTAGCCAAAGGAAACAAAATTTTCTGTGATTTTCATCTGAAAAATATGACAACATAATGCATCAAGTACCAAAATATTGAAGATTTAAAAGAATCTCACGTTACTATTTTATTTCAACTTCATATATTATTTATCTGTGTTAGCAGCTCCCTCGGTAGTATCTCAGAAATATGACATGCGGTTTTAGTTGATGGCATGTGTTTTTTACTTGGACGATTCTTGTGTCTTTGCAGATTTTAAAATGGGTAATGTTTTGTTTTCTTCTAAAATATATATCTTTTTATTGATTTCAGAGAGGAAGGGAGAGGGAGAGAGATAGAAACATCAATGATGAGAGAGAATCATTGATTGGCTGCTTCCTGCACACCCCACAGTGGGGAGGGTGAGAATCGAGCCCACAACCTGTGCATGTGCCCTGACTGGGCATTGAACTGTGACCTCCTGGTTCATAGGTCAAAGCTCAACCACTGAGCCATGCCATCCAGAATAGGTAATGTTTTGATTTTTAAATATATACTCATGGAATTGTTCTTTGAGAAAACCTTTGAGATCTGTTTAAGGCTCTGTCATTTTAGGTAAATTCTAAAGCATCTAGTAGATGCTTTGCATCTAATGGATATTGTAATACTTAGTTGATAAAGGATTCAGTTTGTAGAGTCAAAAATGTGTATTTGTTATGTTATTTAAGCTGTAAAGGGAAAGAAATAATCTTTTTGTTTGTTTTTGTATTTTATATGTTTTTTAAATTTGATTTCATAGAGGGAAAGGAGAGGGAGAGAAAGATAGAAACATCAATGATGAGAGAGAACCATCAGTTGGCTGTCTCCTGTACAACCCTACTGGGGATTGAGCCTGAAACCCGGGCAGGTGACTTGACCAGGAATCAAATCATGACCTCCTGGTTCATGGGTTGACCCTCAATCACTGAGCGACACTGGCCAGGCAAAAGAAATAATATTCCACTGAATATACGTACCATATCATTACACTTTTTTCTAAGATGAGAAAATTGGGATGTTATATTACATATGCAACTTTTAGTAGGCAATAATTTTAAACCAGAAGATATCTTTAAAACTAATTGAATAGTTAATATTTTAGAAATATCTGAAGTCTGTGGACATTTTGATATCATTGTGTACAATGAAAGTATCAGCATATAGTATCATGCAGTTAATCATATGTCTTTTTCTGAAACTAATAAAGTGATTACATTTTGCCCACAAAAATCTAGCTTGGGTTTTTAAAGACTCTGCATCTTTAAATAATTCCTTAAGCAACTTTTAAAAAGACTGTCTGGATTATAACTGCTTACAAATCTACCTATAAGGCACAACAGATTTAGCAGAAGTCAGGTATGGAAGGAGTAATACATTCTACCACAACCTCTGTATCATATAGCTTTTGTTTTTTTCATATTTTTTGAATCTAATATATCAACCTAGAAAGTATATTCTTTAATAATTAAGAAAGATTGCCCTAACCGGTTTGGCTCAGTGGATAGAGCATCAGCCTGTGTACTGAGGGATCCCGGATTCGATTCCAGTCAAGGGCATGTACCTTGGTTTCAGGCACATCCCCAGTAGGGAGGTATGCAGGAGGCAGCTGATCGATGTTTCTCTCTCATCGATGTTTTTAACTCTATCCTTCTCTCTTCCTCTCTGTAAAAAATCAATAAAATATTTTAAAAAAATAATTAAGAAAGATTATGTATTTTTCTGAGCTGAACTGTTGTTAGCTTGCTAAAGGATTGCATTATTCATTTTACACTTTGAGTTTCTGTTTGGAAGTCTGTATGAAAACAGTCTGGCACTTAATTACTTTGAGCCTACTGAAATTTAATCCAAGAGAAACCAGTGCTAATTGTTGATTGGGAAACATTATTTGTCCTGCTTCAGTCAGGATTCTGGACTCTATACAAAAACAAGCTCCTTCCCAGAAAGTACTGGATGCCAATTGGATTAGAAATAAAAAATCTGGCTTGCTTTGGGAAAAGCTTATTTTTAACTTGAAACATAATCTTAGTATTTTATGGAGGCGAATATAGGTGGTCCAGGTCTTCTGTGCTAGAAGCACTTACAACCTAAAACCATGGAAATGAGAAATCTAGTAGAGTGACCATGTGTCCCAAATTGCCAAGACTCATGGATTTTACCTGATGTCCTGACATAATAAGTTCTTCCTTTCACTTTCAGAAGTGCCCCTGTTTGGATAATAGGTTTGGCTTGTGCAGGCAATGTTTAAACTGGAATCTCTTGTCATAAAGGCAGCAAGGGGAACTTACATATCCATCTCAGCCAGTTAGACTCCTTGGTAGGCAGTCATGTAGTTTTTGGGTCTCCAGATGTAGTAGTTTCATTGATAGTATTATACACTCTATTTTATAGCAACATTTTATAATTTAAAGAATATTCAATATATGATTCTCTGGTGCTATGAAACAGCTCTAGGAGTCAGTGAAGAGTGAAAAACAAAAACAAAATGGTGTATATACATATATAAGTGTACTCTTTCTGCAACAACAGTTCCAGAAGTCTGCATCCTAAGAGCTTTGATGATTGCCATATTGTTAGAATGTCTTTCTTCATTTAGTCCATAAGCATCAGCATCAACTATGTTCCTAAAACCAGGAATATTTTATTTTTTTATTTTGCTTACTGTTGTATTCTCAGTCCTTAGAACAGTGTCTGACATATAGGAGGTGCTAAGTAAGTATTTGTAAAATTAATAAATAAGATAGTCTCTGCCTTCCAGGTTTGTAATTTAGTGGGGGATACAATCATAAATAACTGGAGGCCTGATGCACGAAATTTGTGCAAGGGGCTTGGCCCTCGCAGCCCCAGCTTCGTCCTGAAGGTCGCCTAGACCAGCGGTTCTCAACCTGTGGGTCGCAACCCCTTTGGGGGTCGAACAACCCTTTAACAGTGGTCGCCTAAGACCATCAGATA
>NW_006294069.1:234089-236211 GCF_000327345.1 Myotis davidii
CAAAATTACAGTTATGAAGTAGCAACGAAAATAATTTTATGGTTGGGGGTCACCACAACATGAGGAATTGTATTAAAGGGTCGCGGCATTAGGAAGGTTGAGAACCACTGGCCTAGATGGTCATTCTGCTGTTTGGTCTAATTAGCATATTAGCTCTTTATTATATAGGTTAAATATCATTTAGGTTGGAGAGTATAGCAATAGAAAAGATCTTAATGTGTCTTTAATGTTGGGATCCAGTAGTTGGCAAACTCGCGAGCCACATGCGGCTCTTTGGCCCCTTGAGTGTGACTCTTCCACAAAATACCATGTGCGGGCGTGCGTGTACGGTGCGATTGAAACTTCATGGCCCATGCGCAGAAGTCGTTATTTTGTGGAAGAGCCACATGTGGCTTGCGAGCTGCAGTTTGCCCACCACTGCACTAGACCAGTGGTTCTCAACCTTCTGGCCCTTTAAATACAGTTCCTCGCGTTGTGACCCAACCATAAAATTATTTTCATTGCTACTTCATAACTGTAATGTTGCTACTGTTATGAATCGTAATGTAAATATTTGATATGCAGGATGGTCTTAGGCAACCCCTGTGAAAGGGTCGTTCGACCACCAAAGGTATCGCAACCCACAGGTTGAGAACCGCTGCACTAGAGGAGGGGACTGGAGTGATTATCTGCATGTATGTTGAAGTTATCAGTTACCACTTGAGGGATTTTAAATATGCAAATATAAGCCAGTTGTTTGTGCTGTCTCATTAAGATTGGGATTGTTGTGATAAGAGAGTGTGAATTAATTTCTGGTATGTCTTTTTTTAAAGGAGAGGTCTTAGAGGATTAGCCCTGAAACCAACCATTACCTTGAAAAAGGGTAGGAGAGAAGGAAGCACCTCTTTAAATGGAGACCAAGTTCTCCATAATCATGTTCATGCTCTTCATCATAAATGCTTTTTTGACAACCAAATTAACTGTGATTGATCTACAAATTTTTTTAAAACCTCAAGGCCTAATTCATCTTCTCTTTAAGATTTAAGAAACTCAGACTATATCATATTTTAAGCAAAGTTCTAACTTTATTTTCATTCTGACATATCAACAGTGGAAAGGGCAGCATTCAAAATGAGGTATTAAAAGTTGAAGACTGGAGGAAGTGGAGGGACCAATTAAAAAAGGCAAGAGAGCCAAAACCGGTTTGGCTCAGTGGATAAAGCAAGAGAGCCTGGCCGTCGTGGCTCATTGATTGACCATTGACTTATGAATCAAGAGGTCATGGTTCAATTCCTGCTCAGGGCAAATACCCCGGTTGTGGGCTCGATTCCCAGTGTGGGGTATGCAGGAGGCGGCTAATCAATGATTCTCTCTCGTCATTGATGTTTCTATTTCTTCCCCTTCATCTCTGAAATCAATAAAATATATTTTAAAAAAAGAAAAAGAGAGAACTCATGGACAACAGTGGTAATTTCGGGGAGAGGGATGGGTGGAGGTGGAAGAGAGCATAGAGGGGATAAAGGGTGATGAATAAAAAGAAGTTTAAGGCTGTATGTCAGAGCCTTAAGCTAATCACCCAAACCCTCTGCTTCATTCACTCTTGGAATGATGAGTTTTTTAACTAATAGTAGATTCAAAGTCATGCATTTAAACTGAAGCATATGCAACACAGTTTTAATTAATTTATGCCCAATTCCATTCATTTTATTTTCCAGAGTGAGCATGAGCTAGGAATCAAGAATGTGAAATCAGCTCCCATACACTTCCCATAGTGAGAGCATTTCCCCAAACTAAGTGTGAGACTGGTGTTGAGAGAGGGACTTTAACACAAGCCCTCTGTTTCATACGGGGTTCAATCAAAGAAAACAGCGCTCTGTTCCAGTACCACAGAACACAGTACTGTTGAATTTAGTGAGAGTTTGATCATATTGGTCCCCAACATAGTGTCTTCCCCGTTGTTTTTTGTGATACTTGGTGTTTGTTTTATGCCCTAACTTCAGAACTTTGCACTCAGGAAAGATGTACCAGCAGGTAGTGTAAAGTACAACAGTCATTGCTGTTGTTCCTTTTCATATATATATATATATATATATATATATTCTATCATATATTTATATTTTAATCATGCACTTTACCAAATTCT
>NW_006294069.1:236250-257223 GCF_000327345.1 Myotis davidii
ATTGATTTTTACAGAAAGGCGGGGAAAGGGATAAAGTTAGAAATATCGATGAGAGAGAAACATCAATCATCTGCCTCCTGCATACCCCCTACTGGGGATCGAGCCCACAACTAAGGTACATGCCCTTGACTGGAATCGAGCCCAGGACCCTTCAGTCTGCAGGCCAATGCTCTATCCACTGAGCCAAACCGGTGAGGGCCATTGCTGTTATTAAGTTCATGATTCAGTGGAGATAGTTGATAATTTTTAAATAATTATAATACCAAGTAAATCAGTTTTACAATAGAGATATTAACCAGTTTTTCTTAAGTAGAAAAATTCCTCTCTCCTCTTCTCCCCCTAAAAAAAGGAGTTTGGGAGACTGATCTGAACTTAAAATTTTCACAGAATAAGATATTTTAATAGTCCTTCCTATATCAATCCATAGAGATCAATTACCTATAAGTAGAATAAATATATTTTCTTTATATGGCACACCCCCTACTGGGAATGAAGCATGCAGCACAGGGATGTGTCCAGACAGGGACCTCCTGGTTCATAGATTGACACTTAACCACTGAGCCATGTCAGCCGGGCAAATAAATATATCTTCAATATTTACAGTTGTATTCTTATTTTTCCATAAAATTTTAGGTAGCATCTGATTTCTCTTGGTGGGTCCATGCATAATAGAACATTCATTCCATAAATGTTACAAAGTGGGGACTGTGAACAAATGAATAAGGCACTATGGCAGATCTGATATCTTTTTTCAGCTTTATTGAGATATAATTGACATATAACAACATAATATCTGGACAGAGAAAGCAGATCCCTTAAAATGGACCACCAGTTTGTTTTGTCTCTTCCTAACTGCCATAAAAAGTACTCAGAAACAGACCTAGCCTGTTTGGCCCAAACAGACTGAAGGATCCTGGGTTCGATTCCAGTCAAGGGCACATACTGGTTTCAGGCTTGATTCCCCAGCCCTGATCAGGGCCCATGCAGGGGGCAACCAATCGGTGTGTCTCTCACATCAATGTTTCTCTCTGTCTTTCCTGCTCCTTTCCATTCTCTCTTTAAAAATATCAATGGGAAAATATCGGGTGAGAATTAACAAAAAAAGTACTCAGAAACAATTCTGATATTCCTCTCCTAGATTCATTCTTCTTCTAAGTTTTTGTTCTCTGTATATTTTGAATCCTCTCTGCCCTTCATAACTGTTCCTTTAATAACTCTGTCTTTAAAAATCTTCCAAAAGCTCTAGCCGGTTTGGCTCAGTGCATTAAGCGTCAGCCTGCGGACTCAGGGGTCCCAGGTTCGATTCTGGTCAAGGGCATGTACCTTGGTTGCGGGCACATCCCCAGTGTGGGGTGTGCAGGAGGCAGCTGGTCGATATTTCTCTCTCATCGATGTTTCTACCTCTCTATCCCTCTCCCTTCCTCTCTGTAAAAAATCAATAAAATATATTTTTAAAAAAACCTTCGGCAAAGATTAACTTCACTGGTGATGGCTAGGTAAGGTAAGGAAGTATCAATAGCTTGGCATATTGAGAGGTTTGTCCTTCCTTCAGACTGCTGTTTGTGGTTGTTTATACCACTGATAGTAATCTACTCTTGGTTTTAATGACACCATTCTTGCAGCTTTACAATAGAACAGACTGGAGTAAATTGCTTTCAAATTCTGTTGGGCAGAAGGACATTTGAAACCAGGTTGTCTGGACACAGAATTAAGTTTTTCACCGATAAGAAAGGGTGAGTGGGTCTAATTTGAGGGATCGTTGTCTATTGGAGAACGTGTTAAGATTTGTTGTATTGGCAAAAAGAAGCATGATGCAGTTTATATGACTTGTACATTCTTTATCCTTTGAATGGATTAAGAGGTGATTGGAGAATTTGCCTCTTCTTTTTATGAATTTAAAAAAAATTAGAGAAGTAAAATGTTTCTAAACTAGGTAGAGGCTCTTCTTTCAAATAGCTTTTTTTTTTAATGTTCAGAAAAAAAAACTAGTGACTATTCCAGTCATTTCATTTGATTTCTCTTCCTTCCTTGGGTTTGTGTATATGTGCATTTACTTTGGATGGTTATGATGGTGGGAGATTAGTAGTCACCAGGCTCTCCCATCTACATTTGACAGACACAGAGCTTGCCCTTGCTTCCTCCAGGGTACTTGGAGAAGAAGAGGTAAGGTTTGAAATAACATCATTTTCTGTAGAATGCTCTTTCTATTTTTTACATGTGTGTTTATAGCCTTAGTGACAAGGACTCAGCCAACAGAACCTCCTGGGCTATGTCAGAGTATATGGAATGATAGCTTTCCAGTTTTTTTCTGGTGTAGAATTGATTTTTTTTTAGTCAGTTTTAAATTTCAAATTAAAGGTAGTTTTAATTTTTTAATTTTTACCTTGAAAAGAAAAGGGAATTTGCCTTTGCCTGGGAAAGAGATTGTTGTATTCAAACATTTTAACAATGTGACCTTTCATTGCATTGATTGCTATAGAAAAGCACAGGCATGCTTCAGAAAAGGTCATTGATTCTAATTGAAGCACACATGGATTTTTTTCTAGCTGCAAAGGCGCCCATGGTTTTTGTTGCAAAGAAGATGATGAGATTTAGGGCTAACCATTTGTTACAAGAGAAAGCAATTCTCTCTGATGCATTGCTGTTTTTCTTTCACGTGGAAAGCATTGTTTGAAATCAACAATATCCATAAACCAGATTTTCATTATCCATGCTATTTAATGCCCTCATTTTTATTTCAAAGGCAGTTACATATCTGAGATCTAGGTTGAAATTTCCCTTCCCAGTGGACCAGATTTTTGGAACAACAACAACAAAAAATGTGAGGAAAGAGATACTATTAAATCTCAAATATTTATAGTTGTGAGATTTTCTTCTTTCAAACAGGAATGGCAGGATTTCAGAATTAATGCTTTTTCGGGGGTTAAGCATGTTTTAACTGCCATTCTTGGACTTTTCATGTAAGAGAATCTACATCTTGGGGAGCCAGACTTAAGGATCTGCTTACTACAATTCACTGTGTCCTTTTGGAAAAATCACCTAACTCATATTTATTCAAACATGTATCACACGAAGATGAAGACTTAAAAAAAAAAAAGAGAGATTGTAAAACTGTTGACCTATATGGGCACCTACTTAATAAATACTTAATATTGCAAGATTTCTTTTTCATAATCTGGCTTAGTGTTGGTTTCTGTCCAAGATTAAATGAAAGAAAGAATGAATCAGTTTTCATTATCTGAAGTCAGTAAAAACTATTTAGGAATTAAAATTGTGTTTTCAAAACTTCCCATATTTATTCTGTAGGAAATAATTCAAATACAACAGGCTCTTCATTTTCTTCTAAGCTAAATCAGTTAAATACCCTATTTTGCTATATGGAAGTTTTTTTGTTTTGTTTTGTTTTTTTTAAATATATTTTATTGATTTTTTACAGAGAAGAAGGGAGAAGGATAGAGAGCCAGAAACATCGATAGAGACCGATCAGCTGCCTCCTGCACGCCCCGCAGTGGGGATGTGCCCGCAACCAAGGTACATGCCCTTGACCGGAATCGACCTGGGACCCCTGAGTCCGCAGGCCGATGCTCTATCCACTGAGCCAAACCGGTTCGGCTATATGGAAGTTTTAACACATTAATAGTGTTTCATATATCAGTTGCTCATTGCACATAGAACATTAAATGTGTTGAAACTTCAGTTTCATTGAGCAGGCAAAGCAGCCTGCTATAGTTCTAAACTCCAGATGGTGAGCTTTTGAACCTGATAGTAGCTTTTTTACATAAGACCCTATCACAGATTGTCACACGAATATTGTTATTAAAGTACTTATTTAGCAGTGCTTTCTTATTAGAAAGCACCTTATCAATAGTAAGCATTTATTCCTAATCCTATATAATAAAAGCCCAGTGACCATAACGGCAGAACAACCACTCGACCAGTCACTATGAGGTGCACTGACCACCTCTCAGTCCCTCCCCTGGTGGGGGGCAGGCCTGGCGAGTGGGCGGAACAGCCAACCTCTTGGCTTCTCCCCTCAGCCCGCAGGCTCCGATGGCCAGATGGAAAACTGGGAACCTGGGGGGGGTGGGGGGGGGCGCGTCTGCCGGGGAAGATGGCCCTGGTCACAGGTTAGGCCTAGGGTCCAAATTTCGTGTGTTGGGCCTCTAGTAGTTTATAAATTCCTCCAGTTCTGATTAACTAGCTGTAATGTATCAGTTTTATTCTTTCCCTTTTGTCTGAGAGGATGGGAACGATCTAAGTCATAGACTGGTTTGCAAGCTTAAGCATGGGAGTGTGGAAAATTGGCCTTCAATGCATATTCTTAGTGCAGCAATTTTCAACCTTTGTCATCTCATGGCACACATAAACTAATTACTAAAATTCTGTGGCACACCAAAAAATATTTTTTTGCCCATCTGTCAAAAAATAGGTATAATTTTGATTCATTCACACTAGACAGTTATTGTTGTGTTGGCTGTTGTCGTTATTTTTTATTTGAAAATCTAAGGGAAATACATAGTCAGGTATTGCATGTTTTAAAAATTCTTATGGAACACCAGCGTGCCTCTTGCAGCACACTGGTTGAAAATCCCTGTCTTAGAGGGTTGTTCCGTTAGGTAACTGACAAGCATCTCCCTTTTTTCTCCTTACAAAGCCTTGGTGGCTCCTCCAATACATGTTCTTGGTATCATGCATTAGCAGTGTAAAATCAGTCTCCTTCTCCATTCCTTCTGCCTGCCATACTCTCACTATCCCTTATTTTTGCTGCTTGACAGTAGTATTGAGTTTAGTGATTTACTATGACATCATGAGACAGGAACTAAATCCTCATCCTCTTTATTTCAAAATCCTTATAATTGATTCAGGGCCTACCTAGCCTGCATATTCTTCTAGCTTGAGGTAATGAAAACAAAATCTGTTACAGTGGAACCGAGAACCAGACTGCCTAGATTTGAATCCCAACTTTGTCTCTTACTACCTGTGTGATCTTGGTTCAGTTCCCTGGTAAATAAAATGAGAATAATAATTGTACTTACTAATAGACTTACTAATATTTTGAGGCTTGAACTGGAATAGAAAGATGATAGATAGATAGATAGATAGATAGATAGATAGATAGATAGATAGATAGATAGAAACTGATCGATGTAGAGCTTAGTGAAGCATAGACAATAGGAATTCCTATGAACTTTCTGATACAGAGCATGTCAAACTCACCAACAGATGTCATTAGACTTCATCATAAACAATTGGATTTTCAGAATGGCCTATCAGTAACAAGCCTAGCCTGTTTATAGAGGGGATTTAAAAAACACACACACAGCCCTCACCACTTTGGCTCAGTGGATAGAGTGTTGGCCTGCAGACTGAAGGGTCCCAGGTTTGATTCCTGATCAAGGGCACATGCCCAGGATGCAGGCTCTATCCCTAGTGGGGGCTGTGTAGGAGGCAGCTGATCAATGATTTTTTTTTCTCTCTTATCGATGTTTCTCTCTCTCTCCCTCTCCCTTCTTCTCTGAAATCAATAAAAATATATTAAAACACAAACACAACATAAGATATGAACTCTTAATGAGGAATGGGTTATTACATAGAGAGGATTTAAAAAAACAAAATGAGAAAATACCAAGATGTAAACTGCTAATGAGGAATGGGTTGTTAACTCAGCATTTCATATTCCCTTACCTGGTCTCCTCTTCCCAGAAAATATATGTAATACACAACTTGTTAGCACCTCCAAGCTTTTCATTACCTTTACCAAACCTTTCTTATTAAAAGAGTATACATAATTTCCTCCTTCAGCCTGCCATCCCAAAAACCACTCCCCTTTCAAGCCCCATAGTAGCAGTCACATCCCCCAGTAGTGGTCCCTTCCTGGTTGCATAAAGATTACTTAGGGTTTAGTGTATTAGCAAATCCTGAGGTTGTTTTAAAGTCCAACTCACGGTTGGAATTCTTTTCACTGTGCTTCGAAGAGAGTCGCTATACATAGCTGGAACAACTTATTCACACCAGCTCTTTGAAACACCTGTGTTCCGGGTGAGGCCAAAAAATTCTAATACTTGAATCTAATCTTTTCACCTCTCCATTGAAAATAAATATCTTTCTAAAACTTCCCAGCTGGTGGGAATGAAATGCTGTCAGGCCTCCCAACTATTAGAGGGTAACATTGAATAACAACAAAGCCTCACCTAACTTGAGCTGCTGAAAAGACTCATAGCCCCATTATCATTCTCCTGAACTGCTTAACCTTCTGGTTAACCTTCCGATTATTAGCCTCTTGACATACTTAATACGGGTGTGAGAGTTTAAGAACACTCCTAGGAGTATTTATTTGATCTTTTTGTTATATCCCACTGTTCTGACTTTATTTTTTGAGATCGGTAGACACCAGGAAGCATGTGTTACGTGGAGACCCAGAGGTTTCAGAAGCCACTAAATATATTAGACCTGCCTTAATTGGAGGATATGTGGAAACAGTGGGGCTTTTAGCCACTTCATAGACCAGCTGAGTCTCCTGCTACCAACTCAATTTATTTGAGAGCAGTACTTTAGGGAACTTAATAGACCTACAGCACACTAACACAAACCTGTATTTTAGCAAGAGTACATTTATTTATACAGTACTTATTATGTCAGTTTGTTCTCTGAATACTGTATGAATGTCATTATTAAATATTAAGAACACTGAATTGTACAGTTGGTGATGGGTTTAATAATTATGTGTTTAATTGATAGTCTTTTCCTATCCTTGTTATATCCATTAGAGTTGCCAAGAGAGTCAGATGGTAGAAAATAGGATTGGGTCAAAGTGGCATTTTTCCAAAGGAAGTATGTCATTCTTCCGCCAAGCGAAGTTTTGTTTTGCATATGTGTATTTTTGTTGTTTTGAAAATATAAAATACTAATCAGTTATAGAATACCAATCTGATAGCTAATTTTCACCACCCTGGGCTCAAGACTTAAGATTACTAGCAGCCTTGGGTTATGCTTATATGCATGCATGCAAGTCCTTCTGTTGATCTCTTACCCCCACCTCCTCAGCCCCCCAACCCTCCCCGGCCATCCCGCTGTAGTTTGACAGTTTGTTCGAGGCAGTTCTGCCTCGGTATCTATTTTTGTTCATAAGTTTATACTGGTCTTTATTATCCATAAATGAGTGAGATCATGTGACAAAAAAAAAAAGATTACTAGCAGCCCTTTACCAAAACCAGGGGACCCCTGTGTGGAGGTTTACAGAGATCGCATAGAGATTAGCACTTTTATTTGCTCCCTTGAGTTTCCAGTCTGTCCAAGACCAACTCTAGGTCTCTTTCAAAAATATTATGCACTCGTCTAAGAAAAGAGTTCTTTGTCCTCATGAAGGAATGTGACTATCATGGACATACTGTTGGTTGGTGCCAATAAACCACATGAGATCCCATTAGTAAGTGAATAAAATTGTCCTCTTCAGCAGCGATATCCTTTTGAGATTGCCTGATCTTTCCTTTTAAGATCAGGAACTTAAAAGAACTTATTAAATTAGTTACCTGTTTTGTGTTTCTTTTTACTTACATTATTTTAGCTTTTTCCTGGGAGGAAGGAAGAAGTGTTGGGAAGAAATAAGAATGGTCAGTTTCAAAATATATATTAAAAAAATAAAAGAATAGTATGTGTAAGGCATGGACTTGGATATCGGGCAGTCCTGAGTTCAACTGTGAATCCCCTCTCACCACCCCCAACTTACTAGTTTTTTTACCTTGAAAAAGTTATTTGATGCTCTTCCCTGAGCCTCAGTTTCCTCAGTGATAATATTTTCCCTCAAAGAACTGTTACAAGGAATAAATTAATTAATGTGTGTAGGACATTTGGCACAGTGCCTAGCATTTTGATGTTTTATAAACTTACTATCCTTCCTCCCTCCAATAACAATGATGATAGCAGCTACCATGGAAGCCCTGTTCACCATATATGTGTGACGTTTGTATGTGATTCACATACAACATCTAACTTGCTAATGTCATCAAGCTAGTAAGTGGCAGAGTCAAGATTCTAACCTCGTGTGTGATTCCAAAACCTACACTCCCCTGCCTTTCACTGCCTAAATCCATTTAACTCCTCATTGTAAAATCAGCTTCCTGGCCTTCTCTCTTCTGAAGTAGAATTATTTCGTTCACCTTTTTCAGGTGTTTAATTAATCTTTTGAAAGACAGAGCACGGATTAAGAACAGAGCCTGGGCTCTGCCGCCATTTCTGCAGAATACTAGCTGTGATCTTTGGCTAGTTCCTTCGCCTCTCTAAACCTCTTCACTAGTTTGCATAGTGGCAATCATAATAGGATTTACTTCTTAGAGTAATTAGGAGTAGATGAAGCTAAATACATTTAAAGCTGGATTGCCTAACAGAAAACTCAGTAAATACCAGCTATTTTTCTTCTTGGTCAAACTTCTATGGCGATATACATTGAAATCTTTTTGCTTATTTTCTGTATTTGATTCTTACATATCAATCTCAGTCTTTTCTAACCTTTTGAATGTTGTCTTGCATTCATCCATCTTTTTCCTGTGTTGTCACCGAGTTAGCATGCTCTGTACACCCACTTGGTACCCAGTCAGTATTTATTGATGCTAATGATGATGATTAAACAAAGATGCAGTTGGCACCAGTCCTACAGCCTCTGAGACTGCTTGAGTAATCATGACTTTCTAAAAATAGAAAAGGACTCAATCATTTTACTCATAATTGAAGGTCAGAATTTGGTGTCAGCATTTGTTTCTCTGGTGATGGTGTAGCTTTTGTGCAGAATTACCTTTGACAGCTGGAGTAGTCAGGCTTTGTGGCAGAGGTTGATGATCATGCATTCTTAGATTACTTCCTAAAATAGATGCATCATCATAGAGGTGGGTCCGAACAGATATTGATCACAGTACAGATTGGTTTAAATTGGAGAAAGAGGTCAGGGGAAGCTTACCATTAAGTTGTAGTTTGCTACCAGGCTCTAGGTTAGTTTCCTACCTGCATTTCTAGCCCATAATTCTTTTTTGCATCAAAGAAAATTGTACAAAACTGTACAGTTACACTAAATACCCCTCTGGTTTCTCTGCCTTTCTGGTCTATCTAATATATTCCCACCTCATCTCTCCTCAGAAGAGTCCTTATTTTTGCTTTTTCCTCTTTCAAACTCTGTCCATGAACACATTTTCTTCCTCAGCAACCTTTGTAGGAGTCTAGCAGGTGTCCTGCATATTGTATTTGGGCACTATGCACCAACTCTGGTGAGCATTATTTTACAGTAAATATTGGTGCCTTATTTTAAAGAATGTAATGTCATCGAGGTTGGATTTATAACTCATTAGTGGTGATGTGCTTCCATAATTTTAGTATCCTACATTCTCTAAAAATCAATGGAAAAAATATCATCAGGTGAGGATTAAATAAATAAATAAAATAATTATTGATACTCAAAATGAGGACAATTATTTCCTTCAAATAACCTGCCACTTCTGAGAATTCGGTGAGATAATTTATATAAAGTGCTTGGAAAGTGCCTAGCACATAGTGAGATCTCAGTAAATGTTAATTGCCTTTTTTATTATTTCTCGTGTATGTTTTTTAAAATTTAAGGTGAACCATTTTAGAAAACCAAATGTAAGTATGTATGTGTTTTTATAGATATAAGTAAATTGCTCATTAGAACATACATATAATTTAGAAATTCAGTAAAAGTTGAAGAAATCATTATTGTTTCTTAAGATGTTTTACTAAAGGGTTAAATCTCTATTTACTGGAATTTAGCAATTCTAATAACTTAGAGATTTGTCTCTTTAAAGTAATATGTTTTGGTTGTGCTTCTTTTTTAATTTTATTTCTGGTGGCAGGTCTTACATATTCAATTCCAAAGCAATACCTAAGGGGCTATATGAGGTTAACCATAACGTTGTAATCTTTTTTTTTTTAATTTTTTTATTTATTGCTTTGAGAGAGAGAACAACACATCTATTTGTTGTTCCACTTATTTATTCCTTGATTGGTTGATTCTTGTATGTGCCCTGACGGGATCAAACCCGCAACCTGTTGTATTGGGACGATGCTCTAACCAACTGAGCTAACCAGCCAGGGCACATTGTTGTAGTCTTGGAATGGTTGTATTGTAATTGCTTGTTTAATTGTTCATCTCCCTTGTTAGGCTATAAACTCATTGAGGGCAGTGCATTTCCAGTGCCTAGAACAGTGTCTGCTATTCAGAGTATTTGTTGAAGAAAGAACAGAGTGACTTCCCATTTGAAAACACATGACAAAGGAGAAATGCTGAAAGCTGCCTCATGTAATGAAATGTTGAACTTCTGATTTTTTTCCTTGAAACCTGGTTTTTATAACAGGAAATAATGTCAGCCTCATGAATTTCATTTTCTCTTTTAATAGTAAACAAAGTGAGGCAAAATTTCATGGAAAGGGTCAAACCTCAGAATCTTTACAACCTAGGTTTAAGTCCAAGATCTGTGTCAGCAGCTTAACCTCTACCAACAGTGGAGAGTTCCAAATTAGGTATTATGTGAGGATTAGTCACATAGTAGCTTCAACAAAAAGTTAGCTTCCTTTTTCATTTTCTTCTCATATTACATAATTAAAAGTAATTCAGCTCTTCATTTCAAAGTAATCTCCATACTGTTATGTTATTTGGTTAAAAAAAAAAAATGGGACTGGTAGGCCAGCTTCTATGGGAAACAACTAGAGTAGCAGTCAGGAAACCTAAGGTAGTCCTGGCTTTTATTTATTAGTTTGTTTGTTTGCTTAATTTTTTTTTAATTTCAGAGAGGGAGGGAGAGAGAGAGAGAGACATCAGTGATGAAAGAGAATTATTGATCAGCTGCCTCCTGCACGCCCCCCACTGGGGACCCAGCCTGAAACCCAGGCATGTGCCCTGACTCGGAATCCATCCTTGACCTCCTGGTTCGTAGGTCGATGCTCAACCACTGAACCACACTAGCCAGGTAGTCCTGGCTTTTTACAGACTGGGAATGTGACCTTGGGTAAATCACCCAACTCTACCCTAAGTTTGTGTTTTTCATTAAGTGATATTCCCTAGTAATTAATAATATTTGAGAAAACAGAAAAAGGACTATTTTCTACCCTCTTTTAAAGAAGCTTCTAAAAGGTCAATATTACCTAGAAAAATTAACTATAAAACAACACAGAAACACTGTTTTTCTTAGGCACCTGAGGTATCAGAGCTGCCATGCCCCCACCCATACATTATAATTGTTCATTTGCATCATTCATTTGCATCACTCACTTTCCTGAAGCAAATTAGTACATTTTGAAATTCATATTTCATAGAGCTACTTAACTAATTGCTGCAATCAGCAGCAATTTATTATAGTAGAGCTGTTAAATCGCTCTGAGGTTGGCATACCATGTACAGTGTGTTTTTTATGGTCATTTTTTAATGATGAGTTTTAATAGGGAAAAATGG
Organism: Myotis davidii; assembly: GCF_000327345.1. Taxonomy (NCBI): domain Eukaryota; kingdom Metazoa; phylum Chordata; class Mammalia; order Chiroptera; family Vespertilionidae; genus Myotis; species Myotis davidii. The sequence goes on from NW_006294069.1 coordinate 247,703, forward strand.
TTAATTTGTTAATATTCTCCTGAAAGCCTAACTTAGGTCCTGTGTTTTTTCTTTGCCCAGTGGTAACTTAAAAAGCCATGGCAAAGTCATTGACCCAGCCGGTGCACCAGCTGCCGGCGAGGCTGTCCCATTTAGAAGGACAGGAAAAGAGAAAGAGCACCCTGTTTTTACTCTTGTTTGGAGACCCTCATTAAATTACTCAGAAACAATAATCAGATAGCTGCTGTTCAAGTTAATGGCACCTCTGAGTCCCTGTCAAGAGAGCTTTATTTAATGTGCAACAGACCTGGAGTGATGCAGGTGCCTTTTCAGGCCCTCATTTAATTTAAGCTGCTTTTGTTGGCATGGCAACTAGTTGAGACATCTGGGAGACATTATGCTGGGGATTGAGACTTCAGAGGATTTCTGCTAGAGCAAAGCAGAAACCTTATTATAAAGTGATATGTGTGGCTTCTAAATTTCTGCACCTACATTGTTAAGTCTTCACATTCAGGAATTGTATTTTCCAGAGAAATAAATTTGTAAAAGGTCAGCCTGGTTGTTGACTTGTTTTCTGTGAAGAAAAAACTGCTTTACTTGAGGAGTGAAAAATATATTTCCAACTAAAACTTGACAAAACATAATCTCTGCTGAGTGGCTATTTTAATCAGTTTGTAAAAATTATACATTTAAAATACTTCAGTCTGTTATATTTAAAAGATACTAGTGGAGGGGAAAGAATATCTGCACAAAGGTAAACCAAATGATAAGTGTAGCCTGGCCTGTTTGACTCAGAGAATGAGCGTCAACCTATGAACCAGGAGGTTACGGTTCAATTCCCAGTCAGGGCACATGCCCTGGTTGTGGGCTCGATCCCCAGTAGAGGGCGTGCAGGAGTCAGCCAATCAATGATTCTCATCATTGATGTTTCTATCTCTTCCTTTCCCTTCCTCTCTGAAATTAATACAAATACAAATTAAAGACAATTATTTTTAAAATGGTAAAGATAGGCAGGGGCTCTTTGTGGTTTTGCCATAGACTTTCTGGTTAAAATAAGAGTTTATTAACTGACCCCCATTCTTTTCTCACCTAGTCTATCATCTCAAAAAGCAGAGATATGAAAGTAGCACTCTTAAACTCTCCTTTCTTAAATATTATAACAGGAAGTTGAATGAAAGGTTTTTCAAGTTCACTAATCCTGAGCACAGAGACATGGTGATCTAGTCATTTGTATTTAGCAGAGGGAATACCTGCTGGTTTATATTTTGGGAAATAAAATAAGGTTTTTTTGTGAGAGAAATTACGTACTTATGTATGTGGTCTTAATGAATAAGAATTGACTTATCATGCTCTATATTCATTTTGAACACTTTGCTTTTCAATTTTTTGCTATCTGGTAATACTTTGTGTTAGGTTGAACCATATGAAATTATTATTTTTGTTGGTCAAAAGTGGTCCCATATTGTCCCTTCAAATCCAGTAGGTCAACAACACCCTGATCTGGAAATAATGTTTTGTAAAAAATGGCAAATGAAATGTAAGCATTCTTTTCTGAAATGATTAATTATTTTTAAAATATCTGGTTAAACAGGATCATGCCAGCCAGACAATGTTGTCTTTTTTCCCTTTCTTTGAGAATGTAGTCACTGTCAGAAGAAAGCATATGACATTATTTTATACTTATTCTCTGTTTTTGGTTCTTGTATCAGTGTGTTTCTTTTATACATCAAAACAAGATTTTTCCAGTACCAGCACTATGAATGCAACCTGATAACTTGAAAATTAAGGTGTTTTCTCTCTGCCGCTTGCATGCATACCAAATGTGTCTACTGACAGTAAATATTCTGGCATCATAAGTTGGCTGCCAGTTTTGTGGATATGGGAGACAGAATAGAATAGAACCTGCTCTTCACTTCAATGCAAGAACTTTTCAATCCTGGCAGGAACAAAAAATTGTCAATTAACCCAGCAGACATGACTGACATTCCACAGTGCTTCATTCTCTATTTAGGATTTTTTTTTCCCCTGAATAAAACCTCAAGTGACAACACAATACGGTGATGGCAGTTGTGAAGTGTTTCTGGTTTTGTTTTGCTGCTTTGTTTTTTCCTTGTGTAATGTTTCTTTGTCTTTGTCACTTGAGATTCCTGGAACCAACTCAAGAATATTGGTACTTCTGATTAAGGCTTAATGGTACAAATAGAAGTTTTTTCCTGGCTCTATCCTATGATTAAGATGCTAGTAGGAAATTTTTTTCATTACGGGGTTAATATCCTTAATTTGTAAAGCACTCTTACAAATAAAAATTATCACCCCAGTAGAAAATTGAGTAAAGGACAAGAACAATTCTCTCTCTTTCTCTCTCTCTTTCTCTCTCTCTCTCTCTCTCTCTCTCTCTCTCTCTCTCTCTCTCTCTCTCTCTCTCTCTCTCTCTCTCTCTCTCTCTCTCTCTCTCTCTCTCTCTCTCTCTCTCTCACACACACACACACACACATTCACACTCTTTTCCTTTTTTTCTCTCATACTCATAGACCAACCTACTGCACTGCCAGTCATATAAAAGCATAGCATGTGCAATTATTTATAGTACATAATACTTGATAATAAACAATTGTGTTACTGGTTTATGTTTTTACTATGTTTTTATCATTGTTTTAGAGTGTATTCTTTCTACTTATAAAAAAAAATAATTTTGAAAAGTTGGCCATATTATGCCAGCAGCCTCATACATCTCATGTTTACCATGTCTTTTGATTGCACCATTTTCTCTTGTGCTTGATTTAATATTGTGTTGTTTTATTCATCATGGCCCCTAAACATACAAAACCTGCTAATGTTGCTAGTAACAGACTATGTTGAATTATTGACCTGGATATGAAATAAAAGTGACTCAGGACTACAAAGGTGGAAAATGAGGAAGGTTATTGGTCAGTCAAGCATGCCCCATTCCACCATAGGTACGATCTTGAAGAACAAAGTGATGGAAGTGTTGAAGGATCTGCTTCATTGAAGGCATCAAGACTAACAAAAAGTTGAGAGGAGCCTATATCAAACATGGAGAAACTTCTAATGACCTAGATTGATGACCAACACAGAAGCATATCCCTACAAACCCCATAACAATCATGGCCAAAGCAAAAAGTTTGTTTGCGATGTTGAAAGAAAAGGCTGAACTTGACTACAGTGTTGAATTTACTGCTAACTCTGGGTGGTTTAAGTGATTAAAGAATTGTTATTCATTACATCTTGTCAAAGTGATTGGTGAGTCTGCAAATGCTGATGTGAAGACAGGTGAAGAATTTTTGAAAATTCTAGATAAGTGATTGAGGAGGAAAATTACTTGCCAGAAGAAATACAGCTTATAAGCAAATCTATGATAGAAAAAAGCAATCAAGCAAACCACCATGGACATAGTTCTGAACCGAGTGACACTTTCTCAAGAAGAGCCTCAGGCAGTCCTTCAGTAGTTATTTTAGAAGACAGTGTTATCAAAGGAGATGACAGCTTCATGCATGTTACTGCCCCTGAAGAGTTTTCAATGAGATACGGTATAGAGTGGGAAATAGTGATATCAATTATTCTGATCAATATAGGTCTATGCCAGTGGTCGGCAAACTGCAGCTCACAAGCCACATGCGGCTCTTTGGCCCCTTGAGTGTGGCTCTTCCACAAAATACCACATGCGGGCATGCATGTACACTGCGATTGAAACTTCATGGCCCATGTACAGAAGTTGGTATTTTGTGGAAGAGCCACATTCAAGGGGCCAAAGAGCCACATGTGGCTTGCGAGCTGCAGTTTGCCAACCACTGGTCTAGGCTAATGTGTGTTCATGTCTTTGTTTTTAAAAAAATTTAAAAATTTTAAATAGAAGAGCTTATTCTATATAATATAACCCTAATATGCAAATTGACCAAACGGCAGATCGACTGGTCGCTATTATGCGCACTGACCACCAGGGGCAGATGCTCAATGCAGCAGCTGCCCCCTAGTGGTCAGTGCCCTCCCAGTAAGAAGCAGAGAGCAGGCAGACAGTGAGAAGCAAGAGGTCCCAGACTGCAAGAGGGCACAGGCCGGGCTGAGGGACCCCTCCCTGCCCCAGTGCACAAATGTCGTGCACTGGGCCTCTAGTCTAATACAAAGAAAAAATATTTGGTGCAGCTGTACAATGTGTTCGTGTTTTAAGCTAAGTGTTGTTACAATAGAGGTGAAAAGCTTAAAAAAATTAAGTTTATAAAGTAAAAAGTTATAGTAGGCTAAGGTTAATTTATTATTGAAGAAAGAAAAATATTTTTTGGTAAATTTAGTGTAGCCTTAGTGTCCATGATGTCCTAGGCCTTCCCATTGACTCATCACTGACTCACCCAGAGCAGTCCTGCAGCCTCCATGCATGTCCTATGCAGGTGTACCATTTTTTTTTATCTTTTATACCAGTGATGGCGAGCCTATGACGTGCATGTCAGAGGTGACATGCGAACTCATTTTTTTGGTTGATTTCTTTGTTAAATGGCATTTAAATATATAATATAAATATCAAAAATATGTCTTTGTTTTACTATGGTTGCAAATATCAAAAAATTTCTCTATGTGACATGGCACCAGAGTTAAGTTAGGGTTTTTCAAAATGCTGACACGCCGAGCTCAAAAGGTCCGCCATCACTGTTTTATACCATATTTTTACTGTACCCTTTCTCTGTTTAAATACACAAATACTTACCATTGTGTGACAGTTGCCAACAGTATTCGGTACATGCTGTAAAGGTTTGTAGCCTAGGAGCAGTAGGCTATCCCATATAGTCTAGGTATGTAGGAGGCTATTCCATCTAGGTTTGTGTAAGTACACTCTATGATGCTCGCACAAGGACGAAATCGCTTAATAATGCCTTTCTTAGAACGTATCCCCATCAATAAGTGATGCATGATTTTACTTAAATCAAAAAACTCAAAATGAGTTCTCAACTGCAGGCAGGCTAAGACATGAATCTGTTCTGTTCTAGATATACCAAAAGACCTTACCTTTGCAAGAGCTCTGAATTCCACATCTCCATTGCTCCACAGGCCCCCACCTTGGATCATCTGCTGTGTGTTCATTGAGCAAAACCCTGAGAATATAACAATATAAAGCATGGGAAGCTTAAAATTTAATGAGGAAGATATAAATATATAAAAATTAAACTGAGAATATAACAGAATATAAAGCATGGGAAGCTTAAAATTTTAATGAGGAAGATATAAATATATAAAAATTAAATAAGAGAATTTGTTAAGATTACATGACAACTTCAATTTGAACTAACCATTTTACACATTTTTAGGAGTACTATACTTAACAATAACAGTTGATAAGTAGGTCATCATCTTTTCCATTGGTGCCATGGTGACCTAGGGTGAGACCACCAACTCTCTCATTTGAAATAGACTCTAAGTCTGGTCTTCACACTCTTCCTGGCCTGGCTATCATTTAAAAATGTTTACCCTTATTTTTCTTTTTTATAATGCTGATTATAGGGACGTCACTTGGTTGTTCTGCTAACTTTTAAACAGTAAATTCTTAAAATTTTGCAATGTCTTCTGAAGGCTGGGTTCTCACCTCTAATATGCTGTCTAGAAGCTTTCTTTTCCTACGCTTTTATTAGCCTTAAAAATAGAAGTTATTCCTTTGACCTAGAGCCCACTTTGAGGGCATTGGGGGCTGAATTCTCTGAACTCTCCTTAACTTAATGCCTCAAGATATGTTGTCACAGAATTGATGCAGAGTGACCTACATAAAATTATCGTGTCTCCTCAACCACTCAGCTCAGATCATGTCAAAGTTTTTCTTTATCAGATTTTGCGAGGTAAGATTTTCTTCATGAAGAAAAAGATAGTGTCACTGTAAATGAAATGTTTTACTTTTCATTTGAACTTTAATCTGACTTTCCAAGGCTTTCTTTTTTCCTAAATACTTTTTTCCTTTTGACCAAGGTATATTTAATAATCTTTATACTTGATATTAAATAAGAGGCTTTTAAGGATAGCCAAATGGTTTTTATTTTTAATAATGGAGTAGAGTGTCCTAATTTATTAGGCAGTTGAGTAGGTCAATCTATACAGGTGAATAAGCAGGATGGTTTGTTAAGCAGCAGTGGTTTAGTAGGAGATGACTACCGATAAATTGAAAAGTCATTGTGTTCCCTATGGATGTCGTCCTTTCTTCAAGCCATTATTAGGTGGTCCTGATCAGAGTGTTGACTGAGTCCAACTCTAGGAAAACAAAATGATTATTAAAGTGAAAGCATGGAGAAGACTGATAGAAACAGCCAGCTAAATAATTCTCCATTCTGGCTTATTAAAGAGCAAGGACTTGATAGAGAAACGATTTGGGCTGACAGTGTTGGAATTTTCTCTGGCCATCAGGTGTGTCCTTCAGAATTTTTGCTATTACAAATTGAGAATTGTTTAAAGCTGACACAGCTTTCTGACCTAGAAAAATACTCCCCCACCTCCCACTGTCAAGATTCATAGAATTAAGACATTCTTTATAAAGATTGAAAAGCATCAGCCAAAAGGATGAAAACATATGCACAATATTAAAACTATTTTCTACTTTAATCACAGTATTAAAACCTTCTGTAGTTGTGTGTTGCTATTCAGCAGTGGGGGGAGAGGGAAGATATTGGATCTTTGTTATACTTGTAAAAAATGTGATTTGCTGTATTTTACTCAAAGGACAGCCTTAAAGCTATGACCTTTGTCTGGCAGTGCTAAAGCTCCCTGTCTTTTAAAGTGTAGTTAATTACCCTCTGGATTCTCCGAGGTAGAAAATACTGCCAACAAACATGGGCAAGTTTCTGAATTTTGTTGCATCTGTCCTGGGAAAGACTCCCTATTGGCAGATGGGAAGTATTTTGTTGGAGCATGCTCGGAATCACAGGTTGAGGGTCATTAATAGCAGAGCTCCAGTAGCCACACTTATGAGTAACTTAAGGATATTGGTCAGCATTAAGGCCAGAAAAGCTTATCTATCCACAAACCTAAATAATCTTTTAAATTATCTCTAGATTATGTAAACCTTTGATGACACTTTATTTTACTGTAGCAAAATTATATTTTTTTTGAGCTAAGACTAAGTCAAGCTTTTTAATCATGATCACTAAGCATTTAGTTAGGGAACCATTTAAAATCCTGTATTCTCTGTTTCTATGGTTTTCCCCAGATCAATGGTTGAGTAAAAGGAATTAAATATCTGCAATTAAATCTGCTTGTTATTTCAGGTTTGAAATATCTTCATTCAGCTGGCATTTTACATCGAGACATTAAGCCAGGGAATCTCCTTGTGAACAGCAACTGTGTTCTAAAGGTAGCTTTTCCATTTATTTCAGTATCTGAGAAAAAATCAGAATGTCAAGGCAGGTTTAAGAAAAACACGTTTTTCTGAAAGAAATCCTTATTTTTATTTTCATCACTTAACCAAAAATTAAAGAACCCAGTTTTCTCTAGTGATATCACTAGTCATGGCCGTAGTAACTAATTTATAGTATTGCCTCATGGTTTCTTCATGATATTTTGCATATGTTTTGGAAAACCTGAAATTGGAATTATAGTGGGACTAAAAAACAATAATAGAGGTAATTTCTTTTCAGATTATTCCATTGTTAAAGGAAGTATATATCGGAGGAAATATCGAAATACCAGTAAGGTTCTATTTATATGAAAATGAAGTATGACTTTTTTAAGAAGACTGTGTTTTTACACAGCTAACATTTTTATATGCTGTTAGAGGTAGCAAAGTAGGAAAGTGGAAGCATTTAAAAGCGAAAATACTAAGCTAGAAAGGGGTCAAGTATTTATTAATATACCGTATTCTCTTCTGAAGGAGAATTGCTTATGGGACTAATTATAGTTAGTAGCCCCAAATTTTCATATGTTAATTTCAGTTTTACTTATCACCCCTCCCCCATGTCTTTTGTTAGAATGACTCACAGAACCCACATATGTGCATTTCCCCACCACTAATAGAGATATATATTAGCAAAACTCCTAAAAAGCAAGAGATCCACCATATTTTTCCCCATCATAGGAATTACAGATAAGGGCCTTCCTGGAACTGTGCCATCTCTGTGTGAGAAAATTAAAATTCCACTTATTTTATGAGTAACTACAGTATTTATGGTGCTTCACCTACAATAAATATAAAATATTAACATTTTTGCTGATATATATGAAAAAAAATTTTTTTAAATGTTTTCTACTTTAATCGCCGAAACCGGTTTGGCTCAGTGGATAGAGCATCGGCCTGTGGACTGAAAGGTCCCAGGTTCGAATCTGGTCAAGGGCATGTACCTGGGTTGCGGGCACATCCCCAGTAGGAGATGTCCAAGAGGCAGCTGATCAATGTTTCTCTCTCATGGATGTTTCTAAATCTCTATCTCTCTCCCTTCCTCTTTGTAAAAAATCAATAAAATATATTTTTTTAAAAGAATGTTTTCTACTTTAATCAACAGAGGGGAGATGGGTGAAAAAGGTGAAGGGTATTAAGAGGTACAGATTCCCAAGTTAAAAATAAAAGTAATCCAGACTGTCATTATTGTTTAGCGGAGGAATAGATAAACTAAATATTAAAACCAAATATATAAATGAATTTCACTTTTTATTTAAGTGCTATCTTTCAACTGTAGGCCAGTTTTCTTTAAAAGCTGGTGTGTTATGCTGCTTTTGAATAAAAATTTTTCCTTCATACAGTTTCCAGAACTTTGTTCCTGTTTTGACCCTAGCTTAAAAACGTATTTTTCATATTTTCTCTGAAACCAGCTAATGTTGTAGTTTAGTCCTTTGTTTCCACAAAGAAATTAATTATTCCCAAAATCCCTTGAAGTAAATATTCCATCATAGGTCATTGGGTTCATTCCCCTGCCACCTATCCCCATAACCCATATAATTTAAAACCTTATAGTCAGGAATTCTTTGTTCTATTCAGACCAAATCAGTTTTATGACAACTTAGCCAGTTTCTTATTTCAGTTTCTGTTGGGAGAACTTCACAAAGCATTTTATGTTGACTCTGTCATGCTTGATGCCATTAACTGCTTGAGGTTCATTTTCTAAATTGTTATGATGTTGTAACCTCTGGCTACATGAATAAGTAACTAAAGGAAAATGTCATTTATGAATAAACAACACAAATTAAAATTTTTCTCTGCTCCCTTGACTTCTCTCAGTGGCCTACTTTTAAAAGCCAGAGTAGAATGCAGGCTCTCCTCAAATGTACAAATTCATCAATAATATTATGGTAAAATATTTCTTTTATTTTTTAAAAGTTTTTTTATTGATTTTTAGAGAGGGAGGAAGGGAGAGGAAGAAAAGAGAGAACGATGTGAAAGTGAAATGTGAGAGCAAAACATTGATTGACTGCCTCTTGCACACCCTCTACTGGGGAGCGAGTCTGAAACCCGGACATGTGCCCTGACCAGGAATCGAACTGGCCACCTCTCAGTGCACAGGACAACGCCCAACCAACTGAGCCACACTGGCTAGGGCTCCAGACTGATGTTTTTAACAAAAGAT
>NW_006294069.1:257700-260683 GCF_000327345.1 Myotis davidii
ATACAGGAAAGATATAGGAAAGTGGAGATATGTGTTTTGTTTTGCTTTTTAAAATATGCTAAAAGTTCATGGCCAAGTAATAGAGTTTTAAAAATTAGTGTCACTAGCCTGTGGTAGTATTTGAATATCCCCATATACAAACACGAATTCATTCGATGGGACCAGACATAATAAATTGAAGACAGAAAGAGAGGATTGTCAAAAATTAGGTGTAAAATTTGTTTCCTTTGAAGTAGTGGTATTTTATTTTTTTCAAATAAAATCATATGCAAGGACCTCAATGTAGAAAACAGACAAAAAGTGTTATTTTGTCATTTATAATATTGACTCATAAAGTTAATCAGTGAGAACACTGTCGCTTAGATAGCCGTTACTCTTTTATCCTCAATGCTCCCAGTGTTTGTTTTAGTTGCCCGGTATCAAGAAAATCTTCATTTCTAAAAGTAAGCAGAAGTTGCCGGCACTGCAACTGCTTACTAACAGCTCACCTTGCAATCTCTTTTTAGTTAAAAAAGAAAAACCAAAAAAGATTTATTTTTAGGTCTACATATTTATTAACCAGTCTTTCTCATTTAATGTTGTGTCTTCAGGTTCTAGCATACTGCCTAAAACATACAGGCACTCAATTAAATATTTATGGCATGAAGAAACAAATGAATCTAGTAGCACTGGTATTACACAGTTTACTACATTTTGACATTTTTACACATCTGAATGTGAATTAGTCTTTTAAATAAAGATACACGTGAAGTTTAGGTACAGTGGTTATGGAACTCCTGAAATACCTCCTGCGAACTATATTTAGCAGGATTCAATTGGAAACCTATAGCTTTAAAGAAATTTTACTATATGTATTTCCATAAAGATAGTGAACATAGCTCAGGAAGTCTTCAGGTTATACTTTTTTAAAATAATATCTTTCTTGATAAGCCAGCCTTGAAAATAGATAACTTAGTTTTTATATTAAACCTAGAAGCCGAAACCGGTTTGGCTCAGTGGATAGAGCGTCGGCCTGCGGACTGAAAGGTCCCAGGTTCGATTCCGGTTAAGGGCATGTACCTGGGTTGTGGGCACATCCCCAGTGGGAGATGTGCAGGAGGCAGCTGATCGATGTTTCTCTCTCATCGATGTTTCTAACTATCTCTCTCCCTTCCTCTCTGTAAAAAATCAATAAAATATATTTTAAAAAAAAATTTAAACCTAGAAAAACGCACTCAGCTGTTTTTTGTTTTGTTGTGGTTTTTTTTGGTTGCTGTCAATTGAAAACATTAAAGGTGAGAAGCATATTTTTAAGAGACATCATTTTATATAAAAATATAGAAGTTTGAGAATTTTCCCTCTTTTCCAAATACAGGGTAAGGTCAAATTATATATTGACACATATATTCTCTACCTATATCATTGAAAACTTTTCAAAGTTCAAAGATCTATCAGGATTTTGGTTTTTTGTTGTTTTGTTGTACTTTACCATTTGTCTGTTTGACAATATTTTGAAAATCTTTTCTATTTAGATTTGTGATTTTGGATTGGCCAGAGTGGAAGAATTAGATGAATCTCGTCATATGACTCAGGAAGTTGTTACTCAGTATTATCGGGCTCCGGAAATCCTGATGGGCAGCCGTCATTACAGCAATGCTATTGACATCTGGTCTGTCGGGTGTATCTTTGCAGAACTACTAGGACGAAGAATACTGTTTCAGGCACAGAGTCCCATTCAGCAGGTATGATATCACTTTAGGCTTTAGAAACTTCCAATTCTATTAACAGACTTAAAGGAAAAACTATCTTGCATATATGTCTTTGGGCTTGTTCATTGTACTGTCTAAATTGCTTTTAGCAAATTCAGGTTCACTCACAATTCAGAAAGTTATGAAGTTGCAGATTACAGAGAGACTCATTTTATAACTTACAGGCCTATTAGAGGGAGGGTTCACTTTATTGCATGCACTGGTGCATAGCAGCAGCCTGTATAACAATTTGCACAGGTACAATCTTCAGTTGTCGGAGGGCCTCTGTTCTTTTTGGCTGACTTGGTCTGACTTGAAAATGTATTTGGTGGCTTAATGTACTTAGACTTTATGCTTAGAACATAAATTTTTGAGTGCTGGTTTCTTTAAATCTAAACATTTAGACACATTTCTAACCTTTATTATTGGGCTAAAATATTTCTATATGTCAGAGAACATCAGGAGCTGATAAAAATGTAGCTTTGGGACACCATAATGCTTTCATTGTCTGCCTTTATAGCTAATTCATTACTACACATATTTTCTTGGGATAATTTCTAGTTATTTTTTATTCATAAATTTTAACAGTATTATTTGCTTGAGAATAATGTAACAATGATGAGCTTAGGCTGTGGAATCAAATTGGTGGGTTCAGATATTAGCTCTGTCACCTAACTATCTATTAACTATTGGCCAGGTTAAACTGTTCTGAGGATCATTATACAGATTATATGAAATAGTAAAGCTGAAAATAAGGCCTGGCATACAGTAAGCACTCAAGAAATATAATGGTGGTGGTATGCCAGGATGCTAGGATTGTAGCAGTAAATAAGACAGTTCCTGCCTTTTGTGAAACTTTCACATAATACAGAAATTAAATAAGTATATAAATAAATATAATCCCAAGTAATGATAAATTCTATGAAGAAAAATTAAACCAGCCCTAGCTGGTTTGGCTCAGTGGATAGAGCATTTGGATAGAGCATTGGCCTGCGGACCAAAGGGTCCCAGGTTCAGTTCTGGTCAAGGGCATATACCTTGGTTGCAGGCTTCTCCTTGCTCCTCGGCCCTGGCCCTGATCAGGTGTGTGCAGGAGGCAACCAATCGATGTGTTTCTCTCAAATCCATGTTTCTCTCTGCCTTTAAAAAATTAAACCAGGTCGAGATAGAAAATGCCGATGGAGCAGAGCAGTACTAAAGAATTCTCTGAGGGAATAACACTGAGGAGTCACCCAAGTGAAATGAGGAGGAAGGTC
>NW_006294069.1:260745-271179 GCF_000327345.1 Myotis davidii
GCTTCTGAGGCAGGAGCAGGTGCAGCACGTGGGAGGGATGCTCAAGGAAGAGCATGTAGGAGCTGAGGTCAGAGAGAGGAGGAGCCTGGCCGTGGCAACCTGATGAGGCTTTGGATTTTTATTCTATGCAAAGTGTGATGGGAAACGATGTGAAGATTTTGAGCAAGGGTGTGTTAAAATTTGATTGATTACCCTGACTACTGTGTATCTTTGTAAATAATTCGTGTACTTGACCAAAAATGGAATCTTTTTTTTAATTCTCTTTCTACAAAGAGTTGTTAACTGATACATTAGAAACTACATATGCTATGATCAACATTTAAATTTATTTCTCTGCTACGTATTCAAAGGCCATTTTTTAAGGTTTACATCTTAAAAATTGATCCTAGTAATAAAAAACTTATATCTAATTTAATGTTGGGTACTACTGACAGTATCCATTCAATATTTTTGGAAAATAGAGTTTAATAGACTTCCCTGTAAGACTATCATTATATTTGGACATGAGGAGCTGCCATACAGAAAAGCTTAAGTAATATGATAAACAAGGATCTTGCCAGGTCGTGGGTTGCTTCTGAAAAGAATATTTAAAGGGCCCTAACCAGTTTGGCTCAGTGGCTAGAGCGTCGGCCTGCGGACTGAAAGGTCCCAGGTTCGATTCTGGTCAAGGGCATATACCTTGGTTGCGGGCACATCCCCAGTAGGGGATGTGCAGGAGGCAGCTGGTTGATGTTTCTCTCTTATCGATGTTTCTAACTCTCTATCCCTCTCCCTTCCTCTCTGTAAAAAAATCAATAAAATATATTTTTTTAAAAGAATATTTAAAGGAAAGTGCAAAGCAACTGGGATGGGATGCAGATTATCTCATTTTCCAGAGAAATACATAGGTCTTGAGTCTGCCAGTGTGACATCGCCACTGAAGGAGAACTCTATTTATCATCAGTGTATTATGGAGTGAAATATTCAGGCCTAAAGTGGAAAAAGAGTCTAATTTCTAAATGGAAGTAGTTATTTTCTGTAGCATTTTCTTTGCATTTTTTGAGAAATAACTAGCCTAGGTTTTGCAATACCAGCAGACTTCATAAAAATGTTTCTCATCCATGGATCTGACCCATTTTAGACAATTTTCTGAATGGATCCATTTGTTTTCATGAGCCAGTCATTTCCTTCTGCCTTTAAGGGTAGTTGTCAGAGGTCCAAAAGTACCACCAACACACTTTTCCCAAAAAGCTTTGCATAGAGATCTTTACTTGTGTGGAAAACAAGCTACGTAGATGTCTCCATTATCCTGGAGGGCAGTGATACTGATGGTATCCCACGGTTCAGGTAAGTGCAGAAGGAAATAGTGCTTTCCATTTTGAAGGAATTCGAATGAAATGTTATTGCTAATTAGGCTGTGAAATTAGAACAGTTGTAGCACTACAGAAAATTATGGAAGTGCTTTGGCACGTACAAAGGCTTGTTTGTGAGAAGACAGTTTTTATTGGTCTCTTTTATTGTGCCCAGTTAACTAAATGAGGCCTTATTCCACGTCATAGTTAGATTCTAAGTACCACAGTTTCCTGTCAGTGTAAGAGATTTCTAGCATAATAAGAATATAAAGTAGCTGGCTCAAACATTGATGGCTTAGCTTTAATTTCAGGTGTGACTGTTCTAAGTATTTACTAAATCTCAGCTGCCTAATCTGTGGATTAGCTCCTTGATAAGCCTGAGTCCATGTGAAACATCAGAATCTATTCATTAACGTTTGAAAATAATAGTCATTAACCATCAGCCAAAGAGCAGTTCACCTGTGCAAGGATCATAACTGCTGTGGTATCAAGACAGGGCAGGTAGAAGCAGACTCCTAAATTACAATAGCTGCAGAAGGCTATGTTTGCCAAAACATGTTTTCTATAAACCTATCATATAGGTCCCTAATAAACATTTTTCTGGGTTTTTTTAATAGTCCAAAAAGTGAAAATAGGAGCTCCTATTAGTTAATCTGGAATTTGTCTTAGGTTTATTTCCCCCAAATTTCCTCCTCCTCACTAATAAAAAGTTTTCATGAGCTTACTGTCCATGTATTTCATGTTTCCTTGTAGTTGGATTTGATCACGGATCTCTTGGGCACACCATCACTGGAAGCAATGAGGACGGCTTGTGAAGGCGCTAAGGCACACATACTCAGGGGCCCTCATAAACAGGTAAAAGAAGGAAGGGATTGTATTTGGTAACCCTCTCTTTGGGCAGGATTTTCCTCCCAACAGAATAATGAAGTGAGATTTTTTTTTTTTAATCCTCACCCAAGGATATTTTTTCCCATTGACTTTTTTATTTTTTTTTTTTGATTTATTTTTTTTTAAATATATTTTATTGATTTTCTAAAGAGAGGGTTAGAGAGAGGGTCAGGAGGGAGAAGAGGGGGAGAGTGCAAGAGAGAGAAACGTTGACATCAATAGGTTGCCTCCCACACATGCCCCAAGAAGAGCCAGGGAGGAACCGAACCTATAACCGAGGTACGTGCTCTTGGCTGGGAATCGAAATCGGGACATTTCGGTCCACAGGTTGATGTTCTCTAGCCACTGAGCCAAACAAGTCAGGGCAGAAGTAAGAATTTTTAAACAAAAGCATTACGTGTAGCCCTGCTTGGTGTGGTTCAGTTGGTTAGGCGTCATACCATGCAGTGAAAGTTTGGTGGTTCAATTCCAGGTCAGGGCACATGCCCAGGTTTCGGGCTAGGTCTCCGGTAGGGGGCATGCAGGAGGCAGCTGATCAGTGTTCCACTCACATCAGTTTTTCTCTCTCCTCCTCTCCCTTTCTCTCTCTAAAATCAATTTTTAAAAAACCACCATATCACTTGTAAGTTTTATTTATCCTGTATGTCATTTGTCTGTAAGAAAGAAAATGTTAGATCCAATAAAATACAGTAATTCCTAATGCTGTAGGAGAAAGGAAATATTTCTGTAGTGCCCTTGCTAATAAATGACCCCTGGTATTTTTGTGTTTTGGTCTTTTGATATGTCTGGTAAAAGTTCCTAGGGGTGGATCTTTAACCTCAGTGCCATAACCTAATACATATATATCAGAATGTCCTTTCCAAATACTGAACCAAAATACCTAGTATCTCTTAATGCAGCTGTGAACGTGAAGCTGTTTCTATTGTACTCTTGCCACTGACACACAAGCAGATGCGAGTGTTGTTAGAAACGAAGTATGAAGAGAGAGTGCCAGATTTACACTGATATAACTTGCACCAGCCAAGTCCTTGCTGAGAAAGACTAGATGTTTTTTTATCTCCATCCTATTAATTTAGAAGCATTTTTTAGAAGCATTTTTCCTAATCTTCTTTGGACAAACAGCTTAATGACATGAAGAGTGAATAAATGGAATACTTTTCCTAGGGACAACAAACTGAAACAGAAGAGAGAAGGCTTAAACAGGAAGACTCGGCAACTAATTTTCCTGGGCTTTGCCTTGGTTTCTCTTAAATTGAGCATTTGGAAGATCTGATTGATCTAAGTGACCAAATGACAGATCGAGTTTGACACTCGTTCTCTCAAATTAGCCAGACCTTTGGTCGAGGCCTTACCTTTTCCTTGCAGTTCCCTCTCTGTGGGTCTAGTGTGACTCCAGAGCATCCATTTGCACAGGCACAAAGACAATGAGTGAAGTGTGTTACGTCCTAAAACCAGCACGAACCAGTAGATAGGGTTGTAGATGCTGGTATTTTAAATAGCCCCTGCCTGGTGCGTTCTCCCTCACCTGTACCTCTGGGAGCACAAGAGCACACCTGCTCCTTCCCCCTCCCCCGTTCCTTCCCCCAGGTGCATTACCTTCCCCTCTCCCTCTCCTAAGCTCCAAGTGCCCTTCTTTTGCCTCTGAAGCCCTGTTTCTGAGCCTACACAGCCCAGCTGGCTCACTTCTCTAAGTAATTCTCTAAGTAAACTATAACATAATTTGAGGCCCTAATTTCTTTAGAAGAGAAAATCTTAACCTACAGGAAGGTTCCAAGTTAATAGAACTAAAAAGATCTATTATGTTTTAGATATTGGCCAATATCAGGAATATTAAACTATTGTATCAATACCTCATGCATGGTAAATGTGTCCTTGGAAATAGCAAAATAATTTTCCTGTTTTACTGACCTCTTTAGGTCAGATTTTAACTATTGCTAGTGGTTGCCAGTTAATTCATCCTGTATGTCAAAGAGTTACTAAACAGCAACCAAGAGAGCCAGACTTCCTAAGGAGTTTCCTGCCTGCTACCTGCAACAGCTCGAAAATGTAACTTACGGCACCAAAAGTCACTTTGCACTCCTTTGAGAATTCCTGACAAATGGGTCCTTTTTGTACTACTGATTTTAAAAATCTGTTAGTTGTAAAGACCTGGAACTTTAAAATAAATAAAAAATAGTAAATGTCATTATTATTTAAAACAAAGGGTGGAAGAAAGGAAAATGTAACTTAACTAGTTAAATGGGTTAAGATGTTTAGCAGAATTCTTATACATTTTTACATGAATTGGCTTCATAACAGTAATGCCTCTTAGAGTTTGACATTTTGCTTATCACTAAGTTTTAGTGATGGCCTTAAGAGAGCACCATGGTAAAAGTTGGGATGGCTCTGGCTAGTCTTGAGATGAAAATATTTTCATTTTGAAGAGAAGACTGATGGAGTAAAAACTAATTAGGAGACCATTTCTTCTCAAAAGTTAGATATGCTTTTCACAGATCTTTAGAGGACTTTTAACCAGTGCTGGAAAGAGCCTCTTTAGGCAAGTGTTCATGATCTTTGAACATTAACACAGGTAGATTTGAATAGAGTAAGTTATACCTACCGTATATATAATTGAATGTAAATTAACTTAGCATAGTACTTGGCACCATTTTTCCCCCAGTATGGAAATTCAGTTTATCTACATTTCCTAGTTGATCTTTATATTACCGCTGCTCTCAAGAGAAGCTAACCAACCCTTGAAGCTCTCTAGTTAAGCCATTAGTCAAATTCTGCCCCTTCCCTTCCCATTCCTTACTCCTTCCCTTACACCATGATGCATGTCTTATATGCCTATTGTTAGCCCAATAGCAGCTGCTTGAAGGTATCTCCATTCATGTTATAGCTATTTAGAGCTGACAATGGAAGACACATACACACCCACACACAAATAAATTTGTTATGTAGCTACTTAGATTTTTTTTTAATTAATTTGGTCCCCAATCCAATATATGCAATATAGCTTGTGTGCTTCTGTACATCATGATGATTCTGCAAAGGGCATTGTGCATATCTCAGTGCTCTGTTTGTTTCTCTAGACTGTAGTGACTAGGAGTGCAGGCTGATGTCAGTGTCAGGCTTACCACATCACACAGGATGTTGAATGATGCCCACGAGTTGTACACTGCAGTTTTCAGACAGACTGTATATGACTCCCGACTCTACCAGTAACTCACTTTGTGACATTAGGCAAATTACTTAACCTTCAAGTGCCTCGGTTCATTCATCTGTAAAATGTGAACAAAATGGTTCCTACCTCATTAAATTGTTATAATGATAAAGAAATAGTGGGTGCAAGGAGAACATATAATAGTGTCTGGCATTGTAAACACTTAATATATATTAATAATTAAAGTTTTGATAGTATAAAGATCAACTAGGAAAATAATAGCTATAGCTTGTGATATTTTTTTTAAATAATATGATCACATGGAGCTTATCCCAGGAATGCAAAGATGTTCACCTTAATTAATACCTTAAGTCCTCAAAACACTATAATGTGACATTTATTATTCCTTTTTGCAGATGGAAAATGGAGGATTATAGAGGTTAAATAATATGCTTAAGTTCATAAATCAAATCTCAAAAATAGATTCCTCTAATTTTATTTTATTTTATTTTTATATATTTTATCGATTTTAGAGAGGAAAGGAGCGGGAGAGAGAGAAACATCAGTGATTGATGAGAGAGAATCATTGATCGACTGCCTCCTGCACACCACCCATTGAGGATCAAGCCCACAACCTGGGCATGTGCTCTGATCCAGAATGGAATCATGACTTCATGGTTTATAGGTTGACCCTCAACCACTGAGTAACACCGGTTGGACGTGTGCTTATTCGAACCCGGGATTCCTCAGTCCGCAGGCCGACACTCTATCCATTGAGCCAAACCAGCCAGAGCAGATTCCTCTAATTTTAAAACCTATGTTCTTAGCCAGTCATGGCCTGGCACATATATCTTCACAGCAGATTCTTTTAAAATCTCACTTGTTTATATGCAAGTAATATGTGAGTTCATGTAAAATAAAAATTTTACAGAGAGTCAGTCATCCTTAGCTACCCCCACACCATCCCAGGCTCCTTTGGGTTAATTTGAAAATAGCTTTTCAGACATATTTTTCTATGCGTTTATTTACATATATTTGTACAAACAGAAATATGTACTATTGTTCATTGGGACTTTTTGAAAAATATATACAGGAGAACCTAATTATCTTTTTAAAGTCACAAATTACTGCCTCAAGTTCATTTACTTGTGTTGATTGATTAATATGTATATTCCCATGTTGTGTAACAGTCAAGACTCTTTCCAGTGAAACTCAGTTAAAACCGGCTTAAGCAATAAAAGGAACTTACTGGCTCATATAACTGAAAAGTCTTGGGCTACAGCTGACTTCAGGCCCTGCTGGATTCAGATAGTCAAGTGATGTTCCATACCAGGAATCTGACTCTCTTTTCTTCTCTGTTTTTCTGTGTGTTGGCTTCATTTTCAGACAATCTTACCCTCATATGTTTGTAAAAATGGACCCAGTAGTCCCAGCCTATGTTCTACTAGCATATCAGTCATTTGGGAAAGCGTTTTCCCAAATAGATCCAGAAATAATATTTGGAAATTCCCTGATTTAGTTAGGAATGTGTTTAGTTATAAGTAATAGAAAATCTTGTTTACAGTGGTTCAAAGAAATAGTTCATTTTTTTCCTCATCAAGTCCAGAGGTAGACAGTCTAAAACTGATATAGCAGCTCAATTATGTCATCAAGGATCTAGTTTTTTTCTTTCTCCTCTGCCGTCTTTAGAATGTTGACTTCATACTCTCACTTATTGCCTCAGAGTCACAAAATAGCTGTAGCTTTTCCAGAAATCATATCCTCTTTTATTTTTAAAAAAATATATTTTATTGATTTTTTACAGAGAGGAAGGGAGAGGGATAGAGTTAGAAACATCAATGAGAGAGAAACATCGATCAGCTGCCTCCTGCACGCCCCCTACTGGGGATGTGCCCGCAACCAAGGTACATGCCCTTGTCTGGAATCGAACCTGGGACCCTTCAGTCCGCAGGCCGACGCTCTATCCACAGAGCCAAACCGGTTATGGCCATATCCTCTTTTAAAACAAGAAAAACGAAAGAGGGAGCACTAGCAGTCTCTGTCCCTTTTGTCAGGAAAGCAAAGTTTCCAAGAAGCCTGCCTAACAAACTTTTGCTTATATGTCATTTTCCAGAACTGTGTGATATGTGCCCTCCCAGATGCAAGACAGGCTTTAAAAATGAGAATTTTCTATCTCATAAAATGAAGGTAAATAAGGGAGAAGAGGATTGGGGTATGTGTTGGATTAGCCATTCCATGTCCCTTGCATTTTTTATTTTTTAGACCATGTGCCCATCCTGGAGCCAGTCGTGATGCTCAGGGAAATGTGTCATTGGATTGTCCAGGCTTGGGTCATGTGCCATCCTTGGAGTTGGGAGATTGAAATCCAGGCCAGTCAAACCACTTGAGTGAGAAAAGAATGGTTCCCTAAAGGTCAGGGAATGCTGAGTAGACAAAGACACTGCACAGTGTTGTGTGTTTTGTTTTTGTTTTTTTTAAATACTTTTTTTTTAATTGATTTCAGAGAGGAAGGGAGAGGGAGATAGAAACATCAATGATAAGAGAATCATTGATCGGCTGCCTCATGCACGCCCCCTACTGGGGATCGAGCCTGGAACTGAGGTATGTGCCCTTGACCAAAACCAAACCAGGACCCTTCAGTCCCACGCTGCCCTTCTATCCACTGAGCCAGACCAGTAGGGCTGTATAGTGTTTTTTATTTATTGTCACTTTTATACAACTCAGAATCTTAGATGAAGAGAATCTTAGCTGCCGCGGCCTACATCAGTATCTATTAAGGTAGATAGTTGTTGAGGCACTGACCTGTGGGTAGAATTGAAAAGTCTAATTTAGTCCTTTTGTTCATCTCTAATAAGGTTTTCATTTTTCCTCAGATTGTTCCCAGCTAATTGTGTCAGATGTAGATATATTTTCACTGAAGTTAAAATAATCCTCTTATCTTACATTTGATAGAATCAGTATGTTAGAGAGTTCATTTGGTCCAAACTTACTATTTTCAGGTGGGAGTTTCTTTTATATAACCCCCAAGTGCTTACTGCCATGCACTTCACATTGTGCATTCTCAGTGAACATTGCTGACTGACGATAACAGCTTCTTAGCTGCCAGGTGAAAACGAACAGGGACGTCTAACAGACTCACAGCCGTGCTGACCTGACTCCGGGAACCAGCTCTCTGCAGTTGGCTCATGGTGGCTGTGGTGTATCCGTTTAGGGCCTCTCACCCAGTTCCAGAAGCTCATCCTTGCTTCGTTTCACTGACAGTTAATCACAGTCATTAATAGAGCACTTTCTATAACCCTTCCTATCCCCACTCACTGGCACCCACTCACTCCTGCATTGCTGAGTGACTTATGAACTTGCAAAACAAACAGAAAATGGACTGGTATATTTTAAAAGGGGAGGAAAGTGATAAGTATAAATGTTAGGGGAATTAGCAGAAACTTTTTTCCCAATGAGATATTTAGGGTATTTTTTAATCATTCTATTTTTTCTCTTATTCAAGTAATTCCAGTACTTGATGAGAAATATAAACTTGTTCTGGTTCTATAACATGGGCCAAATTGGTTTCAACCATAATGGCTGGTGAACTGGAGGGAGGGAAATTGAATTAGAAATGCAGCATCTCACCCTGCTGGTGTGGCTCAATTGGTTGAGCAAGGTGACTGGTTCGATTCCTGGTCAGGGCACACACGCAGGTTGCAGGTTCAATCCCTGATTGGGGTGCATAAAGAAGGCAACTGATCAATGTTTCTCACATCGATGTTTTTCTCTCTCTTTCCTCCTCTCTTCCTCTCTCTCTAAAATCAATAAAAACATATTCTTTTCAAAAAAATGCAGCATCTCTAACATTATATTTTTTCTGTGGAGCCAGTGCTAAGAGCTAAATTACTAGTGTTTTTCTTACTGGAGAAGTATTGGAATGACTGAACTGACCTTTCTCTCTGTGCCTCTTTTTTTAGTGATCAGAGTGGATCTGTCTTTTTTTTTTAATATATTTTATTGACTTCAGGAAGGGAGAGAGAGAGAGAAAGAAACATCAATGATGAGAGAGAACCATTGATCGGCTGCCTCCTGCATGCCACACACTAGGGATCGAGTCCACAACCTAGGCATGTGACCTGGCCGGGAATCGAACCATGACCTCTTGGTTCATAAGTCAATACTCAACCACTGAACCACGCTGGCCGGGCTCTGTTCCTCTTTTCAATATGCATATAAACCCAGAAAAGTAGAAGGCAGCATAATATGACTGTTCTAGGCTAAAATTAAACTTAGCCTTATTTTTAGTGTATTTGTTGGGATGTAGTTTTATGAAGAAAGGTACAATTTGGGGTGTGAGGGTTGTTTAAATTTCAGGTAAACTTAATATCTTCTCATTGGCTGTTCATAAACTCCCCATCTCATATCCAGGCATCCTCAAGTCTTATAAATTTTGCCTTCTAATTTCTTCTCTATCCTCCATTCAGTGGCTTCTGGAACTAATTGGTTATGTTTTCCTTGCCCACCAGAGAGATGTTACTCATCTTAGTTGTCCTATCACCTAGCCCAGGACCTGGGATTTGGTGAACGTTAGATGATTAGCAATGATATCGGTAGGTAGGCAGGTCTGTGCTGGTGCAGTCTAATAGATGAGAAAGTCAAGGTCCAGTGACTTAACCCACGTCTAGTGATAGCAGAGTTAGAATTAGAACCCAGTATTCCCTTCCCTGAGCTATGACATACCTCCTCCACAAAATTAGCATGAGGTGCAGATGCACTTGGGGAGTGGAGAGGAAAAGAGTTGTTCATGATGAGACAGCAGAGTCAGTAAGAATTGGCTGGAATCTGGCTGCCAACTTGCACAAGCCAGTGAAGAAGAGGACAGCTGTTCACTGTCAAAACCAAGAATCCACATCTTTTAAGGATATCAATTTACTCAATTTCACACAATAAAAAAATTATTAGGGAAAAATACATATAAATTAACTTGTAAGTTAAAGCTCTTCCTTAATACTCTCCACACTACCCCCTTATCTTGACTAATACAAATAATTTCAGAGCTCATAGACCTACATAATTTTTAGCAAAACA
>NW_006294069.1:271389-279417 GCF_000327345.1 Myotis davidii
TCTGTTTCCAACTTCCTGTCACTCTCCCTTCCTCTCTGTAAAGAATCAATGAAATATATTTTAAAAAAAAAAATTACCTCCTGATGGTTCCAGGGTGTCTTGTTCTTGTTGGATTTTCCTGTGTGGCTTTGTTGGAAGGAGATAGATATGTAAGTCTTGTAACAAGACTGTGAAGCTGTGATTGAGATCCAACGAGACCTTTTAATGTTATTTGTGTGACAGAAAAAGCAGAGATGCTTTGTCCCCAGCTCTCCAAGCTGTGAAATAGCTTTATAAGCTCTGTGGCTTTTCAGATCCTAAAAGCCAGCTCCCTGCATCCATACAAGAAGGCTAGATCTTGAAAACAGGACATGCATGCCACTTACAAAAGACAATTATTGAATGAGAAATCAGGTGGTAAAGGCAAAATAGTAGGTGGACCCAGTGCAAACAATGTCATACGTTTTGAGAAAATCCTTTTTACATCCCCTTTAGGACTAGTGTTTTAGCAGCTTTATAGTAATGTTGCCATAAGACATAGTCCACATGCTTCCTTTTTGCACAATTTACATGCTTAAGTTTGCATGTGGCCAAGGTATTAAATCCTTTTTCTCTCACTTCTAGGCCTGTTTGTTCTTCTCTTCCTGCTAAAGCATTTACAGTATAAGGCTAATACTAAAGCATTTACAGTATAAGGCTAACAGGAGCTCCATAGTTACAGGGTTAGCTTTCATTTTCCTAGGCTCCTTTGTGCTCTAACCTCCAATGGGTAATCATGCAATATAAAATATGCTACTAGGAGTCAATGATAGTTGTTTTTGAGACTAGTTATGGGGGAATACTCCTTCTCTTTGAGTTATTATGTGCACACATTTTTTGAGCTGGGTACTTACCTTGCCATAAATGAGCTATACTGCGTATCTACTTATACTCCTTTACATATTTGAATTCTTTATTTTTTCACAGCCATCTCTTCCTGTACTTTATACCCTGTCTAGTCAGGCTACACATGAAGCTGTTCATCTCCTTTGCAGGATGTTGGTCTTTGATCCAGTAAGCTTATGTGCACACATTTTTTTAGCTGGGTACTTACCTTGCCATAAATGAGCTATACTGCGTATCTACTTATACTCCTTTACATATTTGAATTCTTTATTTTTTCACAGCCATCTCTTCCTGTACTTTATACCCTGTCTAGTCAGGCTACACATGAAGCTGTTCATCTCCTTTGCAGGATGTTGGTCTTTGATCCAGTAAGTAGTTTTTGTTTTTGTACTTTGTAATGAATTAAAAATACATGTGTTCTAAGAAAAACATCAAGAGCTGGACAGTGTAAATAATGACTTTGCAAAAGATAAACTTCAGTCCTCAGTTTCATGTGCATCATGCTCACTCATCATACAGAAGTTGATTATTAACCCCTAAGAGCTGAGGGGGAAGAGAGATGAAGAACTGTACCAGCTTTATTTCTCTCAATTTGTAAAAGGAGTTTGGCACCAACTTAAATCAGGAGGAAAAAGATCTTAACATGGTTTGAAAAAAATCTGTCCATCATATTGTATAAGGAGTTGTTGGGATGGTAGCTTTCCAGATGCCATTTTTTTTAAAATATATTTTATTGATTTTTTTACAGAGAGGAAGGGCGAGGGATAGAGAGTTAGAAACATCGTTGAGAGAGAAACATCGATCAGCTGCCTCCTGCACGCCCCCCACTGGGGATGTGCCCGCAACCAAGGTACATGCCCTTGACCAGAACCGAACCTGGGACCCTTGAGTCCGCAGGCCAATGTTTTATCCACTGAGCCAAACCGGTTAGGGCCAGATGCCATTTTTGGACTTGACTCTTTTGGAACAAAATTTAGCTCTTCATTTATTCATTCATCTAAAGAATATTATTCATATCTGTACCAGTAACTGTTGTTAAAGAAGACTCAAAAATGGAAGCATTTAGAAAAGAAAATTTTACTTGCTAAGAGTACAAGAAAGTCACCAAATACAAAAAAAACAGCAGGTATTTAAAGGGGGGGAATGCCCACAAAATTAACAGTTTCTCCGTTTACATTAGTCTGTTTGTGATGAGAAAACAGCAGCTGTCTCACATGAGGATCAAATCCACAAAGGCCAGAGGTATCTTGAGACATCAGCATAACAAAGATTAGGGATAAAAATGTTTTGTTAGAGTCCAGGTTTGTGAGAAACAGTCAAGGTTTTATTATTTGGGGACCAGAGCCAATCAGTGATCAAGTTATTTTTGTTACATCTCAGGGTGCATAGTGGATTTTTATTTGTTTGGTGTTTGTTTGTTTGTTAGTTTTCCTCTTGTTTGTTTACTTATTACTTTGTGAGCTACTTAGTAATACGGAAGCAGGACAAAGTGGCCGATCTCAATTCCACAGTCCCTCCTTGTGGTCAAGTTCCTGCCATTAAGGACCATTCCAACCACATAACTTGCTCAGTGAGCTAGTGATTTAGTGTCATTAGTTTGGTATTTTGTTTTATTTGGCAAGTCTATCTATATAGCTAACAGGAGATGTTGAATAATACATAAAGGCCCTTTGTATGGTTAACAAAACTAGAGCCACATTAACTTCTAGCTTCAGAGGTAACTTCTGTCTGCCCATAGAAGATTATAAAGGCCCGAGGTTAAAATTTCCTTTTGTGTCAGAAATACCTTGTGTTCTTTATTCTATTTAGATTAGGAACCAAAAACCATGTGATTCACCTGTACTAGGTTTTCCCTGCACTATTTATATCTGTAAAGTATCCTCTTTCTCAGGGAGCCCATGTTTATTAAGGCTCCTGACCTGCCCGAACTCACAGACTTTACAACTTAAGGCTGGAGGGTCATAAGCTGTAGAGCAGATACCTCACATATTATCCTGGGAGGCCTATTAGACATCAGTTCTATGTGAAAGGTAGTTCTTATTCCTCAATAGTGGGATTGTCACACCTAAATAAATGAAACTTTGTTTTAATATTTTTTTTATTGATTTCAGAAAGGAAGAGAGAGAGATCGAAGTATCAATGATGAGAGAGAATCATTATCAGCTGCCTCCTGCACAGCCCCGACTGGGGATCGAGCCTGCAACCTCAGCATGTGCCCTTGACTGGAATCGTACCTGGGACCCTTCAGTCCACAAGCCAACACTTTATCCACTGAGCCAAACCAGCTAGGGCAGTAAATGAAACTTTTGATATCATATTTACAATTAATTATCTTTATAAGAGGGAGGTAAGATTTATCTGGTAAAGAGAACAGATTCTTATTGAATCTAAGTAAATAACTACACAGTCATTAAAAAAATAAAGGAATTTATTTGGCAAGTTAAGGATCACTGCATAATATTTAACCATTCTTTTTTTTTAAATATATTTTATTGATTTTTTTTACAGAGAGGAAGGGAGAGAGATAGAGAGCTAGAAACATCTATGAGAGAGAAACATTGATCAGCTGCCTCCTGCACATCTCCTACTGGGGATGTGCCCGCAACCAAGGTACATGCCCTTGACCGGAATCGAACCTGGGACCCTTCAGTCCCAGGCCAACGCTCTATCCACTGAGCCAAACCGTTTTCAGCCAGAATTCTTATTTTTAAATTGGCCTGATGCTTTATTAATTTATAATCGACATTAAAAGTAGATATCATTTTTAAAGAATGTTTTATTCTGTTTTTAACCTGTTGAATTTAGGTTTGGCCATACATTAAAAAGAAAGAAATGAGGGTTTTTTAAATATCCATTAAAAATAGAATACTAACCATAATTAAATCAGTTTATTTAGCCTATTTAGTTGCAGTAATTAATTATTGTTACTATTGGGCTAAGCCAGTGGTTCTCAACCTTGGCTGCACATTAGAATCACCTGGGAATCTTTTTAAAATCCTGATTTCTGGGCCTCATCCTCCAGAAATTCTGTTTCTTTGTTACAAATGTGTGGCCTCACCCCATAACAGAAAAGATTTTTAAAAGATTCCCAGGTGATTCTAATGTGCAGCCAAGGTTGAGAACCACTGGGCTAAGCAGTCTGTCGCCATGTGTCTGCTCCTGGACTGAAACATTCCTGGAAATCCTGGCTCAGTGACCTGGTTCAGTCCCAGCAGTGGTGTCTGTGGGGATATCAGTTACACCCATGAATTCATACCATGAAGGCAATGGTCAGAGTACCATCTGATAGCATCCTTTACTGAGGTCCTTGTGATATTTCTTAAGGAATACTCAATTCCTGATCTTTAATTTGTAGCAGGAGCCTTTAGGCAAATATAAGAAAAAAAGGAGCCCTGGTCAGTGTTGCTCAGTTGGTTGGAGTTTCGTCGTATGTACCCAGTGGTCTCAGGTTCCATTTCCGGTCAGGACACACACCCAGGCTGTGAGTGCGATCCCCAGTTGAGGCATGTACAGGAAGCAGTCGATCGATGTTTCTCTCCCTCTCCCTGCCTCTCTCTCTAAAATCAATAAAAACCTATTAAAAACAAACAAAAAACAAAGACCAATAGGGAAGCCAGACTCCAGCTACTGGAGTGGCAGCTCATAGGAACCCAATTTCTGACATCTGCCACCTGACAGAAGTGACTTAATGGTCAGATGGTAAAATTAAAACCCGGATTCAATCATAGCGGTCACCAGTGTGGACATAATCACTCGTTTCAATCGGAAACAGAAATAGACTCGGCCAAGAACCAGATTTAGTGAGCAAAAGCCGAAGAGCTCAATCCATATATGAGACTGGCCAGAGACACAGGTTGAAGGGCCCTGTCTCGGGAAAGGTGCACTGTCGGCCAGCTAGTTTCTTTAGATTTGGACAGACTTTCTTTTTTTTCATAGATTTTTATTGCTTTTAGAGAGGAAGGGGGAGAGAGAGAGAAACATCAGTGATGAGAGAGAATCATTAATTGGCTGCCTCCTGCACGCTCCACATTGGGGATTAAGCCTGAAACCCGGGCATGTGCCCTGACTGGGAATCAAACCAGCGACGTCCTTGTTCATAGGTTGATGCTCAACCACTGAGCCATGCCAGCCGGGCCTGACAGTGGACCTTTATTCCAGTGCAACCTCCAGGAATAGCTGGATTTATTTACAAAGAGAAAAAGTGTACTTGCTAAAAGTACCAGAGAATCAGTTCAGCTGGGTCACCAAGTACAAAACAACAGGAGCAAAGCCAAGGTTGTCACGTTTACATGTGTCTGCTCGTGGTGGAGAGGCAGCAGCTTTCATTTGTGATGATCGCCTCCTGGAAGGGCATGGCATGCCTTTTAGCTTCAGCCCAGCAAAAAAACAGATTAAAATGTTTTGGGGGAATCTGGGTTTATGGGAAATAGTTAACATTTCATTATCTGGGGGACCAGAACCAGTCAGAATGATCTGGTGTTTTTTGTTTGTTTTTTATTGTTGTTTGGTTTAAATGCAAAATGTGTGGGGGTTTTTTCGGGGCGGGGGGGGGTGTTAATCATGTTATGTGAAGTGCTTGATCATATTGCAAGTAGGGCAGAGTGTCTGTTTTTATTCTATTCTCTGCTCCTGAGCCTGTCCTTAAATCCTTTAAAATTCACTTTCTCTCACACAGTAGTACTTGTATGTCCACTGAGCTCAAAGGAAGGACTTTTTTTTTTAATGGAGAAATGAGTTTAAAAGTATATGGTTTATCAACCTGAAACTAGTATATTACGTATTCTGATCTGAAGTGTCAGGAAACAACAGGCTGCTGATATTCAGAGTGAGCTGGATATTAAAACATGGCATTCAGGCTGTTACCTGCTGCCTAACTCCAGCAGCTTCAGATATCCTATGTTGACTTGGCATTCTGAGAGAATTAAAGTTTCAAGCAGCTTTGTAAAATTGCCACTGTGATCACATCTCTTCTAGATGCCGAGACATGTTTAGAAAATATAGCTGCTATTTAAAATGTAAATGTCTGCCCTAGCTGGTTTGGCTCAGTGGATAGAGCGTCCACCTATGGACTGAAGGGTACATGCCAGGGTTGCAGGCTCGGTCCCTAGTGTGGGGTGTGCAGGAGGCAGACAATCAATGATTCTCTCTCATCATTGATTTTTCTCTCTCTCTCTCCCTCTCTGAAATCAATAAAATTTTATTTAAAAAAAATAAAAATAAAATGTAAATTCCCCTCCAAAGCATTACATATTTAAATGTCATGATATTTGTAATTGTGGGAGCTGCATACATTTATTTTGAGGTAGGAATTCTTTGGGATCTTAGCAGAAAGTCACTTCATACTCCCTCAACTGCTGCATTACCCACTCTGACTTCAGTTATCCCTCTTTACACAGGATGTACCATAAAGTATAAGCAGTTACTGTGCCTTGAGAAAGACCCTGTGTGGACAGTCGTATTTATCGGTAGTGTTGATATGCTGGTCTCTAAATTTGATTTCAGTCCAAAAGAATATCCGCTAAGGATGCCTTAGCCCACCCCTACCTAGATGAAGGGCGACTACGATATCACACGTGTATGTGTAAATGTTGCTTTTCCACCTCTACTGGAAGAGTTTATACCAGTGACTTTGAGCCTGTCACCAACCCCAAATTTGATGACACTTTTGAGAAGAACCTCAGTTCTGTTCGACAGGTTAAAGGTGAGTACCTTTTTGGCCTTCAGCCTGGCAGGATCACTAGTAACGGTTTGCATTACGTGGCCCGGAAGAGCTGAGATCTCATAGGTTTATTTTACAGGCTCGCGTACAACTCTATTCAAGTCATGTACCATGCATGCTATGTATGTTATAAAAACGCTCAGTTAGTACTACATCCAGGAGAAGGACAGGCAGAGGAATAAATATTTTGTTCTTGTTTTCAAAGCTAACTTGATGAGTGTGACTCAATATATTTAATATGTATTCATTGAGTGTAATTAATTGAATGGAACATATTAGATGTATAACATGCAAAGTTTTAAAAAAGATAAACATCCACTGAGGGATCATTCCATGGATGATGACAAGAGAAGGAAATTTCTGCTAGTCGACTCGTAAAATTTCCTGACACCACCTCCTTTTGGGATGGGGTGGGAGTTTATGATATCCAAAATTCTGAATGATTTGAGTGTCTGCTATAGGGCATTTTAGAGGACAGAGCAGTTCCCAAAGAAACCAGCCCAAAACTGTACCTAACCATCAAGATATTTTAAGTGATTTTCAATAAGATGGTAATTACCAGCAATTTAGAAGAGTTCATTCATATTGCCAAACCCTGTGGTGTCAACTCTCAAATTTATAGACCATTTTACTCCTCCCACGGATGGGATTTTCGCCCTGAGTGAGGCGCTTTGGGGGGTTTTGCCTGTGTTTAGCAGCACCTGTCATTTGGTTTCAGGAAAGTTCTGCTGGAGTCTGCCTGACAGATGATGTGTGTCTGATTTACCTAAATCAGCAGGTAATACTGTTCTGACGCTGGCTAGCGGTAGCTGAGAACCTGCCGCTCCCAGACCTCAGATTGGCATGCCTGTTGTGTGTGTTTTCTCCACAGAAATTATCCACCAGTTCATTCTGGAACAGCAGAAAGGAAACAGAGTGCCTCTCTGCATCAACCCTCAGTCCGCTGCTTTTAAGAGCTTTATTAGGTAACTATGTGAACGCCATTCTAACTTTCTTGTTAGTATCAGGAGGCCGTTGTGATTTTGTTATTCAGCATATTTCTGTTTTTATTTTGATTCAGTAACATAGACAAAAGGTCCAACAGAAAGTTTCTGTTATGAACTTTGGCTTTAGTCAAAAGCATATTAAAATGTTAGCATTAGTTTTTACACTGATGCCAACTCACTGTGGTTGCTTTGGTAGTTTTCCCCCCAAATGACCATTGTGCTGCCTGGTCATGTACATGGGGCTCTCCTGCAGCAACATGTGGTGGCCATTGTCCTGGAGTCAGGCATGGTCCCCGGGCTCCCCACTGCCATCCAGCACCTTCGGAATAAGTGCAGCAAGAACATTCATTTTTATAGATGCACTGCGGGTGTGTCCAGGAGGCTTGTTGGTTCAAGAGCTAGAAACCTACTTTGGAACCTAGAAGCCTCATTCTCTTTGTCCTTGCCTTCTCAGTCTCT
>NW_006294069.1:279549-286175 GCF_000327345.1 Myotis davidii
GAGGAGATCCCTTCACCCAAAGCTAATAATATTTGGAGGTGATATGGCTGCCACAGAGACACCCATGAGGGTGGTGAAGAAACTTTCCAAATGCGGGGGCAGAACTCATCCATCAAAGAGGCCCGTTGGGCTGCAGAGCCACTTGCCGGAATCTCGGGTGGACCACAGCTGGGCCTTTCATATTAAAATAAAGAAGTAAAACAAAATAAAAAGACACACAGGACCGGGAAGGGCAGCTGCTTCCTAATGCTATGGCCGTGCGGTGCCTCTCCAGCACCCTCTGTCGACAAAGGCTAGCATCAAGCAGGTGACCGAGCAGAAATGTGCATGGCATCTGGCTCCCGTATCACAAAGGAGCACAAAGAAGGGGGGCGGTTTGGATCTGAGAGGCCACACTCTATCTCCGTTCTTCCCCGCCTGCCTTTCTCCCTCTTCTTTTCCCTCTTCTCTCTGATTCTCTTTCACTTCCCCTCATTTCTGTTTTAATTGGTCTTAACATGGTATTGACGTTGGTTTAATTTATTGAATCAAAGTCAAGATCTTTTTGTTTAGAGTTATTCCATGTATATGTTGTTAGAAAGAAAGGATTAAGTTGCATTTTTACTTCTCTGTTGTTTAAAATTACTTTGTTTTACTTTTTCCCCCCTAACAGTCAGTGACCCAGTACCTTTCCAGGTAAAGTTATTCATTATTCTAGGCCCCAGAGAAGCAAAGTGCTTACACACAATCCCTAGATTATGTTTATAATCTGGTTGGCAACATTAGACAGACATATGAAATAACTGATAAAACAAATCAATGGATAACAAATGCTAAATGATTATCCATTACTACTCAGTTAATACTTGATAAAGAAAGTTTATGAGGCTCATTCAAAGTAGGTCCCCACTTCGATGGATGTGTGTCTCTCTCACTTACATGTTTCTCTCTCTGTTTCTCCCCCTCCCTCTCACTCCCTTTAAAAATCAATGGGGGAAAAATATCCTCAGGTGAGGATTAACAACAGCAACAAAAAAAGCCCTTTCCAGTTGTAAGTGGTTAGAGCGTCGGCCCATGGACTGAAGGGTCACGGGTTTGATTCTGGTCAAGGGCATGTGCCTCAGTTGCAGGCTTCATCCAGGTCAGGGTGTGTCCCAGAGGCAACAAATCAATGTGTCTCTCTCACATTGATGTTTCTCTCTCTGTTTCTTCCCCTCCCTTCCGCTCTCCAAAAATCAATGTTAATACTCAGGTGAGGATTAACAACAACAACAACAAAAAACAGGTTCCCACTTAAAGTCACTGTATTTTGAGAGGTTACTTTCAAATGGATAATTCTGCATCGTTTAAGGTTATTTTTCTAATTGATTATAAGCATTACTATTTATAATAACTACCATTTACTTTATATTATGAAGTAGGCACTGTGGAAAGCACTTTACATACATTATCTCATTCATCACAATAGCATTCCCTGCCTTAGCTGGTTTGGCTCAGTGGATAGAGCTTCGGCCCCCAGACTGAAGGGTCCCGGGTTTGATGCTGGTCAAGGTGTGTACCTTGGTTGCAGGCTCAATCCCCGGCTCTGGTCGGGGTGAATGCAGGAAGCAACCAATTGATGTGTCTCTCTCACGTTGATGTTTCTCTCTTTGTGTCTCTTCCCCGTCCCTTCATCTAAATGATCCTCGGGTGAGGATTAACAATAAAAAAAAAAAAAAAAAAAGCATTATCCCTCTCTAAGAGGAAAGATGAAGGAATCTGCTCTGTGTCACACAACTAGTAAATGACATTGTTTCCAAGGCCATGTATTAGCCACTATACCATATTGCCTCACTAAACATAGATCCTTAAGCAAACAATTTGGAACAGATGCAATTTACAGAAGTTAAAAGAAACCAATCAAAATCCACAACTGGACTTTACAGATGTTTTTTTTTAAGGCAGAGAAGAAAACAGGCAACAGTGAATTGCCCTTTGCCCTTTGTGGTGTTACAAGTGTTTTCACCATGTCTCCTTTTTTTTCTAGTTCCACTGTTGCCCAGCCATCTGAGATGCCCCCATCTCCTCTGGTGTGGGAGTGACGGTGGAAGATAATGTACTACTGAAGATGTAATGTAGCTTTCCACTGGAGTCTGGGATTTGCAATTCTGGAGGTTAATCATGCTTGTACTGTAATTTTACTAATGAAGTTTTAAATTAACAACCACTACTTGTATGATATGAATAATATTTAGAAATGTTACTAGACTTTTAATCTTGTAAAGTGGTTGTGCTTTTAGAAGAAAAATATTTTACCCAGAGTTGCACATGTTTTATGAATTTAGTGCAGCTGTTATGGCTCACCTCAGAACAAATGAGAATTGAACCAAATTTGGAAGTTTGGGGTTTCGTGTTTTTGTTTTGTTTTGTTTTTCTTTTTTTAAAATGAAGTGGGATTGTTCACACACACACACACACACACACACAGGACAGTCATACATTTTGATATTTGAGCCATTCCTGAAAATTAAGGGTTTTCTAAAATGAAAGAATCTAGAAACCTTGCCTGTGACCAATCATGGAGCCACGTGAGCTGATCGTGGCCACACCTGGGGGGAGGGGGGTGGGGCATGCCACCTAATGATCAAGCCCTATAATTAGCTTCTCATTAGAGCCGTGACGGTGATGTGTGCTGTCTAAAATCCAATGTTGTGGGTAGAAAGAATGAGTTTGTGACTAGGAGAGACTAAACTTCTGTTTTCCTTACCCAGTATAAATATATATATATATATTTAATCTATTTTTATTAGAAGTTTTTCTGCTCTTTCTTACATAAAAGAACCCCCAAGCATGCATCTTTCATGTGTGTAAATAATTCATTTCTGGGCTAATTTCAAAAGAATTCCAACATTGCTGTATAGAGAGAGAACTAGCTTGCACATTTTAGGTCTGTGAAATTTTGTGAGACTTTTCCTGCACTGGACAATAAAAAAAAGATAAAAATAAAAGACAAAAACAAATTTTAAAGAAATTTAAAGCCACAAAAAAAAAAAAAGGCACATAGGGAATTATGTCAAATGTGTTTGTGTCCTTAGGCAAAGCTGTGGGAGTCTTGAAATGTCACAGTAGTAAATAACTTATTACTTTTTGACAAATTCTTTTTCTGTTGGAACACTGAATTCTTCTGTGCATATGTATATAGGATACACACTGAAGGCCTCTACCTCCTGGAGTCATACAGCTTGGCTTGTTTACCTCCACATGCTGATGATGACTTTTTTTTTTTTTTAAGTTCAATGTGGAGACTTGAAACTTGAATGTCCCTTCCAACTTTTATATTAAAAATAAAAAGAGAAGAAAACTGAAGATCATTTTTCACCTGTACAAGGAATATTAATGGATCGTCTTAAAATTGGTCTAGGAAAAAACCTTGGTGTGTGTTATGGACAATTAACTGTTAAAGTTATTGTAAGTTATCTGTATTTAGCAGAGTATTTTCATCTTGAGTGATCTGAGCTGAATTTGAAGACTATTAATAAGTTATGTTTGGAAGTTTTAACTTCAATGAAGTAATTATTTGCTGTGAAAGAAACAAACATTGAATTACTAAACAAAGATGGTGCAATATCTTTGTTTGTTTTTTTTTATGAGGCTCCTGAGAATCAACCCAACTGAAGCATTTCAATTCACTTGAATGAGAAACGTGTTTAGTATCAAAAGAGCCCAAGAAGACACTGGTGTGAAAGGTACAATCTCAGAGGTTGGTCAATTACCGTGGCACACTTATTGGTCACTTTGTACAATGTAGATTTGAAGTACAGTGGTGAAAACATTAAATGTGACATTTGAAAAAAATGTGTCTTCTGTTTATTTCAGTTCCTCTTTTTTGTTTTCTCTTCAGTACAGCTTACTTATTGAATTTGCAGAGTTTTGAGACACTTCCTACTTACATTTCCACTTAGATCTTTGAGGAAATTAGAGGTGCTTTTAAAAACCTTCCCAGAAGCATTAGCTTGCCAAAACCATATTGAAAATTTAACCAACATCAAAGACATTGTGATTTAAATATATACAACTTGAGCCTGGCCGGTGTGGCTCAGGGTTTGAGCGTCAACCTTGTACAATGACTCATTTCAAAGCATTTTGAATTGCATGTGTAATACTTTGAGGTCACCGTTCGATACCCGATCAGGGCACATGCCCAGGTTATGGGCTTGATCCCCAGTGTGGGGTGTGCAGGAGGCAGCCATTCAATTATTCTCTCTCATCATTGATATTTCTATCTCTCTATCCCCCTCTGATCCCCTCTGAAATCAATAAAAGTATACTTTAAAAATAAATAAATATACAACTTGAAAATCTTTCCACACCTTTAGAGTATAATCCAGTGGATTTTAAACTTTTTTTCTAAACAAGGAACCCTATTTTCATGTGAAACCAAACTCCAGTATCTATATATATAAAAACCTAATATGCAAATTGTCCCCTTAGGAGTTAAATCACTCACTATCACATGTACTGACCACCAGGGGGCAGTGCAGAGGGAAGGGAGGCCCTGGTCAACAGCCGGAAGGCCCCGATCGGCCCTGATCACTGGCCAGGCCTAGGGGATCTTTACCCGTGCACAAATTTTGTGCACCAGGCCTCTAGTATTAAATAAAAGGGGAGTGCTCAGAATGAAGGGGACTGCTGAGGGAATTTGATTTCCTCCCTCTTGCTTCCTGCTTCCTGCTCCTGGCAGCCCAAAGATACTTCCAGCTTAGGAAGAGGTCCCACCTGGGTGGTGGTGTAATTAAAACCTGACACCAGACCGCCCAACTTCAGAATACTTTCCTGCGGCTAGATGAAGCAGCATCACTTGTAGGCTTGTAGATAGCAAGTACTTCTGTCTTTTCTTGGTTTAGCAAAATGAATGGATTTTTTTTTCTGACATAAAATGAGTCAATTGTTCTAACTCATCTAAATACAAGTACCATTTTTATTCATTCAACAAACTTATGAATACCTACTAAGTGCTTCCAGAAAACTAGTTTTCATCACTTACAAGAAAGCATTATGAATTGCATGCATAACACTTTGAAACTAAAGTTATTCAGAGATAAAAGAGAAGATATACTGACCTGTTTCCACTGGTACCTGCTCAGCTAACCAAAGAATCTGTGCCTTATTTAATTAAAATTGTTGATAATTGCAAAAATGTGGAATTTCTACAGCCAGTGGAGTCAGTGTGAACAGATAAATTAGGGCTCTACCAGCTGCACTTTCTGTGCAGTTTAATAATCCAGAAGATGAAGATAATCTCTTGTGATGGCTCATAAAGTTTAGAATTTTCATTTTTTTTTCCTATATCTCATTTAAATATTTTATATTAAAATAAAAATCAAGGAATAAAATGCAAGGCCCTGGCCAAGTAGCTTAGTAAGCGTCATCTCAATACACCATGGTTTCAAGTTCAATCCCTAATCAGGACACATCCAAGAATCAACCAAAGAATGTATAAATGAGACAACAAATTGATGTTTCTCTCTCCCCCCACACCCTGAAATCAGTAAATTAAAAAAAAATAGAGCCCTGGCTGGGTGGTTCAGTTGGTTGGAGCATCTTGTTCACCAAAAGGTTTTGGGTTCAGTCCCTGGTCAGGGTGTGTACGGGAGGCAACCCATTGGTATTTCTCTCTCTCTCTCTCTCTCTCTCTCTCTCTCTCTCTCTCTCTCTGAAATTTGCATGAATTTTTAAGTTTAGGTAGCTGCTGGGGGGCTGTTTCCTACTGTGCTCTAGTAACATCCAGACATCATGTTAGTAGATGGATACTTTTAGAGTCTTCTCTGCAGTATTTGACTCTCTACCTTTCTTTTTTATTTTTTTAATCCTCAGCTGAGGATATTTTTTACATTGACTTTTAGAGAGGGTAGAAGGGGGCGGGGCGGGGAGAGAGAAACATCAATGTGAGAGATACATCGATTGGATGCCTCCCGCAAGCGCCCCAACTAGGGCCTGGGATGGAACCTGCAACCCAGGTACATGCTCTTGACCTGGAAAAGAACCCAAAAACCATTGGGTGCACAGGCGATGCTCTAACCATGAAGCACATTGGCCAGGGCTGCACCTCCTTTCTTAAGCAGTCTTGGCTTCTGTAACACACTGTTTTTCTCCTCTTGGGGGCCACAACGCTCCCTTACAGGCTTCTGCTTAATCGTCACATGTCTTCCCTGGGCTAGGATCAACCCTGGGTTCTCCTCCTACTCCAAAGCCAAGGGATCTTGACTTTGCTACTTGGTAGAATCACCTGGAGACGTTTCAGAAATCCAGTGCCTGGGCTGCACCCCAAACCAAATTAGGTCAGACTCGGGGCAGGGTCAGGCATCAGTCTGTGTCAGTTTTGTTTTGTTTTGTGCAGCCAGGCTTGAGAGCCACTTCGTCCCATCCCCATTCCTCATGGTGTCCTTTCCGCCTCCCGTCAGTCATCCTGCTTCACAAAAGGACATGCTTCTCACACATCTTACCTGTTACTGTTGTGCAACGTCCCTGCCTGCAAAACCTTTTTGGTTGCCAAGTAAACAGACAATTGGAAATGGTTTTTGTTTCTGAAGACCTCACCTCTGTCATCTCAGTTGTGTCAAATAATGCATTGATCCTGAGAGAGAACCCTCTGAACGTAGAGCAAGGAG
>NW_006294069.1:288998-289415 GCF_000327345.1 Myotis davidii
GTTTTTCTCTCTCTCTCTCTCTCTCTCTCTCTCTCTCTCTCTCTCTCTCTCTCTCTCTCTCTGAAATTTGCATGAATTTTTAAGTTTAGGTAGCTGCTGGGGGGCTGTTTCCTACTGTGCTCTAGTAACATCCAGACATCATGTTAGTAGATGGATACTTTTAGAGTCTTCTCTGCAGTATTTGACTCTCTACCTTTCTTTTTTATTTTTTTAATCCTCAGCTGAGGATTTTTTTTACATTGACTTTTAGAGAGGGTAGAAGGGGGCGGGGCGGGGAGAGAGAAACATCAATGTGAGAGACATATCGATTGCTTACCTCACCCATGTGCCCCAACCAGGGCCAGGGATTGAATGTGCAATCCAGGCACATGCCCTTGACCAGAATCAAACCCGTGACTCTTTGCTGCACAGGCCAAC
>NW_006294069.1:289653-294834 GCF_000327345.1 Myotis davidii
CGGTAGAATCACCTGGAGAAGTTTCAGAAATCCCAAACCAAGTTAGGTCAGACTTGAGGCAGGGTCAGGCATCAGTCTGTGTCAGTTTTGTTTTGTTTTGTGCAGCCAGGCTTGAGAGCCACTTCGTCCCATCCCCATTTCTCATGGTGTCCTTTTCTGCCTCACGTCAGTCATCCTGCTTCACAAAAGGACATGCTTCTCACACATCTTACCTGTTACTGTTGTGCAACGTCCCTGCCTGCAAAACCTTTTTGGTTGCCAAGTAAACAGACAATTGGAAATGGTTTTTGTTTCTGAAGACCTCACCTCTGTCATCTCAGTTGTGTCAAATAATGCATTGATCCTGAGAGAGAACCCTCTGAATGTAGAGCAAGGAGCATTAGGAGGATATATTGAGACTGGCAGTATTTTATTTCACTCGGGAAGCAAATTCATGGCACAGCTCTGACTATTAAGATTCAAAAGATGTGTGTGGGGTGGTTTTTTTTTAATGGAAACGTGTAAGAATGAAGACTTTTTTCAACAGAAGATAAAGGAAGCAAATTCATGGCACAGCTCTGACTGTATTAAGATTCAAAAGATGTGTGTGGGGTGTGTTTTTTTAATGGAAACATGTAAGAATGAAGACTTTTTTCAACAGAAGATAAATCAGTTTGCTTGATTTGCCAATGAAGATTTTCTGATTAGTTGATATGGTAGTCATTTTTCCATAATTAGAATTAAGTGGAATCTGCAGCTACAAAGTTCTGATAAAAGCATGTTTAAAGGGAAATATTTAAAAATTATCAAAAAGTTATTGGCGAAAATGAGAAGTTGGAACCTTTGTGCATTGCCAATGGCATGTAAAATGGTGCTGGTGCTGGTTCATAGCAGCATTATTCACAGTAACCAAAAGATGGAAACAACCCAAATGTCCATTGATGGGTGAATAGATAAAATGTATATACATACAATGGATTGTTTTTCTGGCTTAGAAAGGAAGGAAATGCTGGTAAATGATACATGGATGAAACTTAAAATAAGGCAGACACAAAAAGCAAATCTTGTATGATTCTACTTATATGAGGTACCTAAAATAGCCAAATTCATAGGTAGACAGTAATGAATAGTATAATAGTGGTTTCCAGGGGTGGGGACTGGGGTGGAGTGTTTGTAAGTACAGAATTTCAGTTGGGAAAGATGAAAATTTTTTGGAGATGGATGGTGGCAATGGGGCCCAACAATGTAAATGTACTTAATGCCCCTAAACTATACACTTAAGATGGTATAAATTTATATATATTTTACCACAATTTAAATATATAAAACTTGCCGAAACCGGTTTGGCTCAGTGGATAGAGCGTCGGCCTGCGGGCTGAGAGGTCTCGGGTTCAATTCCGGTCAAGGGCATGTACCTGGGTTGCGGGCACATCACCGATAGGGGGTGTGCAGGAGGTGGTTGATTGATGTTTCTCATCGATGTTTCTAACTATCTCTCTCCCTTCCTCTCTGTAAAAAATCAATAAAATATATTTTAATAAATAAATATATAAAACTGTACTGTCCCAGAACTGGAAAGATGTATCAATACATAATTTATGTTCAGTCTCCCTTTTCTAAGTAGTAAAAACATTTAAGGACATAAAATGAATTGATTATAAATATAAGGGTTTATTTCTGGACTCTTTTCCACTGATCTATGCCACTTATTACACTGTCTTGATTACTGTAGTTTTGCAGTAAGTTTTGAAATCAGGAAGTTTAAGTACTCCAACTTTGTTCTTTTTCAAGGTTATTTTAGCTCTTCTTAGTGCCTTGCATTTCCACATGAATTTTAGAGACTTTCCACAAAAGGGCCAGCTGAGATATTGATAGGGACTGCATTGACTCTGTAGATAAATTTAGGGAATGTTGCCATTTTAACAATATTAAATCTTTTAATCTGTGAACATGGGATGTCTCCATTTATTTATCTCTTCTTTCATTTAATGTTTTGTAGTTTTCAGGTACAAGTCTTGCACTTTCTTTCTTAAATGTATTGCCAAGTAATTATTTTTTATGGAATTGTTTTCTTAATTTCAGTTTCAGATTGTTCATTGCTAATATATAAAAATACAATCAATTTTTGCATATTGATACTTATTACACAACCTGGCTGAACTCTTTGATTAGTTCTAATAGTTTTTTAATATATTCCCCTTAGGACTTTGTAATAAACTTTAACATCCTCTGGAAAACATTGTAATCTAAAAATTATATAGAAAGCTTATCTGTTTTTATCCTGAAGGTAAAAGGAATAATGAAAATTTTCCAGTTTCATTAAAAAACAAAAACATTAATGATGGCATTTATTAAGAAAATCATATTTTGTTTATTGAGGACAGTTAAGCTTGGCCAAAAACTCTTTATTGTAAAAGACATCAAACCTGTTGAAAAGTAGAAAGAAATAGTATAATGAAAATCCATACACCCTTCCCCTAGATTCACCATTTAAACATTTGCCAAATTGCTTTGTCTATATATAAATATGTATATATATTTATGTATACAAATGTGTACTTTTTAAGTTTTGCTGAAACATTGTGAAACTTTAACCCCAAAGTATCTGCTAAAAACAAGGACATTATCCTACATATCTACAGCCCCATTATCATACCTAAGAAATTTAACAATGGCTATGTTACCTAATATACAGGACATACTCAAATTTCTCCGGTTGACAAAATTACATTTATAGCTGTTTATTTTCAATTCAGGATATAGCCATAATTGTGTCTTGCATTTAGCTATCATGCCTTATTCGCGTCCTTTAATCTAGGAGTATCTGCCTTTTTTTTTTTTTTTTTTTTTACTCCTCACTCGAAGTTATGTTGTGTTAGAGAGAGGAAGTGAAAGAGAGAAACATAGGTGTCAGGGAGATACATCGATCAGTTGTCTCCTGTAAGTGTCCCAAATGGGGATCAAACCTGCAACCTGGATATGTGCCCTGACCCAGAATCAAACCCATAACCTTTTGGTGCCTGGGACAGTGCTCCAACCAACTGAGCCACCGGCCAGGGCTGCCTTTGCATTCATGGCATTTGGCACTTTTTAACGTGCAAGGCCAACTGTCATGTAGGATGTCCTACGACAATTTGGATTTTTCTGATTGTTTCCTCGTGGTTAGATTCAGGTTGAAAAGACTATGACAGAGGTGATGTGGTTACTTCACAGCCCATCAGTTCAGGGGTGTAAATGTTTGTCCCACTTTTGGTCATCTGACCAAGGCTGTGATTGCCAGATCTTTCCGTTGTAAAGGTGCCTTTTTCTGTTGTTATTAATACGTAATCTATGGAGAGACATTTTGAGACCACCTCTTACTCCTCAACAAACTTTTATCCAGTGCCATCCATTGATGATCTTTGCCCCAATTATTTATTACATTAGTGGTTGGAAAATAGTGGTTTCCTAATTCTATCATTCCTTCTACACTCGGCATTTTCTCTTCCACCCTAAACAGATTCACCCATATTGAAGGATTCATCAAACTTTTTTGAGTATGTGAACATACCTTCCATGAAGGTTCTGAAACTGCCCCTAGAGGAATCTATGGGAAAGCCTGCTCATGGACCACTGAAATCCTCCCTGGCACAAGGCTAGACTACATTCCCAGACCCCCCAGTGGTAAGATGTGGGCACATGTCTAACTTGTCTCCTTTGGAATGTGTTTGGAAGGGATGTGTGCCGTAGGATAGTGAATGCACTCCCTCTGTGCTTTCTTTTCACTTACTAATTAAACTCTTGGCCTTGACCATGAAGATGACAATGCCGTAAAGCAGGGGCCAGTAAACTACAACCACCACCGGTCAAATCAGACCTGATGGCTGTTTTTCAAATAAAGTTTTATTGCAGCATGGCCATGTTCACTCATGTACATATTGTCTGCAGCTGCTTTCACACAACAAATAGCAGCACTGAGTAGTTGGGACAAAGATTGGCCCACAAAGCCTAAAATACTTATTTTCTGGCCATTTATAGTAAAGGTTTGCCAACCCCTGCTCTAGTATACAGTAGGCACTCCTTAAGTGAGTGAGAGCTGTTAACTCTTCCATTAAGCGGGTCCCTTCACTTCCACCACCAAATGTATTTGAGGCATATCTATCGTGAAAAAAAGTGCGACTTTAATATCTCCAGTTCTTTCCCTTTTTAGCTGCTAAGCTGGAAACACATGATCCTAGTTTACAAATTCCAATATCTCCCTTCCATGCCCCTCCCTACCAGTCCGCCTGGCACGTTGGGGCCAGATGACTATTCCTAAAACACTATTGTAATCCCAAATGGTCTTGCTCAAGAACTCCCACTGTCTCCCTACTGCCCTGATATCAAATCACCTCTTAGCTTTCCAGACCCAGTAACTGGACCCCTCCTCCCCACTCCTCCCTGACAACCAAGGTTGGAACTAGGGGGAGGTGACTGATACTTAGGTGGGCATCAAAATAACTCAGTAATCAGGATAAATACTTTTTTAAAAAATATATTTTTATTGATTTCTGAGAGGAAGGGAGAGAGATCGAAACATCAATGATGAGAGAATCATTGATGGGCCGCCTCCTGCACGCCCCCTACTG
The DNA here is from genome assembly GCF_000327345.1 of Myotis davidii. Taxonomy (NCBI): domain Eukaryota; kingdom Metazoa; phylum Chordata; class Mammalia; order Chiroptera; family Vespertilionidae; genus Myotis; species Myotis davidii. The sequence goes on from NW_006294069.1 coordinate 294,240, forward strand.
GGGACCTAGCCCGCAACCTGGGCATGTGCCCTTGGCCAGAATCAAACCTGGGACCCTTCGGTCCGCAGGCTGACACTCTATCCACTGAGCCAAACCGGCTAGGGCAGGATCAAAACTATTTTAATGCAATATTTTTAAAAATAAAAATTCAGAAATATGTATGAACAACAAAATATCCACATTTTAAACTAAATCTTTCCAGGATTAACCCCCACCTGCTCTGTCCCTCCACCCAAGTTCGCAGGTTCTCTGACATGAAAAAGAGGTAATCACTCAAGACAGCTGGGCAGCTGCCCTCTGCCTCCGGGAAACCACAGATCTCAGGAGAGTTCACTCCGACTCCACACACAGCGGGGACTGACAGAATCTTCGCTTTTGCTAATGAATATATCATGTTTTGGCTTTGAGGTGTGAAGCCATCTGCTGATTCTAGAGTCTCGGCAGCTTTCCAGGTCTTATCATTTTCCATTAGCAGCGGAGCCTCCTGAAATTTGATACACCTCCATCTCGCCGCTGGTTGCTGTTCTCGCACCCAGTGTTCTCTCCCGTTTCTCTGCGGTTTCTCTGCGTGGCAGTCTTCATGTGGCCAACGAGT
>NW_006294069.1:294932-296535 GCF_000327345.1 Myotis davidii
AACGAGTCTCTTTCATATTTAGTTCACTCAACAATGGCCTCAGTTTTGTGTTAGTCAAATAAAGATGCCAAAAACTCAGTCTTTGCTGTCAAGGAACCTAGTCTAACAGGAAAGGGACTTACATCAACGTTGCTCAGAGTGAAAGGAATAAACGTGTCAGAAAAGAAGTTCAGCCCTAACCGGTTTGGCTCAGTGGATAGAGCATCGGCCTGCAGACTGAAGGGTCCCAGGTTCGATTCTGGTCAAGGGCATGTACCTTGGTTGTGTGCACATACCCAGTAGGGGGTGTGCAGGAGGCAGCTGATCGATGTTTCTCTCTCATCAATGTTTCTAACTTTCTATCCCTCTCCTTTCCTCTCTGTAAAATATCAATAAAATATATATTTTTTTAAAAAAAGAAAAGTTCAGAGATGACAGCCGTGCCACCAAATCAGGGCAACCCTGGGAGGCAGCCATCAGCTGAGGCCTCAAAGTCCTTTAAGGGGTTGCAGGGATGGGTGCAAGGAGGTGAGAAGGGTGGGTGCATTTTAAAGAGAAAAGGGAGCCATAACTGGTTTGGCTCAGTGACTAGAGCACCAGCCTTTGTACTGGTCTCGGAGCGAAGGCATGACACCACCCCGTCAATTGGAGGCAACCAACTGATGTGTCTCTCTGTGTCTCTGCCCCTCCCTTCCACTCTCTAAAAATCAATGGAAAAATATCCTCAGATGAGCATTAACAACAACAAAAAAGAGAACAGTGAAACAAAAGGCGCCGAAACCGGTTTGGCTCAGAGGATAGAGCGTCGGCCTGTGGACTAAAAGGTCCCAGGTTCGATTCCGGTCAAGGGCATGTACCTGGGTTGCGGGCACTTCCCCATTGGGGCATGTGCAGGAGGCAGCTGATCGATGTTTCTCTCTCATCGATGTTTCTAGCTATCTCTCTCCCTTCCTCTCTGTTAAAAATCAATAAAATATATTAAAAAAAAAAAGAAACAAAAGGCAAAGGTAGAGAAGTCTTCGTACAGCTGCTGCCGAAGAGGAAGCAGCTGGACTAGCCAGGCCTATCGTTGGGCTTACGGTACTTGCCTCATCGCAGTACAAATAACTTTCAAAAGGTGCCGAGTGTTGCCTCCTCCCTCATTCTTTCACTCAGCACTTGCTTTGGGTGAGGAATCTGCTGATTAGCCATGTCCTCCACTCCGGGGCCCTGTGCCTTCTACCGTTTATCTGAACTCGTGAAATTAAGAGCTGTGGTTTCCCCACTAGAGGAATTTCAAGCATAAGACAGCAGCTGGACAGAGATTTTTTTGGATGGAGGGACCTTTCCATGAAAGGGCTTGGCCTTGAAAATCTCTATCTGCAGATAACAAACTTGGCTGGGTAAGGTTGCTTTTGGAGGAACAGTCGCGTTAACAGCTGCACATTTACCACGCTCTCTGGGCAAATCCCATCCCCTCCCCGCAGCAAGCAGTCCAGCTTGAAAGGCGCTGCCATGTCCTGAAAGCCACTCTTGAGGGAAGGGGGAGCATAGCTGCACCAGGCCCCCCTGAGTACAGCTGTGAGCTGCCCCTGACACCCCAGGAACTTTGTGTTCTGACAATGTGAGCCACCCACTCATTCCT
>NW_006294069.1:296575-299251 GCF_000327345.1 Myotis davidii
CCCTCTCCTGCTGGGCTCTGATTGTCCTCAGGAGTAACCCCCCCTCCTCTCCAGAGCCTGTACTCCTCTACTATTGAGCTAACAAACCCCTCCACACCCTCAGTTCTCACCTGCTGTAACTGACGCCTGGCTCCCCCTCTCCCCAAGGTCTCAGCTCCCGCCCAGCTCTCTCCAGGTCAGGCTGTTCATTTTCTCACACTCCACAAACTCAGGGTCGGGAGATGGGGTCACCAGCCTCCCTGCTGACCACATCCACCCATTTCCCTTCCATTCTCTGAGGTGAGCTCATGCCCACCTTCCTCCTGGTTACTCCCCTTATAGACCCAAGACTTTGACAATGGGCTCACAGTCTTCCCTCCACCTACCTGCTACCACCACCCTCGGTGGCCTTTGCAGCCGATCAATCCCATACTCCAGGCTCTCTATCCACTGATCTCATCTCCAAAGACCTTCCCTTCCCCTCTGTTTAGGTCATACCTTCCCATGGGCAGAACCTCTTCCTGACCCCAGGAACTGAGACAGTGCACCTTCTTACCATCATCTCTCACCCTCTGGGCCCATTCATCCAGTTACTCCCATCACACTACCACTGCTTCCTCGGCCTCACGCCCATTCACTCTTCCACCTTCTCTCCACCAGCCCTCTGGCCGCATGCCCTCACTCCCTATCCAGCTTGAACTGCATCTTGGAGCACAGGTCCTCGGACGCTGGGTATTAGACGGAGACGTGAGAAGGCATATATAGGAGAGACTTTATTGGAGATTAAGTACCCATTGCTATTACAGGAACCATGAGAGAAAGTAGTTCTTGAAAGTAGTTCCACAAAAGCAGCCACACAAGGCAGCCTAGCCCCTGGCTGGTCAGTGGCAACATATATACACGCTCACACAGAAGAGGCCTCATGCCAATGCGTGACGCTCATGCTACGTTAACATAAGCAGGTCACATCCTCACCTACACGCATGCGAATGGCAAAGTGGCCTTGATCACCCAGCATACCCCGATTAGGGTTCCCACAATGCTCCATCTCCTCAGTCACTCTTTCAGCTCCTCACAATCACCATTTCTTTCTGAACTCCAACCTGCATGGGTCTAACAGCCCTTTTCTGAGCAGACCTCACAGTGGAGTAAAGCACACAGCTTAAGAGATTGAGGCCTCCATCCAGATTAATGGCCACCCGCCTCACCTGGGCGCTCTACTCTGCCAACAGTTTCTCTGTCCTAGTCCTTATGGGGCCCACCCGGGAGCACAGAGCTCCTCTAGCCTAACCCTAGCCCTTCCTCAGGGGCCTAGAGCCACATTTCCTGCTCTCTTCCTCCTGTAGGAGCAACATCGCCCCACTCACCACCCTCCACCCCAGAACCTTCCAAAAACAACTAAACAAGAGAAAGTGCTCTAGTCCCCCTCATCTGAAAATAAATAAGCCCTCTTTCTTGAGCACATGTCCCTCCAGCTACTGCCCCATCTCCCTTCCCTTCATAACCAGATACCGACGCTCCCTGCCTCCATTTCCCTACTTCCTTACTCCTGGCCCTGCTGTCATCTAGCTCCTGCCTCCACCCTGCCACACCTGCTCTCACAGGGCCACCGGGGGGTACCATTCAGTGTTGCTCTGACACACTTGGTCCTACCTCCGCCCCCCTGTTTCTGTAACATCACACTCCTGTTGTCCACCTGTATCTCAGCTCCCTCCTCCCATAAATCCTGCGTTTGGTGCTCCTCTGAGTTCTCTTACAGGCCCTCTGATCTCAGAACTTCAACTCCCAGCAAACCATAATGCTCATAAACCTACATCTCCAGACAGGCTCACAGGATGCACTCAGGTATTGCAGAGACTGCGTAACGTCAACAGGGCCAGAACCAAATTACCTTCTTTTCAACTCACTTCTCCTCTGTGTCCCTCCTCTCCGCAAAAGGCAGCCCCATCCATTCTGTCCCAGAGCAGACCTGGGCCCAGCATATAAACATCAATGTTTGCTGAATGAATCAATGAATCCTTGAACCTCCCTCATTCTTCACTGCCAATCACCAATACTTATCAACTTTACCTCTTTCTATAACCCTCTGCTTATTTTTATTTTATTTTTTAAAATATATTTTTATTGATTTCAGAGAGAAAGGGAAAGGGAGAGCGAGAAACATCAGTGATGAGAGAGAATCATGGATCGGCTGCCTCCTGCATGTCCCCCACTGGGGATCGAGCCCACAGCCCGGGCATGTGCCCTTGACCAGAATCAAACCGGGGTCCCTTCAGTCCGCAGGCCAACGCTCCATCCACTGAGCCAAACCAGCCAGGGCATCTCTGCGTATTTTTAGTTGAGACTGGCTGCCTCCTAGCGCCCCTTGGAAGGCTTCCAGGACCCCTCAACTTCGGCAGGACAGGGATCTTGCTCGGTCTCACTCCCCCGACCCGTGTATCACAGCGCACGGTCCTTGGGGCCCTGTCTGGGACAGTCCCACGCACTAGGGCTCCATCTCCACAAACGCCCACGGCCCCGCACCCTGGAGGCGCTCTGCAAGCGCTGAACGGAGGGGATGAATGAAGGGACTAACGAGCGACCGGGGACCACAGTGGACAGCGGCCGCTGAGCCCCGCCGGCCACGCGGTGGGCGCCCGCCCTCCCCAGCCCGCACGCCCCAGCCCGCACGCCCCTCAGTCTACCCTCCGCGTGGCG
>NW_006294069.1:299501-319202 GCF_000327345.1 Myotis davidii
CGCTGCGGCCTGAACTTACTTTTCAGCCCGACGTCTCCCTCGGGGTCTTCTTTGTCTCCCCCAGACACTCCCTCCGCGCGCGGCGGCGGTGCCCGGACGTGTTTAAAGGCTCGCACCACCCGGGTCACTTGTCAGCATTTGAGGGAAGCAGCGTGGATGAGGCAGTGTGTAAATCGCGCGTTGGATTTGTTTTAAAGTTGTGTTTCTTGGAAGAGTTTAAAATACCGTCTTATCCCAAAGAAATAATCCAAGTAGAATTAGATTCGTCGAAAGGGCATTTGCAGATAGTCATTCAAGATCAGAATCCAGCAACTTCAAAGGCTCAGCAGTAGTGACGCCTTTTCAAGTCGACCCTCTCCGTTGGGATCACCTGAGTGGAAACAGGCGCAAAGCCTCATTTTCCTGGTTGGCAGAGCGTTTTCTTTACCCCAAACTTTGCTTCAATGCTTATTATTTCTCCAGACTTTTATTTTTCCAGTTCTTGTCACGCCTGGACCTTGTGTAACTTTCTTCTATGAGATCCCTGTCCTCGGTTCTGTGTGTCTGCAGTCTGTCCGTGGAACTGTGGGCAGGACTGACTTGTAATCCTGTGGGTGTGATTTTGCCTCTGTTTCTTCTTAAATGCTTGTTCTGTGCAGAGCAGCTTCTTAACCTGAGTCCGTGACTCCTGGTGGCGTATGCGACATGTGTGTGCCTTGCGTTTTCTGAGAGGAGAATCTATAGCTTCCATCAACTTTTCCGGGGAGGAAGGGGGTGTTTGACCCTCCTCAAAAGGTCAGGAGCCATTACTCAGCAGTGTACCCCCATTCCATAATATTTCTTTGTTTACTTCTAGATCCAAGCATAACCGGGAAGTCCTCTGACCTATGTTTTCTTGGGAAAACCTTAGGGCAGTGATGGCGAACCTGTGACACGCAAACTCATTCTTTTGGTTGATTTTTCTTTGTTAAATGGCATTTAAATATATAAAATAAATATCAAAAATAAAAGTCTTTGTTTTACTATGGTTGCAGATATCAAAAAATTTCTATATGTGACACGGCACCAGAGTTAAGTTAGGGTTTTTCAAAATGCTGACCCGCCGAGCTCAAAAGGTTCGCCATCACTGCCTTAGGGAGCGTGTGACAGGAGCATGCAATGGACTCAGACTGGGGACGGTTATTCCAAGAAATGCTCGAGTGTCTTAGGCAAGTCCGGGCTCTGTAGCCTCAGTTGTCAAGTAGGAGAGTTGGGTTAAATTACAAGCTTAAGTATGCACAGGGTGTATTTAGTTTCACTTGTTGCTGCCATAACAGATTAACAAAATCAGTGGCTTAAAACAACCCAGATTTATTCTCTTGTATCTGGAGTCAGCATTCCATACGAATCTTGCAGAGCTGGGTCCTTCGGAAGGTCCTGGGAATCTGTTCCTTGCCTCTTCCAGTTTCTGGTGGCTGCCAGTGTTCCTTGGCTTGTGGCCACACACTCCAGTCTCAGCTCTGTCATCACTCTGCCTCCTTTTCTTCTAGTCCAGTGTCCCTCTGCCCTACACGTGGATTACCTTTAGGGCCCACCGGATAACCCAGGGTAATCTTCCTGTCTCAAGATCTTTAATCATGTCTACAAACTCTCTTTTGCCAAGTAAGGGTACATTCACAGGGATCAGGATGCAGATATTTTGGGGGGCCATTCAGCCTACCACACAGACCTAGACAGCACACACTCTGTCCAAACAGGTTGTCCATGCTCTGCATTAGCCTTAGTTGCCTTGAAGGAAGGAGAGCCACGTCTGTGGTTGTCAAAGTCTGTGGCCCACAAAATTCAGGCAGGCTGCCTGTTTGAAATCTGTAATGCTATGAGTCCTCTTAATATTGGACAAATATGTTACTCCAGGTTATTCCAGACTTAACAGCTGTTAGTTTCCGTATCTTTCTGAGTGTGCCATTCCACAAGTCCTTGCTCACCACTCACAAAATACAATTAAAATGTCTAGCATAGCCCCATTTAAATTTATACATTTGATTGGGTAAAGTTTTCTCAGCTTTATTTAATGTTGACTTAATATAAAAGGTCAAGGGCCAATGTAGGCAGGATCTGGCCAGAAACCCTGTGTGTGTGTGAGTGTGAGTGTGAGTGAGTGAGTGAGTGTGTGTGTGTGTGTGTGTGTGACTGAGTGATGTAAAGCTGTTTTGAAGGCATTAGAAACGGGCGTCCTGGCTTGGAAGGCCTTTGTCTCTAGTCATTTTTGTTGCTCTGGGGTGGGGAATGATAGTTTTGTTGCTTCTCTTTGTGGAAAAAAATAATAGAAGCTTTGAGTTATTCTCAGATTCTCTTTGAAAATATGCCAAAATTTAACATTTGTTGCTTTTCCTCAAGTAGAAGAATTTTTTCCCTAGAACTTAAAAGCCCACGTAATGTTTGGGCTAAAAAATCTTACTTGGTTTGAACCAGCCCAACGCTTAGCAAAACTATTATGAAGCAGTAAGAATTACTTTGGATTAGAACAGCAACTTTCAACCAGTGTATTTTTAAAATATGCAATTCTTGACTTTTTAGTCAGGGACACGGGCCTCTTTTCCCTTGGATTGTCAGGTTAAAAAAATGACAACAGCCAACACAATAGCTCTCCAGTGTGAGTGAATCAAAATTAGACTTTTGGGGTGGGGGGTCAGATTGACAAACGATATCTTTTTTTTTTGGTGTGCCTCGGAATTTCAGTCATTAGTTTATGTGTGCCATGAGATGAAAAAGATTGAAAATCACTAGATTAGAACATGGAGCAGATGGCAAGAATCTTGTAGTATCATTTGCAGCTGAGTAGTATTGCGTCTGTTAAAATAAGGAAAAACAGGTGAGCATCTAGGTTTGCAGTCAGTCTGATCTCATTCTAAGTTAGAGAAGTACAAATTGTTCAGCTCCTGGTTGAGAATCCCATTTGCGCAGGCCAGGTAAATGTTTTTAATGGATAACAAAGTTGAGTGAAATGTGACTGAGATGTGTAAATGGAAACAGTTTTATTATTACCTTTTGGGGGGTCTTATTACCTAATAAGAATAGTTCTTATTAATGACCATTTGCATGCTGAGATGTTAACAGGATTAAACTTGAACATCTCCAGATATGTATTAATTACAATCAAATAATCTTTCTGTGCTATCCTTGTTCTAAAGACTGTATGTATTAACTCACTTTATTTTACCAGCAGTGAGGTTGGTACTGTAACTGGGAAACAAACGTGGTGGGATTAAGCGCTTGGTCCAGAGCCAGCACTCAGGTCCATGCTCTTCACCTGCTGGAGGCCTGTGCCCTGCCTTCCCCCAGCCCTCCTCCTGGCGTCACGTGGCTGTTAGGTGACTGCGGGCAGGTGCTTGTGTTCTAATTGGTTCCGAGAGCTGAGTGATTATTTTAAATTTTGCTAATCCCATCCTGCAGCCCTTAGAAATTACAGTGCTGTACACATCTGCCTGGATTTATGAGATAGGTAGATCTGAGAGATTGGATACAAATGGAATGGAAAATGAAGTTTAGATGAACCAGAATGCCTTTTAAATTCTGCAGTAAATCTTTTAAAGCTTTTTTCTAAGTAAATCTGGAAAGCAAAGAAAATCTTCAAAAACTTAATCCAACTTGCTTGTTTATTTATTTTTAAAGCATAGGGTTTTTTAAAAATACACTTTTGATTTCAGAGAGGAAGAAGACAGGGAGAGAGAAACATCAATGATGAGAGAGAATCATTGATTTGCTGCCTCCTGAACGCCCCTACAGGGGATTTAGCCCAAAACCTGGGCATGTGCCCTTGACCGGAATCGAACCTGGGACCCTTCAGTCGCAGGCTGACACTCTATCCACTGAGCAAAACCAGCTGGGACCCAAGTTGCTTGTTTTACAGGCAAGGAAATAGAGCCCAGGAGGGGTGCAGGGACCTAACCTGTTTGTGAACGTTTCTACTGCATTACTGTCCCAAAAAGTGCTCAGGAGGAAGCCAAGGGTATTGCTGCGAATTTAAATTTCAAGTCAAGTACACAGTAAGAGATCACTTGGTCAGTAAATTGGTCATCTAGACAGAGCCTGTCTTGTTTTTTAAATATATTTTTTAATTGATTTCAGAGAGAGGAAGGGAGAGGGAGAGAGAGAAACATCGATGGGCTGCCTCTGCTTGCCTCCTACTGGGGATCGAGCCCGAAATCCAGGCATGTGCCCTGACCTGCAGCCGGCAGCCTGGTGCATGGGAGTGCGCTCCACCAGCTGAGCCACACAGCCCGGTTAATGTGCTAACAGAGCATTTGTCTCTGGATATTTGCTTAAAGCTCACTCACAGCAACGAGACCCCGATTTAACAATAGTGAGCCTTTATCTTCTGACTAAAAATTAACAGGAATATCTTTAGATTTTCCATTGTAAGTTAAATTCTTACTTGGGAAGTTGCCTTTATTTATTAATATAAATACATATTTGGCTTTGCTGGCAGGTGTGTTGAAACCATGCCATTTCCAGGAGGTTAAATCAACACACTCATGTGGAGAGCCCGAGGCCTTGCGGGGGCTCTTTAAAAAGCACAGAATGGGCAGCCTCCAGCCCTCTTTTCTCTGCCTGTAGCCAAGTCAGCATGGATCTGTATCTTCTTATTTGACAGCATAATTATGAGGGTGGGGCCCCAGCTAGAACGAAGACTGCTACTCAGGCTTTGACATAGCCTAGAAGCTATATAGTTTGTGGTTTGGAGCAGTGTTTGTTCTTCTACAAATCCTAGTGGTTTCCTAAAAGCAAAAACTAGGGAGTCAATGACAGTTTGGCTTGACCTACGTGGCTCAGTGGTTGAGCGTCGACCTATGAACCAGGAGGTCTGGGTTCGATTCCGGTCAGGGCACGTGCCCTGGTTGTGGGCCCGATCCCCAGTAGGGGGCGTGCAGGAGGCAGCCGATCAGTGATTCTCATATTGATGTTTCTATCTCTCTCTCCCCTCTCCCTCTCTGAAATCAATAAAAATATATTTAAGGAGTGGGGGCGAAGGACGACAATTTTAAATTGTCTAAAGTTGCGTCCTCACAGAGGTTCGATTTACCGCCTTTCCATCACTGCCCCTCCCCAGGCAGATTCAGTTCATTTCTGTAGTTGAGGATATCTGGCCCTCAGAGCTCGGCATGCAGTTGCTATTGTGAAAGGGCAGATGTCAGGATGGCTTTTGCATTCCTTTACATGGAATGACACTGTTGGCAGACATGTCACGTTTGTATGTTCATTCGGCAAACTGAGTGCCACATACTGCTTTTGACAGAGGACAACACACCTAGGTAGTGTTGCCATGGAGTCACACACAGGCTGGTGGCACAAAGGGGCTGCAGGAGCTGAGGAAAACTTCTTGGAGAAGCTAACATTTGGGTTAGAGCTAGTGAGCTTTTTATTAAATGACCCCTAGGCTGTATCAGTCAGTGGTTGTGCCATCTGCTGCCAAGGGAGTTGGAGCTGCTGCGCCTGCCCCGCCAGGTGGTGGTATTCATTGTGATCTTGCTCTTTTGCAGTTGAGGAACCTGCTGAAGTGGTACGCCAAGGAATTCAAAGACCCTCTGCTGCAGGACCCCCCAGTGTGGTTTAAATCCTTCCTGTTTTGCGAGCTTGTGTTTCAGCTGCCTTTCTTTCCCATTGCAACATATGCCTTCTTCAAAGGTTGGTGAATGGTGGGGAAATCCCCTTCCTGCTCAAATCAGGCCCCAGAAATCTTTGGGAAAGTATCTTCAAAGGGGAGGGGAGGGGCCCCTGTGGTTGTGTGAGGGGGTGGAGGATGTGGTGGGACGGCCAGGATGGCTCCTATAAAGGGACATCATGTGGCTCAGGCTAATGTCTGTGGTCGGCTGGGCTGCGTAACTGCTCAGCCAACTGGACATCTCACACACGCGAAACTTGAGGCTCCTTAAAGCTTGAACTTGTTGCTTTTTCTTTCTTTTATCATTGGGTTTCATTTTTCTGTTTTAGGTAGTATCATGCTGGCTTATAAGTAGTAGCATCAAGCTAATTCCGAAGGGTTAACGTCTTTTTAAAAAAAGATTCTTACAGTGTCCCCATATGTCTGATGCTGTTATAAAGACAGTAGTCATACCAACATATGTGGTAACTAAGCTTCTAGAGCTTATCTCCCACTGCAACTCCCAACCCATCTCTGGGCAGAATCTATTGATCTTCTCACCTACATATACTATAATTACTTAACAAACATGTTGCTGTCAGCCCCCCCCCCCCACACACACACACACTTCAGACCAAACAGGTTTAACTTTTTACTGCCCTAGAGTTTTCCTGAATTAAATTCCAATTCCCACCCTGGCTCTTTGGAAAATTTGCACATTTAGGCAGCATTATAATACATCTGGTTTTCAATTTGTTTCCACTTGGTAAAGGGGGTAGAATGGTTCGGCTGAAAGGAGCAGTCAGAGGTGTCCTGGGGCTTGTCATGGGCAGACCTAACGCTTATCTCTCTTCCCGATGACTGCAGGGAGCTGCAAGTGGATTCGTACCGCCGCCATCGTCTACTCAGCCCACACCATGACAACCCTGATTCCAATTCTCTGCACGTTTCTATTGGAGGATTTCTCTAAAGCCAGTGGTTTCAAAGGACAAGGGCCTAAGACTTTACGTGAACGCTTAACCCTTGTATCTGTCTATGCCCCTTACTTCCTCATCCCTCTTATGCTTCTGCTTTTCATGTTGCGGAGCCCCTACTACAAATATGAGGAGAAAAGAAAGAAAAAATGAGATAACTACACAAGGAAAAGTGCTCAGAACCCATGTCTTCAGTAGCATTTGAAACACACCAGCAGCAGGAGCCATAAACTGTTACCTTCCATGGGCACTGGCACAGACCCATCACCTGAGGACAGGCCACCTTCACCATGTACCCACGTTCCATTGCAGAATTACCAAAAACAGGACCAGACCAGAAATGGATAAACTTCTAAGAAACATACCCTGCTTGGCATTTTCATGAGTTATTTGATCCACAATATGCATGTGACTAAACCCCTTGACTCAAGATTCTCTACAGCAAATCCCTATTCAGCAAAATGAGTAGTATGATGTTTCAGGCCATTTTTAAGTTTCAAATTATGCCTCTTCAATATTCATTAAAAACTATGTTGTTTTCTTGCCTTACCCCTGGTGGGGAGAGGAGAGAACACCGTCTGCCAGAGGCTTAAGGCTCAGCCCTGGCTGACTTTCAGGCAGATGTGGGTTAAACCAGAAGGTGCTTTGTTTCTGTTTTAAACGGCTTGTCCCAGAAGGAGAGATTTTTTAAAAAGTCTCCTTGTTTATCTTCTTTCCAAACTTTAGTCCTGTCTTTTTACAGACCACCGGACAGGAGTCACTCTACTCTGAGGTCTGGTGTCTCAAACCTGACCTGGAAGTGTGCTGCCTTCTGGATAACTACATTCTTCCTAATAGTTTAATCATTCCTCCCCGTGCTTGTCTCAGTCAAATGGGGGCACAGCTGGGCATAACATGTCCACTGTATGCATCTAGGGTCTCTTCATGTTGGTACCTTGTTACATTAGCTTTCTCTAAGTTCATACTCAAAGCTAACTTAAAAAAAAAAAAGATTTATGAACACATGGACAACAGAAGAAATTGGTTCCAGTCGATTCCCTCTTGCCTGTTCTGCTCACAAGCCATATTACTCTAATTATTGGGAGTATCCTCTGACTCGTGTCCAGTCCAAATAAAGGTAGCTGCTGGCCATTGCCTGGTTTGTTTTGTGGACAAGAGGCTGGAGAGTGCAAGGTTCTCTTACAAGTGATTAAGTGTACACTTTAAGGGCACCAGGAAAAGAGGTAGATAAGCCATTTGAAAACAATAATTTATTGCTTTTTTTCTCCAAAGCTTTGTGAATTTACACACACAAAAAATCAAAGTTTACAGACTGCTTATTTCAGAATAAGAACGCAAGAGGTGAGAACCTGGGCCACCACGGTCGCGGGATATCTACCAGATATGCACTGGCATCTGGAACAAGCCCCCAGCCCCAGATTTGTTTTATTGCCTTCAGAGACGATGCATCCTTCACACACCATCTCACATGATATACTTGGGTCATTAGTCACTGGAATGGTACAGAGGTTTTTTTGTTTTTCTACCCTCCTGCTATACAATGAAATTTTCAGTTCATTTCTGAAAAATAAATTGGTCAATAAATTCATTTTGTTCTGCTTCTACTTTACACAAAGCTTCATATTCAACCCGATACCTGAAAAACAAAATTGTTAGAAGCCCTAAAAATGGATGAAGTAAACCATGGACTAATTCTCCTAGAGAAGAATATAGGTGACTTAAATGATTCCAAGAAACGGTGTTAAATGAAGTTAGGGCAAGAGAAAAGCCTAGATGTGCAGAGCCCTGCACAGGGCCACCATGAGAAATCTTCCTTAGAGGGTCTGCCAGCCACCTTTGCCCAGTAGCTACCTGAGACTTCACGCTCTCGAACTACTACAGGTGATTTGATATTAATGAGTTTCCATCAAATTTTATTTTTAAAACTTTCAAATAGGATGACAAGTGAGACACTATTTCCAGGAGAAAAGTGAAGAATAAGGATAAGAGGTGACTGTTAAGGAGAAATAGAACTGCGGTGGAGTAAAGACCTTGCTCTACATAACGTCTTACCTTTCGAGCTGCATTTTCTTTTCCGCTATCAGTGCCTGGAGTTGCTGCTGTTGGGCTTCTCTCTGCTTTGCTATAGATTTGAGCAAATTGCGAGCACCAATGGCCTAGGAGAACAGTGTTGCCAAAGAAGGTCATGGCTTCGTTCAAACCATCTTCAGCGTTAAGTCCTCAACTGGGTAAGCACCACTTGGGGGCTACCTCACTGCCCAGAAGGGAAAAGAAGGTTGAACCCCAGAGCTTTGGGAAAAAGAGGATTAACCTCAGGATTCCAAAGTGAGAGTTGGCCTAGGGCTGAGGCAGATCTAGGAGTATCCCCAGGGTCTGGAACATTTAGTGCTCTTTACCAAGTCATCTATACTCTGCACGGCTTCATTATAAGATGATAAAACCATCTATTTCAGTGACGTGACGATTAAAGGAAATAATGACAATGTGTACCGGCACATAAGAATTCAAAGTAGGTTAACTGGACCAGGAATTGTTTTTAAAAAACAGGTATAATTGACATGTGATATTTTAGGTGTACAACATGAGTTGATACTTGTATAGGAAATGTTATTTAAAATCTTGTTTTATTAAAAGAACATCCTCCTCAACACACACACAGTCAAGAAGGCAAAAGATGACAGGCTAGTGAACGAGGATCCCAGGCCAAGACTGAGATAAGTGCATGCTGATCTTACCTTCATCTTCTCATTTTCTGCTTCTTTTGCAAGTTGGTCAACAAGCTCAAGTAAACCACCAACTATTTTCTGAAATTGGCCAATTTCTTTGGGGGAAAGAAGAAAATGTTTTTATTTCCTCGGTGTCATCACTCTCCCTCAGTGCTCCCTTTCAGCGGGAGGGAAGGACTGACTGCCCTGCTAATTTGCATCCAAACAGTTTGGTGCCTGCTGGTCTGAAGCCTGCCCACCTTGGTCTGGACCTAGAGACAACCGCGTCCAGAGCTAGACGGGAGTATCTGGACTTTGAGCCCCCACAACCAGCTGGCTGCTGTTACCTCAGGCTATGAAGGCCCTGGTGGGCCTATTCTATGGGTGGACCCCATCCTGCTGCCCACTCCAGGAGGTACAAAGGGCCACACTCACGAAAGGACTGCCTCAGGACAGGAAGCTCCCTCTTGTAGCCACAGATACACTAGATTTCAGTTGATGGTGGGGTTATCCACTGTGACCACAGCTAATAAAGAGCTCAAAGCATTTAAGTGCCTAATCTCCCATTCCCTTTTTTTCAATATCCTTGGGTGTGGTGGAATCCCCAGTACTGAGGAGTAAGCTAAGGCCCAAGAAGATGGGACAACATTCCCAGCATCCAGAAGGCTGGCAATAGAATTCATGCTACCTTCACCAGGTGAGCTGTCCACGGCCTACAGTCCCCGAAGGCTCGGAAATCCCTGCCCTAGCTAGACCTGCTCTTTATTCGCGCCACTGGTCTTGCTTGGCTGCCAGGACAGGAGGTGTCCTGGGTATCTCCTGATAAAAGATGTTTTCATGGGGTCTGTTGAGCTGCTTCTAGGGACTCCAGTTAATCAGCTTTTACTCCCAATACGGACAAGCCCACTACTGAGAATACTTTCTCCCAAGAAATCAAGTCACCAGTACATAACTCTGTTTCCCACTCCCCAGCCATAGTTCTGCTCCCATGAAATTTAAGGTTTCTGAGAGCAAACAAGTCAAAGATGGCATATCTCAAAACACCCTCCTCTCAGCATTCAGCGTCTGCTTTGACTGGTGTTCCCTGTGGGACTACATGAGAGCATAAGAAGAGGGCAGGTAGATAAGGTGGGTGGCACATGGGAATTCATAAAGGTCAGGGTCAACCTTCAGGGAGCCAGCAGCTCCATTCTGGCTGGGCCAAGAGCCACAGCGGGAGGTAGGGATGGGGCACAGTTGGCATAATTCAAAGCTGAGTAGCAACGGGTCTCCCCAAATGACACTCACTGTCCACGAAGTCCTTGCACTCTTCCTTGAGCTCTGTGGTCTGCTGGCTGACCTCTGGGTCCAACACCCGCAGCTTGTTCAGTTCATCAAAGTGCAACCCAGCTTCACCCAGGATGTCCTTGGCCATCGCTGTGAAGAAGCCAACCCCAATCCACGATCACTTCCCAGCCATCCAAAGAAAGGCCTGCTTCCAGCCCAGCCCACTCCTGCCCCCAGATACCAAGGCCAAAACCCCAGCTGCTCCAAAGGCTCCCCGTCCCTCTGCCTCCACCTCTCTAAGCCTCACCTGTTTCCCTTCCAGGTTCTCTAGAGATCTGCTCTGAAGGAGTGACAGTAGCAGCCAGGAGGAGATGTGTCATAGGATCAAGGGTCAGGAAAGAATAAAGTCCAGTTGCTTGTCACAGGCATCGTTCATTCAACACATATTTCTTGAGTGCCTACTACATGCCAACATCGCTAGATGCTGGGGGTACAAAGATGAGTGCAACATGGTACCCGCCCTGGAGGAGCACAGTTTAGCTGGAGGAAGACAGACACGTAAACTGAAAAATTATACTGTGTTAAGTGCTTTTACAGAAATATCACTAAAGCACTAGAGAACAGTTAACTTGGCCTGAGGAAGTTCACATTTGAATTAAGTCGTTAGCCATAAGCATATTTATTTATCCCCAATTATATACCCAAAAGGACACGACAAAGCTGTTCAAATGCAGAACTGCAACAACACAAAAAGCAAGTGAAGAGAAAGTCCGGGTGAATTACAAATCAGGGTTAAAAAAATACGCCAGGAGTAAGCATATTGCCCACAATGTATGCCAGGGGGTACTGTGCGCCTGCCTGAACCGGGACCCAGAGTTGGGTCAGTCTCTTTCAAGCAGAAAACACACAGTAGGAAGTCAGGGCAGCGTTCCAAGCAGAGAACAGCATGAACAGCCTGACGTCACTGGAAGGGCCTAGAAGATCAAAGGACCGAGGGTGGAGCTGGAAGGTCAGAAGGAGCCAGATCAGAGGGACCCTGTGTGCCAAGCTGAAGAGTTTGGGGTTCTTCTGTCGGCAAGAGAACCAGCACAGGCATCTCCCCCTTCCCGGGCCACCTTGCATTCCAGGTCTAAAGGATGCCTCAGTTCTTGGAAAGAAACACTGAAAACTCACCCTCATTCTGGCTTTAAAATAACACAAAAAGCAGAGAACACATGCCCTGTCTAGAAAGGAAGGCGATGCTATTCAGGACTAGCCATTGGCCGTTACACCACTTCCAAAGCCCAGGTGTTCCAAAGGCTCCCACCACCTGGCCCCGCACCAGCCTTCCCTCTGCTCCCACCTCCTACAACCCCCGCCCACCCCACCCCCAGCTTCCTTAGAGAAGTTCTGTTCTGAATGGGGTGATTCTGGGACTGACTGTCCAGACCACGTGTACCATTAGAAGATCAATGGTTTAAAAAGCTGGTGTGGCCAAGTTGGTTGGGCATCGCCCATGTACCTGGGGTGGCCAGTTGGATCCCCAGTCAGGGCACATGCCCAGGTGGCATGCTCAATCCCGAGTAGAGGGTGTGTAGGAGGCAGTCGATCAATGTTTCGTCTCACAAGGTTTCTCTCCCTCTCTCTCCCTCTCCCTTCAAAAAGTCAATAAAATCTTTAAAAAGGGGGGGGGGGGGATTAAGTCCCACCATTGCCAGAACTGATTTTCAAGAGGACCAGAAACCCAGATTTACATATGGAATGTGATTTTTAAAGGAAAGTATCTAATTCAAAAATTCAAAGTCAGGAACAGAACACATCCACTACTGTGTGGGCCAACTAATGCACATCCACAGGTTGTCTGTGTGTGACGGGGGCCCAGAGCCTGTGGCCTCCCTGGAATCCACTCAAGTAAGCTGGTGAGCATCTTCCTTTTGAAACATTTTAATCATCCAGAACTTCCTTATGATCAGGTTTTTTTTAAATGTTTTTATTGATTTCAGAAAGGAAGGGACAGGGAGAGACAGACAGAAACATCAACGATGAGAGAGAATCATTGATTGGCTGCCTCCTGCACGCCCCCACTGGGGATGGAGCCCACAACCCCCGCATGTGTCCTGACCGGAATCCAACCGTGACCTCCTGGTTCATGGGTCAACGTTCAACCACTGAGCCACACCAATGTTCAACCACTGAGCCACACTCAAATCTATAGTGTGTGTTCAATCTGCTGATCAGGTTTTAAAAAAAATTTGTTCATATTTTTTAATATCCTACTTGTTACATTTACACATATAGTCTGATTACTTAACACCTACCGGGGGATTAACCAGATCAACTACTCTAGAAAGTTCCAAGTAACCTGCAGGAGCAAACATCTGCGTCAACTTTTGCTCCCTTCCCTCAGAGCACGAATTTATCGAGACACCTACTGAGCCCCTGCCCCGGAGACGGAATAGTGAAGAAAATGCTTTCATGCTATAGCTCCTGAGCTCTGGACGAAGAGCAGACAGATCCTCACAAATGATGGTAACAGTATGAGGAGAGGCCCAGAGTGCCAGGGGACCGGGCAGCAGCAGCACATGCTTCTTATGATGGTGGGGGTGTCACAAAAGCCTTCTGCAAAAGGGACACTGAAGCTGAGACCTGACAGATGCCCCAAAGTTTCTCAAGTGAAGCGGGGAGGCAGCATTCCCGGCAGAGGGGAAAGCACCTGTGAAGATCCTGAAGCTGGGATAAATTAAACACATCCCAACAACTGGACGAGAGGGGGCGCGGGACAGGACGCCGCTGGGGAAGGGGGCTGGAGCTGGAGCGGGAAGGGCTCTGAAAGCTGCAGTAATGGCCTTGGGTTTTATCAGAGGCTTCATGAGCAGCCAGTGGGTTCTCAACAGAGTGACATGGTCAGATCTGCCTTTAGAGAGGCCACCGTGACCCAGGACGGAGGCTGGGCTGGAGGACACGAGGGTGGGAGTTCATCACGGTAACCCCAGCATCCAGCGTGGGGCCTGCACATAACCGGCACTCAGCAACTGTGGAACGAAAGACTGTGAGAACAGAGCAGGCGATTACAGCCCCCAAGGCTGGGAGCTGCAGGAAAGTGTTCCGATTTGAGCTGTCTTGTAAGTCGAGTTGTTAGGACTGAGTAAAGGAGTGACTGAATGTAGCAGGGGCTTCGGGGATGAGGGAAGGAAAGAGACAAGATCCCCGTGTTTCTGGCTTGAGACAACTGTAGGGCTGAATGCGATGGGTAAGACCAGAGAAGGGGTGAAGGGAGAGAGTTCATAGCTGACTATCCGGTCTCTCCCAACTCCCACCGCTCCCGCGGCTAAGCCTCCGAGCAACACCGGGCGCAAGAGCCCGGCTGAGCTCCCCGGGAGGAGGGCGGCGACACGCTTCCCGCCCCCGGGTCCCCCAGGTCCATGCCAGGCACCGCGAGGAAGCTCATCCATGGGGCACAGGCAAAGGGCACTGGGCAGAAAGTCAGAAAGGTCTGGGTGGTGGAACTGGCTGTCTTCACTATGTAAACTCCTTGGACTTCTCTGAGCCAGTTTTCCCACAAGGTGGTTGTGAGCACCCGCGCGTAAAGCTGCCGGCCCACGCGGCGTGTAATACCGCTCCCAAAGAGTTGGGCGGAATTCCCACGTTTCTTTCCGCCTGGGACGGTCTTTCCTCGAGGCGCTGGCCTGTCGGATTTATCTCGCCCCGGGCCCGCCCACGTCTCCCGACCGGAGTCACGGCCTACCTTCCGACCCTGCGGCGGCGGCGGCGCGCGCGACAGCCCAGGTTGAGGTTGGCAGAGAGCTTCTCTCTCGATCCGCGGCAGCGGTACCTGGCCCGCCAGCCTCAGCTGCTGCCACGGCTACAGGACCTGTGTACGCGTAACGTCACTACTTGACACCGGAAGCATTTACCCCGCCTGACCCGCAGAGCCTGCTGGGAAACACAGGCCCGAGAAGTGAGACCCTGCCTACAAGATCCAGAGGCCTTTGCACCAGAAAGTCTTCCGGAAGTAGTTGTGGGCTCTCCAGGGAATACTCTCGCAGTGGTTCTCAACCTTCCTAATGCCCCGACCCTTTAATATAGTTCCTCGTGTTGTGGTGACCCCCCAACCAGAAAATTATTTTCGTTGCTACTTCATAACTGTAATGTTTCTACTGTTATGAATCGTAATGTAAATATCTGATATGCTATATGTGTTTTCTGATGGTCGCGACCCACAGGTTGAGAACCGCTGCTAGGGCTCTTCCCTCTCCCCTGATTGGATGCTGGGCATGCCGGGACTTACAGTCTCAGGCTCCTGGGCCCGCCCCGCTGGGCGGCAGCTCGCGAGGGAGTGTGCAGTCGGAGGATGTGATTTCACTGCCCGGGATTGCTGTTTAAAGGGCGGCCACATCCTAGGGGCTACGGTGTCGGCCTGCAACCCGCCTGACAGGAGAGGCGCCGCTGGGGACGGTAAGAATCGGGTCTGCCGATACCCTAGGCGAGGGGACGGGGTGGACGGGCCTCGCGCTGGAGCAAAGAGCCCCACCTGGTCTTGGGGGAAAGGCGTGGGACAGCGTAGGGGAGATGGGTGGGGTGGGTGGGTGTCGGTCTGTGTCTCTGTGTCCGGGTCTCTGTTTCTCGGTAGTAAGCGGGGGTACGAGCTGGGAAAGACTCCACACTGGCCACAGAGTTTGGGTCTTGTTTAATTTCTCCAGACCCTTTGGATGAAGCCTACGATTTTTACACTTAGGATTTCTGCTAGACCCGCCGTCTCTCCGCACGTCCCACTTGCCCGTGTGTAACTAATTGCTGAGTGTTCTTCCTTTAGGACCTCTCCCTCCTCCCACCGCCGAGGTGGTTTGCCCTTGATTCTGCTCGGGCTCCCCTTAGCTTCGCTAAGTGTGACACGGATGCGCCCCCAGCCTCAGGCACCCCCAGATACCCGCACACAAAGTCCGGAAGGAAGAGCACTGAGGCTTCCAGTGGAAACTTCATTCTCACAGGAATTACTTTCTGGGCGTTACCTGCCAGAGAATTCCTGGAACCCATTGGTATGGACAGAATCTGAGCTGACCTCACCCAGGGGCTCATAGCAATTGCTTTGTAGGAAAAGAATAGATTAACGTTGGGTTTGTCTTTCTCTGTTGGCAACAACCTACCCTTTGAGTTCCTTTGCTTTGGCAAAATAAGTGTGTGTTTTCTTTGATCCTGGGGAAATGGATGCTAGACACAAAACACACAAGAACTGGTTGAAACCTGTTAAGGGGTGGTTTTGTTCCTTTGGGGTGGGCTGAGGAAGGTAAGGTGATCCCATACTAGTGTTACTTATTGATCGTGCGGTCTTCAGGGGAGGGTTCTTTGTGTCCTTGAAGCAAATGAGAGTCATCTGGACAAGCCGTCAGAGGAATCCAGTACCTCACAGCACCTGCTCTGGTCCTTCCTGGGCAATCCTTCCCAGGGACCTACCTAAATTATCAGGGACGATTTCAGTGCAACAGACCAACATATAGTCAGTGCTTTAAAATGTGAACGGCATTGTGCTAAGTTTGGAGAATGGAGCAGTAAACTTGGGGAAACCAGTGCACTGTTTCTGGGTTGCACTTACAAGAGATGATGTGCAACTGTAAACTTCTGAATGTTGTGATGATTAAATGAGGTAATTCCACTCTTTTTCCTGTTTCCATTTTCACCACTGTAGTCCAAGCCTTCACCATTCTTCTCTTGCCCAGACTACTGCTTCCTCTGGTCTTCCCACTGGATCTCTTGAACCCTTACAATATATTCTCTGCACAGCAGCCAGAGCCTGGATCCTTTATAAAGGAAGTGTATCCTGTCCCTCAGACTCCTGGGAAACTCCTAGGCTGCCTGGACTCACAGTAGGTTTGTCTGGAAGTCTTTACATTCCCAAATGTAAAAAGATCGTATCAGTCCCCTGCTTAAAACTCTCCAATCGGTTCCCATTGCAATTCGTAAAGAATCAGAACTCTTTAACATGGTCTGGTCTTCCTTTCTTTCTATGCACCAGCCATTGTGGCCTTAACTCTGTTCCTAAAACGTGTGTCTACCTGACACTTTGGCATTTACGTTTCCATTCGTCTGGAATATCCTCTCAGACCTCAGCTGGAATGTCACCTTCCCAAACAGGCTTTCCCTGGTCCCCTATCTAGATTAGTGCATCTCCCTAGTCACTTTCTTAATACTGTTTTAGCCCTAGCTGGTTTAGCTCAGTGGATAGAGCGTCAGCCTGCAAACTGAAGGTTCCCGGGTTCGATTCCAGTCAAGGGCACATGCCGGGTTGTGGACTTGATCCCCATTAGGGGGCCTGCAGGAGGCAGCCAATCAATGATTCTTTCTCATCATTGATGTTTCTATCTCTCTCCCCCTCTCCCTTTCTCTCTGAAATCAATAAAAAATATGTATTAAAAAATACTGTTTTATCTTTATTGCATTTCTCGCTTTTGGAATTGCCTGCTTGTTTGTTTTCTTGTTTTCTGTATCCACCAACTAGAATGCAGGCTCCATGCGGCTGTGCCTTGTTCTCTCCTGTATCTCCAGTGCCTGGCACGTAGCAGGGGGAAGTACTAGTAAATGCTAACTCTTACCATATTTATTCTTGTTAACATTATGATGCTTTGAACTCCTCGAAGACAGGGATGATATTTTTCTCATCTCTCTATCCCTACTGCTTAACCTAATAGGAAATCAATATTGTTTTATTGCTGAATGAATTCAGTGAGTTAATAAATATTAAATGCCTGGAACACTTAATGCAATGAATGTTTTCTATTATTTTTTTCTTCAGTGTATGGATTCTTTAGAAAACCAAACCATATAACAAAGTCTAAATCAAAAGAAGTGACCTAGCTTTACTTTCAATTTCCAAATCACTTAATTGATTTGAGATTTATCATCTGGTCTTTTCTAGCCCTTTCTTCCCATTCTTGTTGGAAGGGAACCGAGGAAGAGATAGGGCTGGGCCCCTTCTCAGGAAAAGAAGCAAAAATAGCCATCCTGTAGTTGTTCAATCCTGAAAAATGGTGACAATTTCAGGAACTTAGGATAGGGCTGGTGCCAAGAAACGGGAAGGTCAGGAAGCGCCTGCTGGAGCCAGGGCCACCTCTGCCAGGAACAGTGGCTGGGACCCTCCAGCCCGACTCGCTTCATGCTCTCCTGAGCTGCTGCTACCTGCCTTCCTGAAGCCAGACCCCGGGTGTTACTCAAAACAAGCACTGGTGCAGGCTGCTCCTGAGTCCGGAATCTTTCAAAGGAAGCGCACCCTGTCCCTCGGGCTCCTGGAAACTCCTAAGCAGGCTGAATTCCCAGTGGGTCTGACTGGAAGTCTTGAATCCTGGGAATCTTGAGAAGAAAATAACTGGACTCTGATTGGCAGATCCCCAGGGTAAGGACTTCTGCCCAGTCTGTTCCTGGCTGGCTCCAAGGGCCTGCCTGTCCTCCTTGCCGCCCAGAGCGGAGTCTCGGGGAGGCTGGTGACGTGACCAGCTCTGGCTCTGGGATGTGGTTCCTGGTACCATAAAGAACAGCAGGAGCATCTTTCTTACCATTGCCCAGGGCCTTCATCTCTGCCAGGGAGTCCTGACTTGTCAAGGAGAGAATGCCTGGATGGTCAGGGTTTCTCCCTTTGTCCCCTGCTGACTCTCCTCTTCTCTCCCATCTCCTGCTCACAGCCTTGAGAGTATGAGGCTCTCACCTCCAGTGGCCACTCACTCGTGACCCTTCACCACGGCGGAACCTCCCAAGCCCACCTGTTGCCGTGTGGTGATCTACCTGAAGCGGGAGATGTCGGGGGATACCTGCCTGTGCCCAGCCTCAGGGGCCAAGCCCAAGCTAAGCGGCTTCAAGGGAGGAAGCCTGGGCAACAAATACGTCCAGCTCAATGTGGGCGGTTCGCTGTACTACACCACGGTGCGGGCACTAACCCGGCATGACACCATGCTCAAGGCCATGTTCAGCGGGCGCATGGAGGTGCTGACTGACAAGGAAGGTGAGGTCTCAGGGCTTGTTGGGCTAGGTGGGAAGGGAAGGAGGCGTTCCTGGGGGTGTGACTTCAGGGCAGGGTTTAAGCCTGGCATATATAGACTCTAGGTTCACTTTTCCAGTTCACCTAGTACAGGACTCCACCTGGCATCCTTAATCAAGCTTCAGAATTCTATTTGGCATTGCACATAGATTATTGTACGGCTACGCACCCATTTCCCAGAGAGGCTATCCATACTTTGTTTTTCTCTTCACATAGGACTAGATTCTCATAAGAAGCATCACCAGAGTGGCGGGGCAGTGGGCAGAGTGGCGGGGCAGTGGGCAGAGGCAAACAGGGCTGGTGGTTTCTGTGCTGTCAGGGGGTGGGCCTGAGCGTTCCTGGGCTTCGACCTCTGCGGGCCTCCTCAGAGCCTGGGGCCTGTCTCTCCTACAGCATGTGCCAGCTCTTGGTTTCAGGGGGAGGAGTGAGAGCAACAATGGCCTTAAGAGCTTGAGGTTGTTTTCTGTTACCCTATGCTGTGGGCTCTCTGCCACCGGTCACCAGGCTGTCAGGTGGCCTTTGCTACTGCCTGCTTCTGAGGTACCTGGAGGCAAAGTCACCCTCTGGGGCCCATTTGAATTCCTAGGCTGGATCCTCATAGACCGATGTGGAAAGCACTTCGGCACCATTTTGAATTACCTCCGTGATGACACCATCACCCTCCCTCAGAACCGTCAAGAAATCAAGGAATTGATGGCTGAAGCGAAATATTACCTCATTCAGGGCCTGGTGAACATGTGCCAGAGTGCCCTGCAGGTATGGCGCAGAGTTGGGGGCTGCTTGACGTGGTTGGGAGTTGGCCCCCTCCTTCAGGGACATGAGTCCAGTTCCTGGAAGGCTGTGTGGCAGGTATGGTTGACGAGTCCAAACCTAGTTAAATATACCAGGTGTTGCCCTGACAGGTTGGCTCAGTGGATAGAGTGTCGGCCTTCAGACTGAAAGGTCCTGGGTTCGATTCCTGTCAAGGGCATATACCTTGGTTGTAGGCACATCCCCAGTTGGGGGCTGATCGATGTTTCTAACTCTATCCCTCTCCCTTCCTCTCTAAAAAAAAATCAATAAAATATTAAAAAAAAAAAAAAAAGAAATTGGTCTTTGTGCTTTGGGATTGGATTCGTTTCTCTAATACTGTTATAATAATGAAACAAAGCAAAA
>NW_006294069.1:321092-326984 GCF_000327345.1 Myotis davidii
GGGCTGAGCCTCGACCTATGAGCCAGGAGGTCATGGTTCCATTTCCGGTCAGGGCACATGCCCGGGTTGCAGCCTGGACCGGTTGCCAAGGATTCTCTCTCATCATTATAGATATTTCCTCTCTCTTCCTCTCCCTTCCTCTCTCTCTAAAAATCAATAAAAAATTCTTAAAAAATCTTTCAGAATAAAATATTAAAATATATATATATATGCACACACACACACACACATACATACCAGGTATTGCCCAGGCCAAGCAAGTGGGCAGCCAGCCAGTTTTGTAAGGTGGTGCACTGAAGCCATATGACTAGGCCCTGCTGCTAGTTTATAGCCTAGATACCTGCATTTTAGCTTTTCTAGAAACGGGAGTCTGCTTGCCAGCTGGCAGTTTCTATTACCAGGGGCTCCTCATCTGTCTGATGCCTCGGCAAGCAGGGCTGGCAATGGCAGAGGGGCTCTGACGGTTCCTGGGGAACGCCTGGCTAAGCCTGGCAAACAGACCTCACAGAGGCTTCTCGCTGTGTCACCCAGGACAAGAAGGACTCCTACCAGCCTGTGTGCAACATCCCCATCATCACCTCCCTGAAGGAGGAGGAGAGGCTCATCGAATCTTCCACCAAGGTACTGGGATCTCAGAGGGACTCTTGAGGGCTCAGGCAGGGGATTCTGGGACTTGGCCCAGCCCTCACACTCTCCTCCCTCACAGCCTGTGGTGAAGCTGCTGTACAACAGAAGCAACAACAAGTACTCCTACACCAGGTAAGGTGGGCATCAGTGGCAGGTGGCGTTGGTGGGGTTGAGGGGAGGGCCTTGAGGAAGGGCTGCAGAAGCAGCTAAAAGAGACAAGCAGTCAGAGTGGAAGTTTGGCAGCAGACCAAGGGAAGCCACCCGCACTCCTGGCATGGTTGGCACAGGTCTGGGTCTAAGGAGGAAAGGACAAGAGTAGAAGGGAGATCAGGGCAGAGGCATTTGGAACTTGGTGCAGAGCCCTGGCTGGAATGGACGAGACTGAACATGTAACACCCTTTTAATATCTGCCATGTCAGGCTGCATGCCAGGTGTTTTCCCAGCATTATCCTATGTGGGGTGGAGGAGGGACACTGGGAAACCAGTGGGCTGGGACTCCTCCTAAGCCAACCTTTGTCCTAGGCCAGTCCCCTCGCCCCCGCCCCCCATGTCTTCTCAACAGGTCAGTTAGACTGTAGGAGACTGCAGGCTCAGAATCAGTCCCAAATCTTCCCAGTGACTCTCTGTTGCCAGCATCACACTCACAGCAAGGGAAGAATCCTGCTAAGATAGCAGCAAACCTCCTCCTTTCCAGGCCTAATGAGAGGAGACCTCCCTCCCTCAGTTCTCTCTGCTTTAACTTCTTAAAACCTACTCGACTACTTTTCTGCGCAGGCCCCCAAACCCAGGTGGTGCCCTTGACGCTTCTCTTCCTGTGCCCTCTGGCATCTTGACTTTTCCTCATTTCAGCATGCTGGGGGAGGGGCGGGAGAGCCCAGCTAGTGTCCTCCCTGTGCGGAACCTCATTTCCTTGCCTGCTGGCCCCCCTGGGTTTTTCAGCAACTCCGACGACCACCTACTGAAAAACATTGAGCTGTTTGACAAGCTCTCCCTGCGCTTCAACGGTCGTGTGCTCTTCATCAAGGACGTCATCGGTGATGAGATCTGCTGCTGGTCATTCTATGGCCAAGGTCGCAAGCTGGCAGAGGTGTGCTGTACCTCCATTGTGTATGCTACGGAGAAGAAGCAGACCAAGGTAGGGGGCTTCCCTCTGCATGGGTGGGGCAGGACACACACCAGGGAGTGAAAGGGGCATCCATTTTGCTTGGGAATGGCATGAAACTATTTGTTCTGGTCAGTTGGGAAGGGGCTGCTGGGAAGGACCGGGTCTTTGGAGTTGGCCCAGTTCAGGTGTGAATTCTGGCTCCACAGTTTACCAGTTTTCTGACTTTAGATAAGCCATCTAAACCATTTGAGCCTCAGTTTCCTCATTTGCAAACGGGAATGATAGTGCAAATATAAGAGTTATTATGAAAATGAGACAATTCTTAAGAGAAGCAGTGCAGTGGAGTGGAAATAACTGTTGGGATCTCTGCTCTGGCCCCTGCTACTTGGGTTTCCTGCTCAGTCAGCTTAGCCTCTGCAGTAACAGCAGAGTGCAGGCATGCGTGCAGGATGTGTTCGGTGACAGTTATCATGCCCAGCTAACCCCGCTCTCCCACCCTGTGAGGGTCAGTGTCCTCCCCGGAGAGTAGCTGCCCACCAGAGTGTATGTTCCGGAGACGGCCAGGCCTGGCTGGTGTGGAAGGGCAGCTGCTCTGGGGGAGTCATGTGCATGTGAAGGGCTCGAAGCAGCCATGCTCATGTATTACCGTCTGACCCCCAGGCTACTAAAATGCCTACAGTGGGCGGTTAGAGGGTCAGAGGAGGACAGCTCAAGGAGGTGGCCCTGCTTCCTCCTGTCATTTTTTGGGCTGGGAGCTTCCATGTGCAGATAGAAATGGGGTGAGGATTCAGGGGGTCGTCTCTGGGAGGGCTGGTTACATTGTGGGAGTGGCAACAGCACCTGTTCCTTTCCTGAGTGCTTTCTCTTCCATGAACTTTTTGACTCACATACCACATCTGCGAGAGGCAAGACTAGAGCCATTCTCCCCATTTGGCAGATGAGGGAACAGAAGCTCAAGATGACACAAGTTAGACTAGAATTCAGGAGCCTTGAATGAATGCCTATCCATCTTTCAATTAATGTTCACAGCTCTCCGAGGTAGATATTAACCATGATTTTATACAGGTGGAAATTCAGGTGTAGCAAGGTGAAGCCCAAGGCCCCACAGCTATTAAGTACTTGAGCTGTATTTGGACCTAGGCTAACCTCAAAGCCAAGGCCCTAACCTCTGCACATACTAGTCCATTGGTCTGGGATCCGGTAGGACATGGATGGTGCTAGTCTTCTGCATCCTTATGTGCATAGGGTACATCTCACACCGCCTTCCGTGGGAGACCTGCCTCGGCCTCATGAAACAAAGCCAGCTGTCTCCTGAGAGAGGTCAGGCCTTAGGAGCCAGCACAGGGTAAGGGGCCCTGACATGCTGCTCCCTCTTTGGGATGAAATCTTGTTCAGTCAGTCCTCTTGTCACCCTCACCCTAGGTGGAATTTCCAGAGGCCCGAATCTATGAGGAGACACTCAACGTCTTACTCTACGAGACCCCGCGAGTCCCTGACAACTCCTTGTTGGAGGCTACAAGCCGTAGCCATAGCCAGGCTTCCCCCAGTGAAGATGAGGAGACCTTTGAACTACGGGACCGTGTCCGTCGCATCCATGTCAAACGCTACAGCACTTACGATGACCGCCAGCTCGGCCACCAGTCTGCCCATCGCGACTGACAAAACCCTCAGGGAGTCAGGGTATTGGACGCCCTGTCTCCCCTCCTGTGGAACCCTGCCCCAATGGCCACCCCACGCTGCTGCTGGCTGGGCTTCTGCTCCAGCACCCAGAGGCATGATAGGCCCTGCCTGCGAGGTCAGAGGGCCTGAGTAGGGGAGGACCACATTCCTTTGCCCTGCTCCCTGAGCACTTCCAGATGACTGAGTCCTGGCCCCTTTGCTCAGCATCTCCCTTCCTGTCTGACAGGGAGCTGCTTCTGCTCCCGGGCTGAGTGGATTAATGTGCCCACGTCCTGCTAAGAGCATCCCCTTGGCCCTTTGCTGAACGCCCCTTTGCTTAGCTGAGGCCCATGGGAAGTGGGGTCATTCTGTGGAGAAGGTGCTGCTGGTGCTGTGGAGGCCCAGTTTCTTGGAAGGTGGGGCTCCTTTTAAGATGTT
Source organism: Myotis davidii (assembly GCF_000327345.1). NCBI lineage: Eukaryota > Metazoa > Chordata > Mammalia > Chiroptera > Vespertilionidae > Myotis > Myotis davidii. The sequence continues at coordinate 324,922 of NW_006294069.1, forward strand.
TAAGCACAGGCTTGATGAGGTGTCTTTTTGAAATAATCTAGGAAATGAATAGTTATAGGTCTAATAATGAGGGGACTGGGTATTCCCGCTACCCCTCCAGGATGCTAAGACCCTGGACCTGTCTCGATGCCTTTGGGATCTATTTCTTTAAAGCACTTTGTTCTTTTGTTCAGGAGATTTGTATTCTTTCCTGACCTATGTTGTCTTTTTCTGACCCTAATCCCGTCTTCCCGCAGAATCAATCTGAGGGAGGAAATAGAAGCAGCAAAACACTGACCAGTTTTGGCTTTGCCAAGCTGCCCAAACAGCCTGCCCAGACAGTGCTGAGAAAGGATGTGTAAGATGGGACCTGTGGTCCTAGTAACGCCCCTGTGAGAAAGGACACTTTGCCCCAACATCTTAGAGTCACATAACTGACTCCTAGGGGCTAACATGATTGCTCTTTTCGATTCTCTTGCTGTCAGCTCCAAGGAATGATGTCCTTACTATAAAGCCAAAGCCATTTTAGGGGCCAGGAGCATGAGCCACAGCAGGAAGGCTGTGGAGCCCATGACCACTGGACAGTCCTGCATTCTCTGCAGCCCTGTGCAGAAATGGCATGTGCTTGGCCGTACACTGCCCCCCCGCCCCCCCGCAATTAATGCTATTTTTTTGTGTCCTGGTTGGGGATGGGGGTTCTTCCCAGCGTGAGTCTCTAACACAGGATAATGTGAGCAGCCTAAGCCCCTTAAAAGGTTTCTTCCTTTCTTTCTTGTTGGGTAACTTAGCCATGGAGATGCCACACACCAGCTCTTAGGCAAGGATGCGAGTTCCTCTTCAGGGCTTTGGTTTTCATTCTGTTTGGCTTGGCCCTTGGGAGGCTCTTATCTGAATTCTTTTCCAAAGGAATGCCATCAGGAAGGAATGTTCAGCCAGCCTAACAAATAACAAAGCAGCATAGCTACTTAGCAGTACTCACTCATTCAGGAAGGGACATAAGTTATCAAGTTCAGCTCTCAAATACTCTTACAATAAGCCCTTAAGTGGCTGTTCATGGCTGATTCCACAGAGTCTCTGGGCAAATGCCAGGCCAGGGTTAATAGACACTCAACAAGGACCTGAAATGACATGATGGGGCAGGGAAATGTGATTCTAATCAGGTATTTTACACTTGTCACAATGTATAAAGACTTTCAGGTGAGGCACCCTCGTGATCAGCTATAAACAGTTCTTCCAGCCCTCGGTGAAGTAATAAGATGAAGACAAATCCACTTCTTTGGCCAGATTCTGGCTTTGGCGTTTTCAGAGCCCACTGGCCTGAAAACAATTCTGAGGCCACTGGCCTACTTCCTCCACTGTCCTCCTGATGCCCTTTAATACTCAAAGTCCCAGGTCCCCACTGAAGTATTTTAATGATTGTCCTTTGACCTTCACAGCTCCTGTAACCTCTTTACTGCTTTGACATTCAGATTCTCTGCTCAGTGACTAGTCTTTCTTCCTGGGACTCTAGACACTTTTCCCTGATTGAAAATATTTCCTTGTTAAGAAAAACTAAGCTCAATTAAGTAATCTTAGCTTTTTAAATCAGACTGTGTGGTGTAAGGACTTGGAGAATTTTGCATTTCCTAGCCCCATTCAGAAAACACTATTTGTATGAATTTTTCAACTCTGAGCAGCCCAGGGGAAATGTAAACAAAAAGTGTGGATGAAGGTCAAACCTTCTCATCAGTTTCTCCAAAAACTGGAAGCCTGCTGTTAAGGACATGAATGAATATTGGGTTTTATTCAGTTTGTTATCTGACCAGGGTCTGCCTAATGGATGGCACAGGTCCTGGCATGAGGGAACTTCTTCTGTATCATACAACTACAATTCTTTGTTGTTCTGCACAGGTGATGGAAACAAACACTAATTTCTAATAAAATTGTTACACTGCAGTGGTACAGAACCATGGTTACAGTGAGTACAGCTCGGTCAGCTCGCTGCTATGGATGTTGTTCTTGTATTTGTGTTCACCACCTGACCTCATGTTCTCCCTAAAGTCCAACTGCACTCAGTTGTCCTGCAACACAGACTCCCCCTGGCT
>NW_006294069.1:327341-333449 GCF_000327345.1 Myotis davidii
TTCTTGCTTTGGCGTTTTCAGAGCCCACTGGCCTGAAAACAATTCTGAGGCCACTGGCCTACTTCCTCCACTGTCCTCCTGATGCCCTTTAATACTCAAAGTCCCAGGTCCCCACTGAAGTATTTTAATGATTGTCCTTTGACCTTCACAGCTCCTGTAACCTCTTTACTGCTTTGACATTCAGATTCTCTGCTCAGTGACTAGTCTTTCTTCCTGGGACTCTAGACACTTTTCCCTGATTGAAAATATTTCCTTGTTAAGAAAAACTAAGCTCAATTAAGTAATCTTAGCTTTTTAAATCAGACTGTGTGGTGTAAGGACTTGGAGAATTTTGCATTTCCTAGCCCCATTCAGAAAACACTATTTGTATGAATTTTTCAACTCTGAGCAGCCCAGGGGAAATGTAAACAAAAAGTGTGGATGAAGGTCAAACCTTCTCATCAGTTTCTCCAAAAACTGGAAGCCTGCTGTTAAGGACATGAATGAATATTGGGTTTTATTCAGTTTGTTATCTGACCAGGGTCTGCCTAATGGATGGCACAGGTCCTGGCATGAGAGAACTTCTGTATCATACAACTACAATTCTTTGTTGTTCTGCACAGGTGATGGAAACAAACACTAATTTCTAATAAAATTGTTACACTGCAGTGGTACAGAACCATGGTTACAGTGAGTACAGCTCGGTCAGCTCGCTGCTATGGATGTTGTTCTTGTATTTGTGTTCACCACCTGACCTCATGTTCTCCCTAAAGTCCAACTGCACTCAGTTGTCCTGCAACACAGACTCCCCCTGGTGGAGGATTAAGGACAACACTAATAAGGGCCAGAACTGAGATTTAATAGTAATTCAAGAATAAAACAACTGCTTTAGCAATCACTATGGTAGTGGGGGAGCAGGAACCCTAAGAATCAGGGCAAAATGCAGCATGTTTCATCTCTGGCTCTTGGAGATATGTGAAGAGCTCACAAAGTAGCTTGGCTTAGTCACCACCCGCACCTAAAGCTCCTCAGCTGAATTTCTGCATTTGTAGTCTGGAAGCTTGACAGATCTGTGCTCAAGGCTGGCAGGCCCACTGCCCCAGGAAACCTGGTTGGCTTGCCTCATTTCTCTCCCAGGCCCAATGAGGCCAGAGATGCCAATGGTTGGCCAGCACTACGAGCCAGGCCCTCCTCTGACCCTGATACTGGCCTCCTACTCTGCACCTGGAAGAAGGTAGAGAAGAGAACTAGTCCAGCCCAGCCCCCACCCCACTGACTGAGCGGCGTAGTGATCCTGGGAGATGTCTAGCCAACCCCAAGCCTCAAGAGGGGAACATACATACCCTACTAGAAAGGGAAGCAATCAAGGGCTGTCACTGGGTCAAAAAGGGAGCCTGAGACCTTGGGGGCAGAAATGGCGAGGATGGCCAAGCGTGCACTGGTTTATTGACCAAACCTCACATTCCAAACAACTTGTGTGACTGACTAGGAAACTCCTCCGAGCCTGTGGCAGCTGGACAGAGTTCCTGGTGGAAAGGGCTACTGGAACACAGTGTAGGCGGGGCTTACAGGGGAGGCCAGCCTTGGAGGAGTCCTACATGGGTCTTCAGGAGAAAAGTTACAGCCCACCCACCAAAGAAAGAACCCCACATTCAAATGGTGCAACCAATTAAGAGACCCACTGTGGCCCACTGATGGAGAGAGTTCTGCAGCAATTGTGGGATGAGAGCTGTTCAAGGACTGAGCCTGCCCATTCAGGGCCTCAGCTGGCCTACCAGTGAAGGCCTGAGGGTGGTGTCTTCTCATCTTTATTGCTTTCCAGGGAGAAGGGAGGGATCCGGACATCAAAGTGGGAGCCATCCGGCCTCTCGAAGCGGAATGTCCCCCTGTGGGTCAGAGAAGCTGGTTTAGAGGGAGTGAGGGCTGAAGCCCTCTTGAGGATCTGGATAGCCCTATGTCCTCAGCTCCAGAAGCACAGCAGAGGACAGGCTGGGCTCTCCTCTGCCTGGCTCATGCCAGCCTAACACTGGTCCAGAGAACCAGAGTCCTTCCTGCCCCTACATGAAAAGAAAAAATACAGCTGTCCTGATTCTGGCCCTTAGATGCACACTGCATAAAAAACCCAATTACAGCCCTAGCTGGTTTGGCTCGGTGGATAGAGCGTCGGCCTGTGGACTAAAGGGTCCCAGGTTCAATTCCGGTCAAGGGCACGTGCCCAGGTTGCGGGCCTTATCCCCAGTAGGGGGCATGCAGGAGACAACCGATCAATGATTCTCTCTCATCGTTGATGTTTATCTCTCTCTCTCTCCCTCGCCTTCCTCTGAAATCAATAAAAATATGTATTTTTAAAAATCCAATTCACTTTCAGGTTAAGGAATAAAATACCGAGCGGGGAGAGAGGGGAGTCAACTATGTAGGCAACACTGCACCATCAAATCACCAGACCTCTTTGGCTGAAGTCCTTACTCTACAAAGCCACAGGGAACTGGAAAACAGTCATAAACAATCAGACAAGTCCCACAACAATGAACAGCAGGTAAGGCCCCATCTCAGGACTTAACTTGGCCCAGAATTAATTGCAAAGCTATGAGCCCCCACTTTTCTGGCCTGCAGCTTGTGTCTGTGGAGTTAAACTGCCCCTTCCCCAGCACACCCTCACTTACCACATATGCCCACTGGAAGCTTGCAGGGAGACGTGGCTGCTGTACTGGAATGCAGGCTGCTCCTTGGATAACACCGGTTCCTGTTAGGGTTCAGGCAAAACACGTCAGGCCAGACAAGTTCCCTGTACCCTGGGGCCAGATGCTACTGCCAGTTCGTCAGGAATGGATGCCTCCTCATGCTCCCACAATGACTGCCTGCCAGTGCTTCCTCCACTGCACAGCCATGGACCTGGGCCTCTTATTCTGCCTCTGGGAAAGATCACCGTAGACTAAATGTCCGAGGGCACCGGGCAAAGATGCTGGGCACAGGGCCTACTCTGTAGCTACCCTTCCAGTGTCCCTTTGCTGCGTGCCTAAGTGCAAGGCACCATGACGGTGCTCTGCTGACTCAAGTCTCCAAGTACTCGTAAGGTAAAGGTGTAATCCCCGTTTCAGAGCAAGAAACTGAGATTTTGGTTAAACGACTTACCCAAGTTATGTGGTGAGTAAAGAACACAGCTGGCATTTGAAACCAGACTAACTCCAAAGCCCTATTCTTACCCTTTCCCACCCTGCTTCCCCAAGTCCCTGCTAACTTGGATAAATGCTTGTTCAATGTGACCCTGGCCACTTCTCATGACTTTATTTCTCAGGAAATGGTGGGGTAGTACAGGAATTGCAAAATCAGATCTCCTCAAGGACCAGCAGAAGATGCAAGCATGTAAAAAGGAAGAGGAAGGACAACAGGAGTAGGGGGAGCATGCCCCATCCAAGGGCATTCAAATTCAGATTTTTAAAAAGGCACTGTGCTAGCTATAAAAAACTCTACACCAGCTTTTCTCTTTAACCCTCACTCAAGGATATGATTTTCACTGATTCTAGAAAGAGGAAGGGAGAGAAAAACATTGATGTGAGAGAGAAGCATCAATCGGTTGCCTCCCGTATACGCCCCAACTGGGGATCAAACCCACAACTAGTTATGTGCCCTGACCAGGAACTGAACATGTGACTTTGGTGCACGGGATGATGCTCAACTAAGCCACACCAGCCATGGCTACATCAGCTTTGATGTTAGATCACCTGGATTCCAATCCAGGCCCTGCACCGCGAGCTATGGGACCATGGGCTAGTTATTAAACTTCACAGTCTCATTCTCTTCATCTGTGAAATGGGTTGTAAGAAACCTATCTCACAGGGTTGTTGTAAGATTTCTCACCAATGCATTCACACCCAGAGCCTCTGTCCCTAACCACACACTAAGCCCCCAAGCCTGCTGTGCAGGACCAGGAATTGGGCATTACTGTCCCAATGAATGACGATGCTCACCCTGCCCACCACCCCTCGGCCTCGCACTGTCTCCAAGGTGCCAGAGAGACTGAATATCCTCCAGTGTCGCTCCCGGAGCTGTACCACGTCACTGTCAAGGTTCTCCAAGCGAATACAATAGCGCCACTGTGGGAGTGAGAGAGAGTTCACATCTGAGAAAGTAAACTTTGGGCTAGTGTGCCCAGAATTCTGAGACCAAAAGGCAAAAAAGGCTGATACCTGCATTGCACAGGCCCCCGCTCCCCAGAGGTAAACTCCCCCACCTCCCAACCTGCCCCACCATGCATCCCTGCACCCCTCCTGAGCTCCTCCTCCTCAAGGGAGACACTCACCCAGTAGACGTGGGAATTCTGAGCTTCCTGGGGGGAAAAACACAAAGAATTTAAGTCCACTCAACATCTCTCCAATGGAATAGATGTGTTCCAGGAAGGTTGCAGAGACAGATAATGCTGCGAATATCTGTGGATGATGATGACTGAACTATGGCCAACAAGCCCACTGTGGGGGGCAGCCTTCCCTTGGTCCATCCCTAGCCTTCCTCCTTTTTTAAAAAAAATGTTTTCATTGATTTCAGGGAGAGGAAGAGAGAGGGAGAGATAGAAACATCAATGAGAGAGGATCACTGATCAGTTACCTCCTGCACACCTCCTACTGGGGATCGAGCTCAAAACACGAGCACATGCCCTCACCAGAAATCAAACTGTGACCTCCTGGGGCGATGCTCAACCAGTGAGCACTGGCTTGGTGCTGGCCTTCCTCCTTCTTATCCTATCGGCCACAGGACTCGTCCCTTTTTCTGGACTACCCTCCCTGACAATTGCTGCTCCCTACCCCTCACTGCTGGCCCAGGCCACGGTCCGCCTCTTCGGCCCTACCATAGCCCAACCTTATTACAATACTTGGTGTGGTGTATATTGACATCCCTCACTATCACAAACTCTGGAAGGCAGGGACAATGTTTCATTTTTATCTGTATCCCCAGGACCCAGCTTACAGCCAGGCAAGAAATAGCTCAATAAATGTTTGACTAATGCATAAGAAGTATGAAGACCAGCCTACAATTTAGACAAGTATGTGAATGTTCTTCATAAACACAGCTCTCTTTGAGTCAGAAGAGAGGGGTCAGCCTAGAGGACTCTCCTGGGACCCAAAGGTTTCCCTGCTCTCGGTCTTGGTGTCAGCCCTTGTCAAGAGGCTGCTCAACCCCACGCAATGGAGGACTCGGAAGCAGAAGCACCAGCACATGGTTGAAATTTGGAACCTGCTCCAGCAGTCACATTGGGAAGACCACACAGAATCTGGGGACCTAGCCCTGAGGGAAGGGTCCCACGCCGGGCACATACCCTCATGCCCATGTAGAAGGGGATGACAGTGACACGGATGTTCTCAGTTGTTTCCCGATGGACATCGGAGAGCTCCAGCCAGGGGTGATTCTTCTCTTGCCAGGCCCTTAGTGTCTCCCGAGCCACAAAAGGGGGTGCTGGGGCAAGAGAATGACTGGTTAGTCCAGGCCAGAATCCAGGGCATTATACCCACTTTCCAACTCTCCCTCCTAGAAAACCCTTCCTGGTGGTGGCTCAGATACACAGGACACCCAAACTGAAGCAAAGCACAGGCTGGAAGAAAGCACAGCGCTGCTTCCACAAAGCCCCGAGGAGGTATGTAGCATCGTGGGAAGAGAACTGGCCTGGGAATTAAGAGCCCTGGCTTTCAGACTTTGCTCTGCCACTAACTAGCAATCCTTTACCTAAATAAATAAATAAATAAATAAATGCACACACACACATATATATTTAAAGGATTGCTACACACACACACACACTCAGTGGCCAGATTATTATGACTACCTGACATTTGTAGGCAAATTAGCTATAATTTCGTGCTGAAGTTGCTAGAGCGCCAGACCATTATAAATAGGGAAGCCGGTTGTTTACCAAGACAGAAGTGATTTTTTTCGGAAGATATGGGTAGACAACGCCATTTAACAGCCTTTGAACGTGGGGATATATTTGAACGTGAGGGGCCAGATTATTATGACCACCCCATCAGTACTTCGTTGGGCCGCCTTTTGCCTTCAATACTGTGGCTATTCTTCTTGGCATTTATTCCACGAGATGTTGAAAGGTGATGTGAGGAATCTGACACCATGCCCGATGAATAG
>NW_006294069.1:333616-338382 GCF_000327345.1 Myotis davidii
GCTCGCCCCCCCCCTCCCTCCCAGCTGCAGCCACCGGTCCCCGCACCCTCACACCGTCTCTCCCCCCAGGGCCTGGCTCTGCTCCTCCCTGGGGCAGCCCCTGCCCCTTTACAAAGCCTTAGCTTCTGTTATTATTAATATTATTATTAGTAATTTCAGAGAGGCAGGGAGAGGGAGAGAGAGAAACATCAATGATGAGAATCATTGATAGGCTGCCTCCTGCACACCCCACACTGGGGATTGAACATACAACCCAGGCATGTGCCTGACCAGGAATCGAACCGGGGTCTCCTGGTTCACAGGTCGACACTCAACCACTGAGCCATGCCAGCTGGACCTAACTAGCAATCTTGAGTCCCTTCTCATCACCTGAGTTTCCATCTGGAGGAGATGACAGCCATCCACCTGACAGGTCTAATGGGAGGCTGAACAAGGTTGTGGAAACAGAGCTCTGAAATTACTTCTATGATACTGTTTTTGAAGAAAGGGCCCTCCCTTTCCAGCTTCTCTTCTTGAGAGAGCTTACCTTTTGTCTGGTCATAGAGAAGAAATCTTTCAAAGAGCTCGTGCTGGATGGGAACCTGATCAGTGGAGGTATAGGGGAGGATGTCTTCATGGCTGACATAGTCCAGGCCTGGCACACAGAGGCAAAGAGACAGTGAAACTCATGTAGGTGAGGGGAGGAACAGGGCTGAGAAGAAATACCATTCCGGGCCTTGTCCCAGGGTGGGATAACCCTGGTCCCATTGTTCTCAGCATCTACAATCCCTCCCAGGAGATTAAAGGACATCAGAAAGGCATCTGAATCCTCTCCTTGAGACACACTAGACCCCTCACTGACAGGCACCATTCAAATGCTCTACTCACCTGGGATGGCATAGAGGGCCCGGCTGTCATCATGGTTAGCCAAGAAAGTCACAGCTTCTGTCTGAGATCTCTGAGACTAAGGCAAGAAGCGAGTCAGACTTTCTTAGTCACTACCCAGTCCTAAGGACTTGGGACCCAGTGCTGATCTGGGCTGAGTCCCCTCCCTCCCTTTGTGCCCTATGGGATTCAGGCCTTTCCTATGGAGAACCACCCCAGGTCCAGCCTTCTTGCTTACTTACTATATGTGGACAGTCTCGGGCATCAATCAGCACCTGATAGTAAGTGTGAGTTTTGCCTTTCACCTCCTTAGAGCCGTGGCCAGCAGGATTCTCTGCTCTACAGGGTAGAAGCCCAAGATCATCCAGAGAGAAATAGAATCAGTGCCTGCCCCAGGTCCCTACCCCAGCCCCTCCTCATCTAAACTGTCTGGTGCCTGCGGGACAATGTTCAACCAATTGAGCCACACCAGCCAGAGCTGGGTGCTAGATTTTGTTTTTTGCATCTATTGACATGATCATGTGATTTTTATCCTTCATTTTGTTTATGTGATGTATCACATTAATTGATTTGTGAATACTGTATCAAGTTTGTATCCCTGGAGTAAATCCCACTTGGTTATGTTGTAAAAAATAAAAGATAAATAAAATAAAAATCCCCTCAAATAAATAAAAAAATTAATTAATTAAACTGACTGGTACCTCGTCTGAAGGTTTTAGCAAAACCCAGCCCGCCACTGCCCAGTCAGGGGCAAACAATGGAATGTGGAGGACCATGGCATGGAGTATCATTTGCCCTACTCTTGGGCTGCCTCTTAGAAGGAGATGTTGAGGAAATCAAATTGCTGCTTCAGTCCCTAGAGCCCAGAGTACCCTACTCTTCTTACATCCCAGGGCTGTGATCACTGAATGAAGTTGGGCCTTTTCTTTTTTGTTTTTTTGATGGGACTTTTCTTTTTTTCTTTTAAGTATATTTTTATTGATTTTAGAGAGGAAGGGAGAGGGAAAGAAACATCAATGATGAGAGAGAATCACTGATCTGCAGCCTCCTACATGCCCCCTACTGGGAATCAAGCCTGTGTACCCTCCCGGGGATCTGCTGGTTCATAGGTCAAGGCTCAACCACTGAGCGACACTGGCCGGGCAGGCCTTTTCTTTATTGATGTATTCTAATGGTGATAAGAGATTAACCCCCGTCAAGAAATCAAGAAGTCTAGTCTCCCAATGACTTCTGTGGTAATTATAATGCAAACTGAGAATGAGTATCCTGGGGAGGTCTAAAGGGACCCTCTGGCTTAAGACTGTCCCTGGCACTCGGCACTTTTTCTTCTTTTTTAAAATCTTTATTGTTGAGAGTATTACAGATGTCCCCGCACTCAGCACTTTTGTCTCCATGGGTATTAGTATTGTGGGGCTGCTTCTAAGGGCCAGGAGGATGCTATCTTCACTCCTAGGATCCTAATTACGTCTGCCATGAGTCAGGCCCCCTCCTCAGAACACTGTGAGGCACAATGCAGGGCAACTTACTTTTCTGGAGCTGCAGAAGCCACATCCCGGTCATAGAGTCTGGCCTGCCAGGGAAATAGGACAACACCACGGTAGCCAAAAACACTATGAAGGAAAAGCTGGGAGGAAAGAGAAGCCTCAGTGAGTCTGTAATCCAGCAAGGCCATCCAGGTGGGACCCAGACCACAAAGCAACACAGGTGTGCCAACTCCAGCACAAGGTCTGGCCACTCCTTTTCCTTGAACTCTGTGATCTACCCAACTAGGGAACATTCTTACCGCATCTTCACCTGGCGGACTTCTACTCATCCTTTAGGCCACAATGCTGGCCTCTAGAAAGTGTTCCCTGACTTCCCCCTCCCCGCTCCACTTAGCACAGTGCACAGCCACTGACCATTTGCATATCATAATTCCTTTCTAAACTGTCAACGCCATAAAGACTTTGTTTCCTGATTTAATGCCAACGCACAATGCCCGGTCCATTGTGGGCACAGAAAACAAAGGTTCAATAAACAAAGTCATCCTTACCTACAAGCCTAAATCCATCTCAGTGGATCTAGCACAAAGCTGATACAGAAAAAGAACCTCACACCCAGAGCTTATTGCACTGCGAAGAGCTCAATTATGACAAAACGCCAAAGGTATGCTTTCTTTTTTGTTTTTTTAAATCCTCACCAGAGGACATGCTTAGAGAGAGGAAGGGAGAGAGAGGGGAGGAGGAGAGAGAGAGAAACATCGATGTGAGAAACCTCAAAAGGTTGCCCTCCATATGCATCCCAACCGGGGAAGGAACCTGCAACCCAGAAGCATGCCCTGACTGGGAACTGAACCTCATAGTGCACAGGACGACGCTCAACCACCTGAGCCACTCCACCCAGGCAGGTTTGCTTTTCTCAAAGCTCCCTCCACTGGTTCCCCAGCACCCACTACGTTAGAGGACTATTCAGTAATTCGGCTCTCTCCTCACTATATCCAAACCATCTCTGTCCACACTCACTTGGAGAGAGAACCCACTGATACATGAAATGCATTCAAATCCAGGAAAACAAGAAACCCACCTTTAAACACTTGTGATTCTGGTCTGGTACCAAACACCAGGGCAGCAAACGGTAACATGCAGCCCTACGGCCAGCTCTGACCCTTTCAGAAGCAGAGCACACCGTGAAAATGGAAGATGACCCAGCCCAGCACTCACCTGCCCAGTCTCATATTTTCCGTTCTGCTTTGGCACCTCAAACACACCAACTGTCTCCAAAACTTTGCCCTCTGGTCGGTTTCTGATTAGGAAGGAAAAGAACAAGCCACTGAGCAGCTGAGGAGGTAATAAAACTTATCCATCAGAAGAAAAATAAAAGCTACTAGGACACCGAGGGGCCACGGCAACGCCGGCAGAGAAGGGTCAGGTCAGTGGGGCCAGCTGAAACAGGTGAGGGTCCTGCCAAATCACCACTCCGCGGAGCTGCCTGTCCTCCTCGCAGGTCCGGCCGCAGGCCCCTCCTTGGTGTCCAGGTTAGGCCTGAGCTCCCAGATCACTTCCTTCTCATCATTCTCAGCATTCTTCACATCTTGCCTTCATACCCTGCTCAGCTGTGCTCCCCGCCTCCCTTTCTTCCCTGAGCTACCCTCATGACCTCCCTCGGCACTTTAACTGTCCTTCCCACCTTGCATTTCAGTTATCTGTATCCATGTCTTATCTCCATTAGAAACTACGTTCCCTGGGAGCCTGATTAGCGTGTGTTGCCCCTCAAAGCCTCATGAATACCAGGAGCCCGAACAACATTTGTTCTCCAACCATGTGCATCTCCCTCCTCTAAACTGCAGTTTTCGCCCTGCCCTGGAAGGGCTTACTCATCCTCTCTAGATGTCCTGCTGTACTCCCTACGCTGCACCTAGTGGTCTTGAAATCCAGTTTTCGTTCCGATTTACATCAATTTGCACCAGGGTCTGAAAATGCAAACAGTTATCATCTCTCGCCAATGTAAGTGTCTCAGCTCAGCCATTAAAAAGGTCAGTTCTCCCGGCGACCTCTCTGGACAGGTGCTTCTTCTAGGGGGCTCTTTAAAGCACCGTTATTCTTACCATTGTTGACATGTGGACATGATGTTTCCTCCCAACTTGATTCACTGGCCCGAATTTAAGCTGCTTATGACAACGTCCACACCATCCCCACCCATGACCTCAAGCCCCCTTCCCCAAATCACACAGAGACCCAGACTCCCCAAGGTCACACTGCAACCGGGGACCCGTGCGGAGCTCAGACTCAAGAGTCCTGTTTTCAACTTCGAGCATCTTTCCGCGGGAGTTCGAAGTCAAAAGCCCGAGGGCTTCATGAAAAGGCTGCCTCTTCACAGCGGCTCGCGAAGATCCCCGCGCGGGGAGGCAGGATCCACTCTGAGTT
>NW_006294069.1:338901-352318 GCF_000327345.1 Myotis davidii
GAAGCACAAGCGCGGCGACCGCCCCCGGGGTCCCGCACGCCTGGTTCCCTTCCGCCTGGTCCGGGACCTGCACCAGCACCTGAGAGAACGGGGTGAGGCCCACTCTCCGGTCCGGAGTCGCCTCCTTTCCCCCAGAGCCTGTTCCCTCTTGAGGCCTTGATCGCACCTCAAGCATCTTTAGCCATCACGCTCCTTCGCCCGCGGAGCGGTCACCGAGCCAAGCCAGGACTCACCTTATAATTAAATCCCAGGGCGACCTACTCCCTCACAACTTCCGGGGGAGTTCCTACTGGATGGCAACATGCACTTGTGCGGTTTCTGCTTTCTGCAGAGTCTCCACTTCACTTCCGGGCCCAAGGAGGCCCACCTGACCTTTGAAAAAGTCCCAAGTCCCGACCCAGTACCATGTCACAGGTTCAGTTCCTTTTAAGCCACAGTAAGCACAGTGAGCTTGTCCTGTTTGCGAGCCTGGATTTCTTTCCATCTCAGAAGTAAAAGTCGTCAAATCGGACTCTTTGTTGTTGTTAATCCTCATCCGAAGATATTTTTCCCATTGATTCTTTTAGAGCAGCGGTTCTCAGCCTGTGGGTCGACGTCCATGGGTTGCCTTCTCCCAGGCGCCCCACTGGGACCCACCTACGTGCCCTTGACCAGAAATCCAACCCGAGACCCTCCAGGCTGCAGGCTGGTGCTCTAACCATTTAGCAACACTGGCCAGGCACATCTGACTTTAGATTGGATGATAGACAGCTGTGTGGGAAGGTCTGAACTGGGAGTGGCACCTGAGCTCTAGTCGGAGCTCAGCCACTGACTCTGATGGGAGGAGTCATTTCTCTTCCTTGGACCTCAGTTTCCTTAACTGTAAATGGAGGAAATAGGACACACTGGCCTGTAAGGTCTTTTGCTAAAATGAACATTGCCTACCCAGAAGTACAAAGGATAAACTGCTTGACTGTTGGAACTAAAAAGGACCTTAGAGATCCTCTAGTACAGTGTTCTCTGATTAGACTTCATTAGGGCAGTTCTGTGGTGGCCACAGAAATGACTTCACCTACAGGCAAATGTAAATGGCTTATGGCTTAGCAGTGACATGGCCAGGGAAACTGAGAGCTGACAGTTAAACACAGCTGTGCAGCAGTAGGAGATGATTATGTGGCATTATCTTATATTCTTCCCAATTGAAAATGGTCTTGGAGGTGAATTGGTATAGGAATGGCCATGCTTTATTTTAGGGGAAAGACTAGATCCTTCTCTGATCTTAATCCTTCAACCTCAGCTCTATGGATCATTATGTTTGTGGAAATCTTTTTCTTCCCAGATTCCACACTGTACCTTCATCAGCTCCTAGAAGGCAGTGAAATCTATCTCCCAGAGGTGGTGAAGCCTCCTAGGGTATGTAAGGGGTATATTTGTGACAGTAGATATTGGCTGAATTGAGCTTATCTGTGATACAGCCAGGTTTATACGTCAACTTTTGAGTTCAAAATCTTGTCTTTTAAATCCTTGGGAGCTGGGGTGGGGGAACCAAATATAAAAGTTTCCAAAGCAGTGGAGGCGGAACTGGTACATGGGTCTCCTAGTACCCTTAGCAGTACTTTGCCCCCTGAAACCAATGACTGTGACATGTTTTCTAGCAAGCTGGGAATGTCATTCTTCCCATTTGATTTTCCTGCCTTAGAACCCAGAGCTAGTTGCCCGTCTGGAGAAAATTAAGATACAGCTGGCCAATGACGAATATAAGCGGATCACCCGCAATGTCACCTGTCAGGTAAGGGCCTGCTCTTCAATACATGGACTTGAGTAGCCCCAGAAAGCAGGGCCCTGCACTGCGAAGAGGCACAGAGGAAAGAAAGAACATAGCTTGTATACTCTTCAGGGACCAAAGCAGCTCTGTGTTACATAAAAACCAAATATAATTCCCAACTTATTCACTGAGACTCTGGGCTTAGATGGTGACCGATTCTTCAAGGTTGTAGAGATGGGAATGAGCATTGGACCTTTCTTCCAGCAGGGCTCCCTACTGTTCTCTGGCATGCTCCTGCCCCAGAACAGTCGAGGGGTAGATGAGTATTGGGAGCCTGTGTCCTTTCTTTGAAATGCTTGATCTGTAGTCCAGAAAAGAATCCAATTGGTCACAGACAAAAGAATCCATGCATAAGAAAGAGTTACAATGCTTCGGGGAATTAAAAAGGGCTGAGCCCAGACTAACAGGTGGCTACTCTCTGGGCTGCCCCTGATCTGCTTCCATTCTGAAATCATTTGTTTTTTCTTTTTTCCAGGATTCAAGGCATGGTGGGATTCTAAGTGACCTGGGCAAGGAAGGTGAGAGACTAAGATGTGAGGTGCTAAAGTCTCTCCCTGCGAGGGCTCAGTCATGATACTCCTTCCCATCCCAGTACTCTGGGGTTAAGCCTAAGCTATTCAGGTTTGCTGGTTAAGGGAGACCCAGTGGATGGGGGAGGCAGCTGTAGAGATAAGAGGACCTCCTAGAGGATGCTGAGCTAAAGGTTTCTTCCCTGGGTTCCTCCCCAAAGTGAGGTCAGTGAAGGCTGTGGTCATCACCATCTTCAACTTCATTGTCACGGTGGCAGCCGCCTTTGTCTGCACTTACCTTGGAAGCCAGTATATCTTCACAGAAATGGCCTCGGTGAGTAAGCACTGGCAGGGTAGGGTGCTCCAGGTGCGGGTGTTAGTGGGGAAGGGAGGATGTATGTGAAAGTGCCTGCATAAGTTAGGCAATGAATAAATATTTGTGCAGTAAACAAGAGGAGCGTTTGCTAAGCCAGTCAGAGAAAGATAAATATCACATGATCTCACTCATTTGTGGAATATAATGAATAACATAAACTGGATGAACAAAAACAGATCCAGAGACAGAGAAGCATCTATCAGACCATCAAACCTCAGATGGAAGGTAGGGGAGGGTGGGGGTAAGGGGAAGAGATCAACCAAAGGACTTGTATGCAAGCATATAAGCCTAACAGTTAGGCCCTAACCAATGGACACAGACACCAGGGGGGTGAGGGCATGAGCGGGATGGGCGTGGGGAGACAATGGGGGGATAAGGACACGTGTGTAATACCTTACAATAAAGAATAAAATAATAATTAAAAAATCAAAGAACTACAGACAGACCTCATTGTATCACATCATAACTGTAATGTTGCTACTGTTATAAATTGTAATGTAAATACCTGATATGCAGGATGGTCTTAGGCGACCCCTGTGAAAGGGTCGTTCAACTGCCAAAGGGGTCGCGGCCCACAGGTTGAGAACTGCTGCCTTAATCAATAAAGAAGAAAAAAAAAGAGGCGTATTTGAGCTTAATAGTCTTGGGAGTGGTTAATAACCTCTGGAGAATTCAGATCCTCATTTCTTCCTTTCCCCCAACTTATGGGCTGGGTTGGGGTTCTCTTCATCCCCATTAGAGGTGTTGGTGGCTGCAGGGCTGGTGGCTGGTCTTCATCTCCTGAGCCTGGTCCTTTCCCTCCCCAGCGGATACTGGCTGCAGTGATCGTCGCCTCTGTGGTGGGTCTGGCTGAGCTGTATGTCATGGTGCGGGTGATGGAAGGCGAGTTGGGAGAGATATAACTGGTGCTTCATCATCAAAGTCTGGAGACGGTTTGGAGGGGCTCCAGGCCCCCAGCTGCCAAACACTGACTCTCAGCCAATCCATCAGGTTCTTTGTACTCAGCTGTAGTCAGTCAGGGCCACGCCCCTGCTACCTGCTATTTCTGTGGGAAGCCTCATCCTCTGTCAGTTGCCAGAGGGGATAGTAGGAAGAGACTCCAACAACTGAACAAAACTGGTCTGTCGGTACCTGATCCTAATCCTGATGCCTGTCTGCCTTCTCCAGTCCAGTCCAGGCACTGCTGGGCTGGGGTTTTCCATCGAGAGTAAATAGAATCCAGGCCTTCCCGGAAGCGGGCCACGCTGCCTGAACTTGCCCAAGTGTACAAATCAGCCGTCATCCTTGTTCCACACATCCTGGATGCTGGCCTGTAACTTAGTTCTGAAGCCTCCAAAAAGCAGAAAGGATTCCCTTTCTCCGGGTTATGGGGAAGAACTGATTGGAGGACGTAAAACAAGAAGAGGAGGAAGATGGGCCTGTACAGAATGGCGGAACGGGATGTAAGGCAGCTATCTTTTTGGAATCTTAGTTTCTATCTACATTTTCTTCCTTCTGCTTGTCTTTTTTAGGGTTTCTATATGCTTCTGCCTGTCTCTACCACCCACTAGCCCTTCTTAAACTTCCCATCTTTTCATCACCTTTTGCTCTGTCTCCAAAAATGAAAACAATTCAGGTTGCAAAACAGTGTTTCTGCTTTTAATTGCAAAATCCCTTGTACTTGTTTGTGTTTGTGGGGAGAGTATGCCTACTGTGAGATTGCCTCAACTAGTAAAGGGAGGGGCAGGGATGATTTTCACATTTAACTATGAATAAACATACATGTGAATATGTATACATAATACATTATGAATATGTATACATCCTAATATAGGATGTTTTCTGTGGGGTTCTTTTTTTTTTTTTCCTGTGGGGTTCTTAAACATGTTTGGGTGAGTGTGAAAAATAATATGTAAATGCTCACAGTTGACTAATTGTTTTACATAGTTGTTTTTGGTCTTTACAATAGCCCTGGAGGTTAGAAAAGGAAATGGTCTTAGGCTCCTTTTCCAGATGGCAAAACTGAGGCTGAGAGAGATCAAATGATCTACTGTGTTCCTTCCTCTGATAAATGGAGCCAAAGACTCCTAGATGGTCCTGAAGTCTCTGTGTAATATTAAACTTTTGGAACTTAGATTAGTGGTGTGATGATAGAACCTGTATAAAGCATAATAAATATTTATTGTATTCAGTGTACTTTTATTTCGAATCTGTGAAAACACAAAAGCCCAAAGATTTGTATAGTTCTGAAAATTGTGCAGAGCCTGCTCCTAATGGTAGAGTCCATGTTTCCATTAGTTCACTGCATAAGCTCCAGCGGTCTCCCCCGACCCCGTCCCCAGGCATTCCTCTATTTTTAGAAATTATATACTGATTGGCTGAGTAGACATTCCCTCAACAATGTTTGCCAGTTATAACAAGTCTGAGCCTGTCATGGCAGTATTCTGCATGAGAGAGGAGGAGGTGTTAGGCCCTTCTGTTCACCATAGGTCACATTGAAAAATCCTAGGATTTCTGTTTTTGGTTGGCAGGAATGAAAACAGGAGAAAAACGTAGGTGGCATTTTACAGTGTTTCTAGCAACCTAAACTGTTTTTTGCTTTTTAATATTTGTATTGATTACAGAGAGGAAGGGAGAGTGGAGGGGAGAGGTAGAAACATCAATGATGAGAGAGAATCCTTATTAGCTGCCTCCTGCACGCCCCACACTGGGGATTGAACCCCAAACCCCGGGCATGTGCCCTGACTGGGAATCGAACCTCAGCTTCCTGATTCATAGGTTGGTGCTCAACCACTAAGCCATGCCAGCCGGGCAACCTAAACTGTTTTAAAATTAAGTTTTAAAAGCTTTGTGGAGATTGCTGGCTCTCATTTCCAAAACAGGGAGGAGACAAGTGTTATCATCCCCATTTTCAGGCTCATAGACTGAGAGAGTTGCAAGGTTACTTAGCAATGCCAGGATTGCAGAGCAGCTCCAGAACAGGAGGCAGCCAGATTGTCCTGGAACCAGTAGGGTCAGGGCAGGAGTTGCCAGCAGAGGTTCCCACCTCCCCAGGGTCTGTCAGTGAGAGCTCTAAGCCCTTCAGTTAACTGTCCCTCTTAACTAATCCCAGCAGAAACCTGGGTAATACCTCCCCCACCAGAATCTGTGGAACTTGGCCCATTTAGAGATTAGGTGATGGAGATAAATTTCAAAAGCAAAAGGCCTTCTCGTCCCTGTTCGTTTGTGTCACACAACAATCCAGATTAAGGTACAGAGTTTGGGTTTTATTTGGAGCTTAGTTGGTATTACAGATGACAGTGATAGCAAAACCCAACGCTGCCGTGCACACACCACCCTACCCTGTTCAAATCTGTCAGGTTCTCTCCACACCCCCAGATCAGAGGGCAACCGATCTCATCTTTATGAAAATTAAATCAGTGTAAGCTACAAGCTCCTGTTTCTACTTTATTACTTTAATATCGCTTCTTCAGATCCATGGTTTTGATTAATTTGTCCAGGTGGTAGGAGGTCATGAGAGACCCTTGACTGTGAAAGGGTTGGTCCCTTGCAGTCTAGAATGAGAACCAGCACACTCTCCTCCCCTAGCTCACTTAGCAGTGAGGTGCTGGCCTGAAGGTGACAGGCAGCTTCCTGCCCATTTACCTTTAGAGGGAGGAGGTGTCTTCTGCTTGGGTGAGAAGAGTTGGGGGCCGGGCCTGGCAGGACAGGGGGAAAACATGGCCCCATACCTCATCCCTCTGAAGGTCGCTCCTGCCAAGACAATGGGCATATGCCGCAGGAGGTGCAGGGTGCTGGGAAGCAGGAGCCAGGTCCCATTTACTCCCTAGGTCCCGCTTCTAGGCTGGCCTGGAGGACAGTGGAAGGGAGGAATCCCTGAACTAAACTTTCTCCCCATAAGAGAATGCCCTTGTGTAAAAGAAGAGGGTGATGGGTTTCAGCTTAAGGGGCAGGTGGGCTACAGGAGCTAGAGGTGGGGGTTTGCAAGTTCTGACCTAGATTAGGAGTGGTCCAGGTTGGTGACAATGGCCGAGGCATAGATGAGTTCAGACAGGCTGCCCAGTGAGGTCTGGGGAGTAGTTTGCTCTGAAGAAAGATGGACCCCTGAAGCCCCTGCTGGCCCCCAAGGAGCTACAGCTTTAACCCCCACCCAGCCCTGCCCTGGACCCAAGCCAGGAGCCAGGCAGGAGGCATGTCGACACCCTGAGGTGCACTGAGCTGTGCTGCTGGAGAGTGGAAGCTGGCCTAGTGTTTGGGGCTGCTGAGACTGCTGGGGAGCATCTGAAAGAGAACGGGGTCTCTGTGGGGGCTCAGGCCTGGAGTTTAGGCCTCCTGGCTTCCTGTTCTTGATTCTCTTGGCCCGCCGGTTCTGGAACCACACCTGGGAAGGAAGAAGAAGGGGTCTCTTCTGGCTCCAGTATCCCCTCCCCCCAAGCACGGGGAAAGCAGAACTTGGAGGCAGGATACTCAGAAGGAGCTGTGGGTCAAGCCCAGAAGCTAGCTGTGTGAGAGTATCCCCACTCTGAGGGGGGGCACAGCTCACCTGTATCTTGGCCTCAGGAAGGCAGGTGACCTGGGCCAGATGCTCACGGGTGCCAATGTCAGGGTAGGGCCGTGCTGCAAACACCCGCTCCAACTCCAGCAGCTGTCCTCTGCTGAAGGTGGTCCGCTTTCTCCGGTGGGGACCCAACCCACTGGCATGGCCTGTGGGCCGAGGTGGAGATCAAGCCAGGACTCGCTTCAAGAGCCTCCACCCCAACCTCAAAGCCCCCAAGAGACACTGAAGCATCTGCTGCCTGCCCCAATGTCCCCCATCATACCCTCCCTTACATCCTTCCCTGCCGGCCCTTTTCCCATCAGATCACCTGTTGGCGATGCATCCACAGGGCTGGCCATGGAGCTGGCAGTGAGGAGCCAGAGGGCCATTCCCAGGCTGTGCCCACACCAGACGCCTCCGATTGGGGTTTTATCCTGCTCAGAGGGCTGGCTCCACCTCCAGGCGCATAGAGGTTTATCATCCCGCTTGAGGAGACACAGGTGGCCAGGGGCAGTGTTGGAGCTTGGCAGGGTAAAGGTGGGGCACAAGTTTTGGGGCCCCTGCTCCTCCAGGGCTCCACAAAGGAAGCCGGTCCCAGCCCCACTCCTTGAACTGCACAGTCTGGCAGTCTGTGTCTGAAATCCGGGTACTTCATAAAAAGTCTCCCAGGGCTTCTTCCAGGAAGCCAAAGAAATCCCTCTCTGCAGTATTCCCAGGACTTCAGCCCGTGCTGGTTGCCTTCAGGGGAGAGTGGGTGCAGTCCTGTCCCACAGCTGAGGACTGATCTCCATAGGAGTCCTCTGTGATTGCCAGAGCGGGCAGTAGAGGAGACTCCGACAACTGAACAAAACTAGTCTGTCGGTACCTGATCCTAATCCTGATGCCTGTCTGCCTTCTCCAGTCCAGTCCAGGCACTGCTGGGCTGGGGTTTTCCATCGAGAGTAAATAGAATCCAGGCCTTCCTGGAAGTGGGCCACGCTGCCTGAACTTGCCCAAGTGTACAAATCAGCCGTCATCCTTGTTCCGCACATCCTGGATGCTGGCCTGTAACAGTTCTGAAGCCTCCAAAAAGCAGAAAGGATTCCCTTTCTCCAGGATATGGGAGAAGTACCTGCTGGGGCTGGGCAGGGTGCAGGGTGAAGGGACAGCAGCAGGGCCGGGAAGCAGCTGTCACCACCAGATCTCCCTCAGGTCTGCTTTAGAGCTTTGTTTTCATCTAACCCTTTCTCTCTGGCCCCTCGAAAGCCCAGGTGGGCTTCCTAGAGTCCAGGAACCTGAAACCAGAGGAGGTTCCACTGGTACAACTGAGGAGTTTTAAGGAAGATGTTTGTATTTACAGCGTACTGGTCCTTGGAAATCTTCTGGGCCACTTACTAAGAGATGTAGGAACATTTGAATTTCCTTTGGGTCCCTGCCTTTCCTATCTCCCCTAACCTCGGTGCCCTGCACCCAGACCCCAGACAGAGTCCTCACAGATGGGGGTTACTAGGGGAGCACAGTGACCAGCTCCCTAGGGACTTAGATGTCTGAGATAACCACATTTCAGGCTCAAGATGACCAGAAAACTGAACCAGAAGCCCATCCCCTTCACCCCTTCTCTGTCCTCCAAGACCCTAGGGCCGTGGTCGGCAAACTGTGCCTCACGAGCCACGCGGGCTCTTTGGCCCCTTGAGTGTGGCTCTTCCTAAGCCTTAGGAGTACCCTAATTAAGTTAATAACAATGTACCTACCTATATAGTTTAAGTTTTAAAAACTTGGCTCTCAAAAGAAATTTCAGTCGTTGTACTGTTGATATTTGGCTCTGTTGACTAATGAGTTTGACGACCACTGGTCTAGAGGTCAACTCCAAGAGGTAAAGCAAGCCGGGGCTGAGAGGGGGCGCTTGGTGACTCCTGTCATCATCAGAGGGGTTCAAGCTCCTGCTTAGCTACTGGTAGGTTGTTGGGGGCTGCTTAGCTCAGGAGGAGGCCTGTCACCCGTGAGGCCTTCTCCAGCCCACAGCTTTGTGGTTCATGAGGAGGCCCTGAGCCAAACATGGGCTGGACAGGAAGGCTCTTGTCTCCAAGCCACCCTAACAGCCCAGCTTTGCCTCCCTTACCCAGGCAGAGTCTTGCCTCCTTCCTGTCTACCCCAGTCAGGACAGAAATCTTAAACTCAGCGCCAAGGGATCTTTATTGAGCTGGGAGGAGGATGTTAGAGGAGGAAGCAGCGGAGGGCCCAGATATATGGGTTCCGACTCCTACTGGTGATCAGGGGCTGGGCAGCCCAGCCAGTACTGGGCGATGTTCCGTGGGTAGGGAGGGCTTACAGTGTCCACTCGCTGTGTGCGAAGGTTGACTCGGTAGTACTTGTCTGGAAGAGAGGTTGGGGGAGAGTGAGTGAGACCCAGCCTGGCCCTGCCTAGCCTGCCCTAAAACCCAGTCTCCCCTGGAAGGGTAAGTGAACATCACAATGCAGGCCAGGACTCCTGGCCTGGCTTTCCGGAGTCACTGCTCAAGGGCCGAGTTCAGCTCATGGGAACTAGAGAGAGCAGTGGCAGGGGCTCCTACCTCCTGAGAAGAAGTAGACGCTCTGGATGGGCTCACATGTGGGAGGCACAAGCCAGTCCATGTCGTAATCATAGTTGTAGGTTCCCAGGCCACTCTCCTCACTGGAGAACAAGGACAGCCAGATGGAACGGGATTTCCGGTGGGAGTCGGGGCTGTGGCCACCCGCGCGGCCACGGCGTGATCGGTAGCGTTTACGGCTGCGACGCTTAGACTTAGTGCTCTTGGTCAAGGAGGAGTGGGGAGCTGAGCCTGAGATGTAGATCCGGCCCGCCATGGCTGCATCCACTTTCCCGGGCACACCAGGCCAGTCCTCGCTGATGGACTGGGGCGGTCTGGTACCACCTGTAGCAGGGAAGGGGTTAATGGGGAACCTCGAGAGCCTGGACCCTCCCCCCTCACCCCCCACAGGGTAGTTCATCAGGTGCCCAAGGACACAGCAAGCTAGCGGCAGAGGTCAGCACCCTGGCTTTCTGACTCTGTTTAATGCCCTTTCCCCTGGCCTCCCTCCACCATGTCCCGCCCCGTTTACCTCAGCCACAGCCCCCCCTTTTGCTGGCTGTGCCCTTGGGCATGCTAGGCAAAGTCCAAGGTGTGGGGTCCAGGTGGGGGCAAGCCTTCCCCCCAAAGGTCAAAACAGATGCAAAGTCTGGCCTGAGCAAACAGCTTTTGATGGATAGCTCTACAATCACTCCCCCTCTGGCCAACCCAGCCCTCCCTCTGTCCCCGGGATCCCAGCCCTCTTGAAGGGGAAACAAGACCTGCCCTCCCTCCATACCAGAGGGTCTGTTCCAGAAAAGGAGCTCAAAGATGTCCTCCCAGCCGGACCGCTGCATCATGGCAAAGTGTTCAAACACGGTAGACAGGGAGCTATCTTCACACTCCTCCCGACTGGGCTGCCGTTGGAACTCGTACTCCCAGTACTGTTGTCCTGGGGAGGGGTTGGGCATGAGCAAGGCTGGAAAGCCCAGAGGCTGTTAGGAGCTCCAGGCCGGGGCAGGGTGGAAGGAGGGTGGACCTAGGCATCATCTAGGCCAGTCCCCCAAAACTGAGACTGCTCCACTGCCTGCTCATTCTCCCCTCTACCCCCTGAGTACCCTTGAAGAAGTAGACCCGCTCCCGTCCGTTGTAGTTGCGAGCGGGGAGGGCGAAGGCTGCATCCACATTGTCTGGGACGCCCGTGAAGCCTTCAGAGATGCTGCGGGGGTAATCGGGGTCCAGGACGCCATCCTCGAAGCGCCAGTACTGACTTCCCTAAGGGGGTAGGGAAGGAGGAGGGAGGTGAGGAGGTGGCTGGCTGGGCACGGAGGCAGAGTCCCCCCATCCAAGGCAGCAGTCTCAGTTCTAGACTTGTCACCCAGGACCTGGAACCTTGGGCTTCCTTGACCTCCCAGAGCTTCAGCCAGACACCAAAGGCTAGGATTCAGCCTTCTTGCCCACCCTGGTCGCCGGCACAACAGCTCTCAACCCCTGCCTGGATACCCTTGACCCTCACCCACAGCCCCTGGGCCTGGCACCTTGAAGAGGTAGGTCTTCCCCTGACAGTTGATGCGGGTGAAGGCAGCATCAATGGGGCCCTCGATACCCCAGACATCTTGGATGAGCTTGGGGTACCCAGGCCTCACTGCATGTTCATCCAGCTCATAGCAGTACTTCCCTAGAGTGGAGGAGGCTGTGTGAGGGAGGGAATGTTCCTGGGGCAGACCCCCGCCCCAGAGACCTGCCCCTGGAGTCACCTCGGAAGGCAAAGAGGGAACCATTCTTGAGGTCGGTGAAGGCATCAAAAGGCTTCCCGCTGCACAGCTCCTCTACTGAGGATTCGAAGATTTCTTGATGGGCGCTCTCAGGCCTTAGGGTCTCCATGTCAGGCCCTGGGGCCTCCTGTTCCGGTCCTCGGACCTCTTCCTCAGGATTCAGAACAACTCCCTGCTCAGGAACGCTTTCAGAGGGCTGTGGGTTACTGTTAATGAGGGTGCTCTCTGTCTGTGTGTGGACACTGGGATTTTCTGTCTCCGAATCGATGCCATCAACCCCGTACTCATCTTCTGCCATAGTGAACACATCCCCGCGAGTCACTGCAGGCAGAGTGGGTGGTGTGAGTCTCCAGCTGCAGAGGGGACCCCAGACCCACCCAGCCATTCTGAACGCACCTTGGGGCTTGCACTCAGCCACGAAGTCGTAACAGCAGCTCTGGTAGTAAGAGCAGAGCTCATCACACTGACACTTCTTTTCCGGGTTGAAGCCCTCGGTGCAGCGATCCTTGCATGACTCTGTGGGGAGGGAGTTTCAGTTGGCACAGCCAAGTCCGGCCCACTCTTGCCCACCCTACATTAGCCCAACTGGCCACCAACACCCTCCTGCACCTTGGTCAGCCAGAACAGCCCAGGCCAGCAGGGCCAGCATTAGAAGGGGCCTAAGGGGTGCCATGGCAGGGCTTCTAGCCGTGAGCCTGGCTTACTGGGTTCTGTGCTCTCTGCGCTGATGCCTGAGAAAGGGAGGGAGCGGTGGGAGAGAAAGGGAGGGAACCAGAGAAGAGGAGCTGCCTTTCCTGCTGCTCTATTTGTTCAACCTCTGGCCCAGCCCCCAGTGCCTTGACCCTGAGAGGCTGCTGTTGCACAGGGTCACATTCCTGACACTCTGGGCCTGGGAGAGCTGCAAACAGGATCCTTGCCAAGCTTGGGGTTATTTCAGGAGGGAAATAGTACAGTGTGTCTGGAAGGCAGAAAGAAGGCCTACCCCACCACTTCCTGGTCGTGTGACCCTGGGCAATCTGCTTTACCTGCCTTAGTTCTCTTTTTGGTAAAATGAGACTCATCATACTTGGGAGATTATGTGAGTTAAGCAGACAAAATGCCCAATGCCTAGAGTAGCCCCGACTTCAATCTCCATACATGGTATTGATCTATGATCTGTTTGATCAGGCACACCCACTCATTGTGTATTTAGGGCAGTGAAGTGGGGAGGGGAGGAGGAATGCTGGTAAGCACCCCTGGGAAATCTTTTTATCAGGAAAGCACAAAGTTTCATTTCTGGGTTCATCACTTGGGTGCATTGATTTTCCCAAGCTGGTCTTCACAACACAGGAAATTGAGTGACTATTAACCCTTTGGACTGGATTTGATTCCTGAGTCTTCCACTAATTTACTGCTCCTGAGCAGGCCACTCCCTGTCCCTACCCTCAAGAGTGATCTGGTCCCCGCCACCCCCCACCCCATTTCCTCCCACTTTAAGACTCTCGTGAGACGTAGGATCCCTCTACCCACAAAATGCCCACGAGCACAGAATGCCCGATTCTGTGCCTACTTTCAGGGGTCCACAGAACTCCTGAAGTCCCCCCTCCCCCACCTGCAGGAAGTGATCCTGAGAGTTTCCAGCTGATTTTTTTTCTGTTCTCTGATCAGAGGGGCGTGTGACTTGGGGCAATCTCTTTTCCTTAGGCCTAAATCGGTTCTCCTATTAAATGGGAACACTAATTCCTCCCTCAGAGGCAGGTTGTAAGGCTGAATTGAGAAACAGGCATAAACCGCCTCTAGAGTTGTACAGATCGTTATTACGATCGCTTTAACTACAAGTAGGGAGGAGGGGACACACAAGGATGCTGCTTGCCCTCACATGACCAGTGTCTTCTCGCTCTCCACCCGATGCCCCTACACCCGGGGGAGGAGT
>NW_006294069.1:352329-352765 GCF_000327345.1 Myotis davidii
GGCTTCTCAGGGGCGTGGCTGCTGAGAGCACCTCTGCCAGCCAAGCCGGAGCTGGAGCCGAGCTTTGTTCTGGTGGCTGCTGCCTGCACCCTCCGGCGTCTGGGTCCACCCCTCGCTTCCCAGCTCCCTCCTCCCGTCCATCCCCTGTATCTGGGCCTGCATTCCCTTTCCCAACCGCTTCGCCCTAGATCCTGTCCTTCCTTCTCCTCAAACTACTGGCCAGCGCCCTTGCCTGGTACCCTGCTCTCCATCCCTCCCTCCTGCATCTTCTTCCCCCTGATCTCCTCTCGGGTCCCCTTTTTCCCAAGGTCCGGGTCGCTCCGCTCCGCTAGGTCCCGCCCCTCCAGGGATGCCCTCTGCAGCCCCGCGCCCATGGTCCTGACGCTGCTCCTCTCCGCCTACAAGCTGTGCCGATTCTTCGCCATGTCAGGCCCAC
>NW_006294069.1:353079-355158 GCF_000327345.1 Myotis davidii
AGAATCGGTGAGGGTGCCTGGCTGGGGAGAGCGCCGCGCGGTGTGGGGCAGCAAGGGCTGTGGGGTGCCTGGGTCGCCCGTGTGCCTTGCACTGTGCCTTCCTTCCCTGCCTCACCTCACTGCATCCCTGGTGGGGATCAACGTATCCATTTTATGAATGAGAAAACTGATGGGAAAGTTTAGTGACTCGCCCAGCGTCGTGCAGTGAAATAATGGTGCAGCCAGGATTCACTCCCGGGGCTGGTGAGGTGAGGAACGAGACAGGGAGAGGGGGAATGGCGGAGTAGAACAGGAACTTGTCCCTGATTCTGAGGATGGAGATAGGATCCTATTGCCAATGCTCCCCTAAACCAATAGCCCTCCTCCCCACAAGCCCGAATGCCTTTTTATTCTACCTTCTCTCTCCTATATCATCTCCCTTCTCCTGAGAGAGGGAGAGAACACAATACTCAGAAAATGGGGGGACCCTCCCCATTCCTCTCTCTCCAGGCTGAAATGAGTGCCAATCTAAGGGTTATTTACCCTCTTCATGCCATCCCCAATCCCCCTCCTGCTTCCTCCTTCATTGTGGTCCATGTAACAGGCCAGGCATGATCTCATCCTGCAGCTGCTGCTAGGAATCAGGTTTTCTGCTGAGACACTGAGGGTGCTGGTATCTCAGCGGAGTTCCTCTCTGTTTCAAACAGCCCCTAACCCTACCTGACCAGCAAGCAAAGAGACACGGATTCCCAATGAAGGCAACAGGAAATGGTCTCACCACAGGCTGGGCTGAAAGAAGGAGGGGAAAAAAGGTTTTCTGCTGAGATGCATGGGTGGGGGCGGGGAGAGGAAAGCGAGGTGCAGGGCTAGGCAAGGGCCAGAGTACATGTTCTCTCCCCTTTCCCAAGTTGTGTCAAGGTGAGTAGGTGGGGTCCAATTGAGGCCCGGCTGCCACTCTCTTGGCTGCCTTTTGGAGTCTCCCCTAAAATATGAAAACCCCTGCGCACTCTCGTTCTCTCTCCTTTGATGCCAGAGCAGATCAGGATGTCACACTTCAGGCTCAACCTGAATTCTCAGGCCCCTCAGGTTTTGAAGGGTATGGAAGGGTCACTTTCAGTTCATGCAGCTCTCACAGTGTGATGATCATAGGGTAGCCGTGCTTTCCCTGCCATCTTCAAAAAGTGAAAATAACTTTGTGGGGGATGGAAATTGTGAAACTCTCAAAAATGCATGAATGAAGACATGGAAATTGGGAAACCAAGTTTTGGTTCTGCTTGTTCAGCAAGTCATTGACCTCTCATCTAACATCACATGCCCTACATTTATGGGAATGGACCATCAATTTAGAGGGCTAGCAAACAGAGCGGGTGCTCACTGGATGTGTGGGCCCATGTTGGTGGGTGTGCCCTGTAGGCCTGGTATGCAGGATGGGGCAGCTATAACTAGAACTCCTGGAGAGTGGGTGCAGCGAGCACCCTAGGAAGAGGAGGGCTACAAGATGCAAAAATCGCTGATATTTTTAAGGCTGGAAATAACATTTCTCACGTGGTTCAGAACTACTGAGGGAAGCATCACACTAACCAGTGTCCTTGGTCCCAAGAAACCACGTACTGGTTCTTGTATCACTTGGCATTGGTTCAGGTATCACTTCAGGACCAAGGACAGATCCCAGCGCGCCTGTTGGGGATCAGAGTCCTTCCAAAGAAAGGTAGAATCTCCTTACTCCTCTGGACTGTGCCTGGAGGAGGCTGGAAGGGAAAGAACGGAGTGACACACAGATGATGTGTGTTTATGAAATATCGTTCTTCCTCTGCCAACCAACTTCTTCTTAAAGAAGGTTCTCCCATCAGTTTCCCAGGCCTTTTGCCATTCTCAGTTCTGCAGCTCTCTCCTTCCCAAGATGCTGCCACACCCACTTCCCAGGAGCCCAGGTGTCAGCTTTCCTCACCTCAAATATCAGGATAAATGCAACCTTGATGTTTTGGGACTACGCTCTAACTAACGGAACTACCCGACCAGGACCAGGGCTTCTTGGTGTCTTTAACCTTTTGAATTTTTTCTATTTAATTAAAATTTTTTTTAAATTAAATAGAATATTTA
>NW_006294069.1:357023-362011 GCF_000327345.1 Myotis davidii
CTTGTATCACTTGGCATTGGTTCAGGTATCACTTCAGGACCAAGGACAGATCCCAGCGCGCCTGTTGGGGATCAGAGTCCTTCCAAAGAAAGGTAGAATCTCCTTACTCCTCTGGACTGTGCCTGGAGGAGGCTGGAAGGGAAAGAACGGAGTGACACACAGATGATGTGTGTTTACGAAATATTGTTCTTCCTCTGCCAACCAACTTCTTCTTTTCTTTTTTTAAAATATATTTTATTGATGCTTGATGTTTTGGGACTACGCTGTAACTTACCGAACTACCCGACCAGGACCAGGGCTTCTTGGTGTCTTTAACCTTTTGAATTTTTTCTATTTAATTTTTTAAAAAAATTTAAATCAACCTTTTGCATTTAAATTATGATATGTCCTGCCGAAACTGGTTGGGCTCAGTGGATAGAGCGTCGGCCTGCGGACTGAAAGGTCCCAGGTTCGATTCCGGTTAAGGGCATGTACCTGGGTTGCGGGCACATCCCCAGTGGGAGATGTGCAGGAGGCAGCTGGTCGATGTTTCTCTCTCATCGATGTTTCTAACTCTATCTCTCTCCCTTCCTCTCTGTAAAAAATCAATAAAATATATTTAAAAATAAAAAAATAAATTATGATGTGTCCTGGTTTGGGCCTCTTTGGATTCATCTTGGACTTGTAATGTCTATTTCCTTCAAGTTAGAGATGTTTTCTGTCATTAGTTTTTCAAATAGGTTTTCCATTTCTTGTTCTCTCTGTTCTCCTTCTGGCACCCCCACGATGCAGATGTTGGTGTTCTTGAAGTTGTCCCACAGGCTCCTTACACTATCCTTGTTTATTATTATTATTATTATTATTATTATTTCTTTGCGTGGTTTACAAATTTTGTGCAAAATAAGCTTAGAATACTCTACAGCCTTCTACCCTACTGTTGATTCCCTATAAATTATTCTTCATTTCAATTAGTATGCTCTTAATTTCTTATTGGTCTTTTATTTATGCTGTTGAGGTGCTCACTAAGTTCATTGAGCATCCTTACAACAAGTGCTTTGAACTCTGTGTCTAGTAGATTGCTTGTCTCCATTTTGTTTAGTTCTTTTTCTGGAGTGTTGGTCTGTTCTTTCATTTGGGACATGTTTCTTTGTCTCCTCATTTTGGCAGCCTCTCTGTGTTTGTTTCTATGTGTTAGATAGAGCTGCTACGTCTCCCAGTCTAGACTGAGTAGCCTAATGTAGCAGTGCCCTGTAGGGTCCAGTGGCATAGCCTCCCCAATCACCCAAGCTGGACACTCAAGGTGCGCCCTCTTTGTGGGCTGCATACAGCTTCCTCTCTTAATTTCTTATTGGTCTTTTATTTATGTTGTTGAGGTGCTCACTAAGTTCATTGAGCATCCTTACAACAAGTGCTTTGAACTCTTCGTCTAGTAGATAAGATTGACTGTCTCCATTTTGTTTAGTTCTTTTTCTGGAGTGTTGGTCTGTTCTTTCATTTGGGACATGTTTCTTTGTCTCCTCATTTTGGCAGCCTCTCTATGTTTGTTTCTATGTGTTAGGTAGAGCTGCTACGTCTCCCAGGCTAGATCGAGTAGCCTAATGTAGCAGTGCCCTGTAGGGTCCAGTGGCATAGCCTCCCCAATCACCCAAGCTGGACACTCAAGGTGCGCCCTCTTTGTGGGCTGCATACAGCTTCCTCTTGTGGTTGAGCCTTGATTGCTGTTGGCATGTCAATGGGAGGGATTTACCCCCAGGATGATCAGCTGCAAGGACTGGCTGTAACCTTCAACCACCATGGAGGATCAGCTGTACAGGGCCCACCCTATAGAGCAGGACTTACTTAAGCAGGGCTCTGGTGCCCTCTGAGTCTACCCCGTGAGTGTGTTGCTTGTGAAGGTGGTTGGGGGATGGTGCTTCAACATGGTATGAAGCTGTCCACTGGGTGTGATGGCTCTAGGGCCTCCTGGGGAGTACAGGCCAAAGTCAGCTGCCACCTGTATTTTGCCCCGGACCACCTGGCATGAGCTACAAAGCAATCTGCAAATGGCTTCTCCTTATGATGGGCTTGGAGGTGCCCCAGCGAGGTCAAGCTCTGAACCAAGGTTGGCTGCTGCTAGTGCTGGGCCTAGGGCCACTTAGTGAGAGGTATGGGGCTCGCTGAGGTCAGATGCTGCTTGTTTCAAAGATTTTAGCAAAGTCTGAAGCATGAACCAGGTCAGGCCAATCATATGGAAAAGCCACCAGAAACAACTTAGGTGGGCCTGAAAATTGGGTGGCACAGAGCCTCAGGGAATCAGGTTAATGGGGTCTCAGATATGGCTCTGTGGAGGGAGGGCTCATCAAAGGAACAATGACGTCTGCCTGGGAGAAAGCTGCACCCCCAGCCCTGATGCTGGTCAATTCAGCTCCATTTGTCTCTGGTGCCTTTCAAGCTGCTGCCCCCCAACCCCCATGTCAGAGCTCACAAGAAGTGAGTTCAAGTTAGTCTGTGCACTTAAAGAGGAACTGCTTGGGACTCCAACAGCCTCTGTCTCCCTCAACCTCAATGTACACTGGTTTTTACAGCCAGAAATTATAAGGTCTTCTCTTCCCAGCACTGGAGCCCTGAGCTGGGGAGTCTAGTGTGGAGCTGGGACACCTCACTCCTGATACACATGGGTATGGGACCAGCTCATACTTGTCTCCACCTCACCTACCAGTCTTGATGTGTCACCTTCTTTAATTCCCTAGCTGTAGGACTTTAATTCAGCTTGCTTTCACATGGTTCTGAATGATGATTGTTCTGTAGTTTAGTTGTACATAATTTTTATGTGGTTTTGAGATGAGGGGAGTACCACCATGTTTTCCTATGCTGCCATCTTTTATTTTCCTTCAGTCTATTATGTTAGTTTTTAAAAAATTCTTTATTGTTTAAAGTATTACATGAGTCTCCTTTTCCCCCCCCCCATGGACCTCTCCCCTGCCACCCTCTCCCCCAGGCACAAACCCTCACCCCCTACAGTCTGTGTCCATTTGTTTTGCTCATATGCATGCACATAAGTCCTTTGGTTGATCCTATGCTGCCATCTTGACCAGAAGTTCCCCTTGTCTTGACTAATGTCCCCACCATCTTTCTGACTTAATCCCATAGGCAACCATTCAACATATAATACATATCTTCCTATCTGTATTCTGGTAAAATCTTTGTTCTTGTTTTGTGCATACATTTTTAATTTTCACAAATTGTGCTGAATTATATTCCATTTCTTACTTTCCCCCACTCAGTGTTATGTTAAAATCCTTCATGTTGCTATGTTATCATCCGCTCAGTTACTTGTAACTGCTCCACGGTCCTCCAGACTGGGTACCTGCCCATATTATCTCTCCACTGTCCCAGGCTTGATACTGGACTGTCCCCAGTTCCCCCCACCACAGATAACACGGCAGAGCATGAACCTGGCTATGTCCTTTTGTGGATCTGTGTTAGGATCTCTTTGAAATAGAAATCTAAGAGCCCCAATTTCTGGTCCATTTGGTGTGTCTCATCTTAATTTCACCCACTCATCCCAGCCTGCTCCCCAAATGGACTGTCCCAGCCTGTATCTCCACCCACAGGGCTTCAGGGTGTTCATGGCCCCACACTTCACTAATCCTTCGTGTTGCCCAGCTTCTGCTTTTTGCCTGGCTAATAGGTGTCAAGTCATTGCTGTTTTCATTTTCACTTCTCTGATTAATAATGAGTTAGAGCATCTCTTTGTTAGCATTTTGGATTTCCTCTTTTGTAAGTTGCTCATTTGTGTCGTTTGCCCGTTTTCTATTGGGTTTATCGCCTTTTTCTTGTGGATTCGAATATTTACTTATATAGATTATATATGAATCCCTTGTTGGTTTTATATTTTTCCTTGTTGGTTTTAGACACTGCAAATATCTCTGGCTTTCTCTTCTTCAAATACGTCAGGCCCATCAGCCCTCAGGGCTTTTGTCCTGGCTGTCCTCTCTGCCTATTATGATCTCCCAGATACTTGCAGGCAGGGCTTTCTGGACATTTAACCCTCAGATGGCATCTCCTCAGACATATCCCTGCACCCAAGCACTCTCCCTTGTGTCACCTGGTTTTGCTAGCATTCTGGCCATATCACTGTTATCCTGTTCATTCCCTGGTTACTTGCTTATTGTTTGTCTCCATATTAGCTGAGTCACTCTTAGTCACTGTTTAACTTCAGCCACTAGCTCAGTGCTTGGCACGCAGTAGCTTCTCAGTACATGTCTTTTGAATGAATGAGTAAATACACTCAGTCGTGCAGCATGGAGTGAAGAGAAGTTTGAAGGCAAGGCCAGAGGGGTGTGCTTCAAGTGACACTTCAAATGATGATAAGAAGTTAACATTGAGTCTTTCCTATGTGCCAGCCACTGTGGCAAGCACTTTACACGGATTATCACATTCATTCTCACCATAAACCTATAGAGTAGGTGTTTATAATCCTATTTATGAGATGAGGACACTAAGGTAGAAAGGTAAAGGGAGGTACCCAGGGTCTCGCAACTAGAAAATGGCAAAGAATTTGAAAGCAGGACCCAGGGGATCTGCTCCAGAGCCAGGTTTCTTAACCAGGACCCATATAGCTTCTCCAAGGGAGGGTATAGGAAAGGGAATGGGTGAGGCCAGGAGAAAGCACCCTTATAATCAGAGAAGTCTGGTCCTCCCAGGCAAGAGGTGGTGGTGGAGGGGGGGGAGGCAGGGAGAATAATGCTCTCTCTCATGTCTTATATGAGGCCCACAGAATATACTAGTGACCAGGGGGCAAGCCAGACACGGCAACTCCACCGTCCCCTCCACTTTCTTCCGGCAGGGACCGCGTGGCGCGCATCGGGCTGGGCGTCATCCTGAACCTGGCAAAGGAACGCGAGCCGGTGGAGCTGGCTCGGAGTGTGGCCGGCATCTTGGAGCACATGTTCAAGCACTCGGAGGAGACGTGCCAGCGGCTGGTGGCGGCCGGCGGCCTGGATGCGGTGCTGTACTGGCTGTACTGG
>NW_006294069.1:362314-364913 GCF_000327345.1 Myotis davidii
CCCGACGACCCAGCGCCTCGTGCCGCTGCTCGACTCCTCGCGTTTGGAGGCCCAGTGCATCGGGGCGTTCTATCTGTGCGCGGAAGCTGCCATCAAGAGTCTGCAGGGCAAGACCAAGGTGCGGTGCGGGTGGAGTGAGGATCGGGTGTTCGACAGCATTTGGGAAGGCTTCCCAAAGCAAGGAGAAGGATGAGGAACCAGTTATTCTGGTCTTGAAGGCAAGACCAAGGTTTTAAAGCAGAGGGGCACGTGTTTTATAAAGATTACCCAGGTGCTGCCTGGAGATGGGATTGCAAGGGTGAGGTTGGGATGGTGGGGGTCAGGACTAGTCCAGAGAGAGGCAGAGAGAAGTAGGCAGATTCCAGAGGTGCTGAAGAGCTAGAATTAGGACGTGGTGGGTGGCCGGGTGAAGGAGAGGGAGGAGCTGAAGGTGACTCCTGACTTTGGACATAGGCAACCCAGTGGATGGTGGCACCAGGTACTGAAATAAGGTGAACCGTGTGAGAGGCAGGCTGGAGTCCCGGAGGGGACGGAAGTGAGTTCACTGGGACAGATCGGATTGGAGGTGCATGAGAGATGAGCAGGTAGAGAGCTCCCGTGGGCCATTTTGTCATTTGGGTCTGGAGTCCAGGAAGGAAGGGAGTGTAGAGACAGAGGAGCAGGTTGTCAGTGTGTCCGCCAGAGAACTCCCGCCGGAGTGCCCATAGGCCCCCGGGCCCAGGGCCTGATCTGAAACCTCTGCCCTCTTCTCTAACTTGCTGTGTGACCGTGGATATCTGCCTTCCCTTCTCGGGGCCTCTCTGTGTCTCATTTTTGTCCTCTGGAAAATTGAAGGAGTGGATGGACCACAGCAGTAGTTCTTACCCTGGATAGGGGACTAGTAATAGTTAAATTATCAAAAGTCTGAAATTTTATTTTTAAAAATATTACAGAATCAAGATTATCCCTATAGTATCACCCTCCCTACTTTCTGTTCCTTTGGGAATTTGGGGGGTGGTGACAGCTGGTGCACAGGGAGTGGAACACACCACATGAACCACCCTGTCTGTACCACAACTGTCACCTGGGGCTGCTCAGAGGAGTGTGTCTCTCAGATGATTGTCATGCTTCGTGTGTGTCCTCACAGATCAAGGAGACACTTGGTGTTAGGGGGTCCCTGAGGCCCCCTCCAAGGTCCAGTGTTCTAGGAGTTTCTGATTCTCCTCTCTGTGCCTGCTCCAGAGGTGGGCCATGGGAGGACTGGCTTTATAGAGCAGGTCATTTTGCTTTGGGAGAAGAGCCTTGAGGGAAGTTGGAGTAGGGAAGTATTGGGCAGCAGCTATGACCACCCTTTCCCAGCCAAGCTAGCGAGTGCAGTTCAGTAAAGACATAGTAAGCCCCCACTCTGTGACCTGCAGTGTGCCAGGCACAGGACTCCTGGGGTGACTAGACATGACCTCAGTTTATCACCCAGTGGCAGTTGCATTATCAACTAATGACAGTGGCATTCAGAGTGTGGTACAAGGTCAAACTGGAGATGCGGGCCAAACTGGGGGAGGAATCGATTTGGATTCCAATGGATGAATAGGATCCCCCCAAACAGGATGGAGGAACCAAGGGCCTGGGAACACCTTGGGCCAAGGCCAGAGGTGGGAGAACCTTTGTGGGGGGTGTCAGACAAGTGTGGGTTGGTGAGAGGGGAGGTGAGCTGGAGTTGTGGACAGAGGCTGCACTGTGCCAGGCCTGGTCGCCATACTGAGAGCTCAGACTTTATCCGCGGGACACACGGAAGCTGTGGAGGGGAGACATGAAGAGTCAATAGCTTTAGGAGGAGAAATTCAGACTCCATGATTATTGGGTGAAGGCAGGGCTAGGGCAGACGGTGGGACTTTCAACAGTGAGAAGAAGCTGGGCACATTTGGGGGTGGCTGGCTGGAAAGTTGGTGGGTACAAGGCACCCTCTCCTCACCTCTCCCTAGATATTCACTGACATCGGTGCCACCCAGAGCCTGAAACGCCTGGTTTCCTACTCCACCAATGGCACCACCTCAGCGCTGGCCAAGCGCGCGCTGCGCCTGCTGGGCGAGGAGGTGCCGAGGCCCATCCTGCCCTGCGTGCCCAGCTGGAAGGAGGCCGAGGTCCAGACGTGGCTGCAGCAGATCGGCTTCTCCCAGTACTGCGAACGCTTCCGGGTATAGCGGCGCATGGGGCTGCCTCCCGGGGTCAGAGCCTGCGCATCCCCAAGGACGTGACCCCTGGGGCGCCATGCACACAGGCGACCTTGCCCCCTCCTGTCCCGCAGGCCTGAGGCACCAGCGCGGCCTTTTTGGGGTGGAGAGCCTGTACTCAGCAATTTTCAGGGTCACTTGGCTCTAATCGGGGTCTTATCCTCTTCCCCTACCCCGTCTCCAGTTCCCTCCCCTGCATCTTGTGCTTGGGGGTTCAGGGCTGAGATGGGGAGCCCTTCCTTCTTTCTTACCTCCGACTCCACCCCAGGAGCAGCAGGTAGATGGCGACTTGCTTCTGCGGCTCACGGAAGAGGAGCTCCAGACGGACCTGGGCATGATATCCAGCATCACCCGCAAGAGGTATGGAGCCTCCTGCTGCCTCCCGGCCCCCC
>NW_006294069.1:365134-365788 GCF_000327345.1 Myotis davidii
GAGGAAGGCAGCATATAAAAGGGGGGTGGCCACAGCAGGAGGAACGCCCTGTCCACCCAGGTCTAGGCATTTAGAGGATGTCTGACCAGGTCTTGAAGGATATACTGGGTGGATGGGGGTCGGGGTAGCAGCAGCAGGACAGAGGGAGCAGGTGAGACAGAGCATGGGGAGTCCATATGTGAGATATGGGTGGGAAGACAGGTGGCTTATTCTATTAGACAACTTGCACAGTGTGGATTCTGGAGGTACTTTAGGGAGGTCATGAGGGCTTTAGCAACCCTATTTATTTACTATTTAATTTACTATTTAGCTAATCTTTATTGTCAATTACTATATGCCAGGTCCTGTATTAAGTTTAAAAAAATTTTTTTTATTGATTTCAGAGAGGAAGGGAGAGGGAGAGAAAGATAGAAACATCACTGATGAGAGACAATCATTGATTGTACTGGGGATCCAGCCCCCCAGACTGGAATTAAACCTGGACCCTTCAGTCCAAAGGCTGA
The DNA here is from genome assembly GCF_000327345.1 of Myotis davidii. Taxonomy (NCBI): domain Eukaryota; kingdom Metazoa; phylum Chordata; class Mammalia; order Chiroptera; family Vespertilionidae; genus Myotis; species Myotis davidii. The sequence goes on from NW_006294069.1 coordinate 365,638, forward strand.
GGCTCTATCCACTGAGTCAAACCAGCTAGGGCTCTCTGGGTGTCCTTGAATAAGACAGTTCCTTTACTGATCAATAACTTTCTTGTCTGTAAAATGGGAATGATGGTGCTCACATTTCCTCTTTCATGGCAATGTTGTAATAATCATACCA
>NW_006294069.1:367100-367585 GCF_000327345.1 Myotis davidii
CGGCCTGGACCGCTCCCTGCTGCACCGCGTGTCCGAGCAGCAGCTGCTGGAGGACTGCGGCATCCGCCTGGGCGTGCACCGCATGCGCATCCTCATGGCCGCCAGAGGTCAGCCTGCCCGCGTGAGACCTGCCCCTGTCCCATCTCCATCCCTGGAGGGGCGAGGGGAGACATGTGGTGGGGCCCCGGAGCCAGACGCTGTGCCAGACTGGATTCTGAAGATGCGAGGATGAATGTGTTGCACTTTGCCCTCAAGAAGTTCCCAGTCTGCTGTGGGTAGGAGGAAGGCAGGCATATAAAAGGGGGGTGGCCACAGCAGGAGGAACGCCCTGTCCACCCAGGTCTAGGCATTTAGAGGATGTCTGACCAGGTCTTGAAGGATATACTGGGTGGATGGGGGTCGGGGTAGCAGCAGCAGGACAGAGGGAGCAGGTGAGACAGAGCATGGGGAGTCCATATGTGAGATATGGGTGGGAAGACAGGTGG
>NW_006294069.1:367612-369326 GCF_000327345.1 Myotis davidii
AGCGTGGGGAGTCCATATGTGAGATATGGGTGGGAAGACAGGTGGCTTACTCTATTAGACAACGTGCACAGTGTGGATTCTGGAGGTATTTTAGGGAGGTCATGAGGGCATTAGCAACTCTACTTACTATTTAATTTACTAATTTACTAATTAGCTAATCTTTATTGTCAATTACTATATGCCAGGTTCTGTATTAAGTTTAAAAACATTTTTTATTGATTTCAGAGAGGAAGGGAGAGGGAGAGAAAGATAGAAACATCACTGATGAGAGACAATCATTGATTGTACTGGGGATCCAGCCTGCAACCTAGGCATGTGCCCTGACCAGAAATTGAACCGTGACCTCCTGGTTCATAGGTTGACCCAACCACTGAGCCAAGCCAACTGAGCTTAAGTTTTGAACAGTCATTGTCTCATTAATCTCTACATCCATTTGATGAAGTGGGTGTTAATTTTTTCAATCAACTTTTAAAACTGTTTAAAGAATGAAAGAAGTATAATTTAACTTAAAAGTGTCCAGTTTGAAGAGTTTGGAAACATGCCTACTCCTGTGTAAATACCATCATAATCAGAGATAAAGAATATTTCCATCAAGGATGTTAATTTTAAAGATGATAAAACTAAGATTTAAAGAATTTAAAAATATTTTCCAATGTTTAAAAGCCATTAAATAACAGAATTAGGATTTGAAACCCTTCCTTCCTGCTTCATAAACAGATAAAAGTTGTCTGTGGATGTTAAGTCTGAATATTATGAGAAGACTAGAGGCCCGGTACATGACATTTGTGCACTCGGGGCATGGGGGACTCAGCCTAGCCTGTGTGCACCCTTTAGCAGTCTGGAAGCCCTCAGGGAGCGGGCCTAAGTCGCCACTCGGACATCCTTAGTGCTGCTGCAGAGGCAGGAGAGGCTCCCACCACCACCACTGCACCAGCCATCAGCTGGGCTTGTCCCCCTGTGGGAGCACACTGACCACCAGGGATAGCTCCCGCATTGAGTGCCTGCCCCCTGGTGGTCAGTGTACATCATACCGACCAGTCGTCCCACCTTTTGGTCGATTTGCATATTACCCTTTCATTATATAGGAAAGATTCTTTTCAATTGTGTATTCATTCAGCAAGTACTTACTGAGCTTTGTCCCATGCTTTTGCTTCAACCAAAGCAGGTCAAATTTGGTCATTTTTACTTTGCAGCTCTCAGGAAACCCTTCAGAATCATTTTTTTAAAAAGGATCCTACAGGGGGAAAATAGCTTACCAATCTCTCTTCTACAGGGAGTAGGGAGCAATGACATGCTCAGACTTGGATTTTAGAAAGATCCCTTTGGTAGCTGTGCAACAGATTAGACGGGGCGAGTGTGGGTTTGGGGAGACCACTGAGAGGGCTAGAGTTGGGGGACATAAGGAGGGCCCTGAGGCTGGAGTCTAGTTGTTTAGTAGGAAGAAGCCACAGAGCATGGTGCCTGGCCCTGAGCACTGGACATCAGCTCCATCAGGACAGGGTTTGTTGGTTCTGCTCACTGCTGTAACCCAAGCACTAAGACTGGCACACAGTGAGCGCTTAGTAAACATGGTTGAGTGAATGGATGAGAGGCAGGAGTTGAGGCTGACACCCAGGTCTCTGACTGGTGGGAAACTAGGAGGAAGGATTTAGGATGTGTTGGGTTTGAAGTGCCTGTGGGCAGCTGGCTCTGCAGGTCTGGAGCTCCAGAGAGA
>NW_006294069.1:370769-383875 GCF_000327345.1 Myotis davidii
CCGCAGGGAGCGGGCCTAAGTCGCCACTCGGACATCCTTAGTGCTGCTGCAGAGGCAGGAGAGGCTCCCACCACCACCACTGCACCAGCCATCAGCTGGGCTTGTCCCCCTGTGGGAGCACACTGACCACCAGGGATAGCTCCCGCATTGAGTGCCTGCCCCCTGGTGGTCAGTGTACATCATACCGACCAGTCGTCCCACCTTTTGGTCGATTTGCATATTACCCTTTTATTATATAGGAAAGATTCTTTTCATTTGTGTATTCATTCAGCAAGTACTTACTGAGCTTTGTCCCATGCTTTTGCTTCAATCAAAGCAGGTCAAATTTGGTCATTTTTACTTTGCAGCTCTCAGGAAACCCTTCAGAATCATTTTTTAAAAAAGGATCCTACAGGGGGAAAATAGCTTACCAATCTCTCTTCTACAGGGAGTAGGGAGCAATGACATGCTCAGACTTGGATTTTAGAAAGATCCCTTTGGTAGCTGTGCAACAGATTAGACGGGGCGAGTGTGGGTTTGGGGAGACCACTGAGAGGGCTAGAGTTGGGGGACATAAGGAGGGCCCTGAGGCTGGAGTCTAGTTGTTTAGTAGGAAGAAGCCACAGAGCATGGTGCCTGGCCCTGAGCACTGGACATCAGCTCCATCAGGACAGGGTTTGTTGGTTCTGCTCACTGCTGTAACCCAAGCACTAAGACTGGCACACAGTGAGCGCTTAGTAAACATGGTTGAGTGAATGGATGAGAGGCAGGAGTTGAGGCTGACACCCAGGTCTCTGACTGGTGGGAAACTAGGAGGAAGGATTTAGGATGTGTTGGGTTTGAAGTGCCTGTGGGCAGCTGGCTATGCAGGTCTGGAGCTCCAGAGAGAGGGCCAGAGCTGGAGGTGCATAAAAATGTCCCTAAAACACCACGCCTGCCTCCTGAGAGGGACTCACCAAGACTTAGCGCCCTTCCTCCCTGTAGACCCCAAGGGACGATGTACCTCATTATGAGTAATGGTGAGGGGGCACCCTCACCAAGCTGTCTCCTGTCCCCCTCAGAAATGCTACACTCCCCTCTGCCCTGCACTGCCGGCAAGCCGAGTGGGGACATTCCGGATGTCTTCATCAGCTACCGCCGGAGCTCAGGCTCCCAGCTGGCCAGGTGAGGAGGAGGGGGCAGGCAGGCAGCCTCAGGCCTTCGGGTGAGGCCAGCGCAGTGACAAATGGCCTCTTCACAGCCTCCTGAAGGTGCACCTGCAGCTGCATGGCTTCAATGTCTTCATTGATGTGGAGAAACTGGAAGCCGGCAAGTTTGAGGACAAGCTCATCCAGAGTGTCATGGGGGCCCGCAACTTTGTGCTGGTGCTGTCAGCCGGGGCCCTGGACAAGTGCATGCAGGACCATGACTGCAAGGACTGGGTGCACAAGGTAGGTGCTGGCCTCTGTGGTCCCAGCATTGGCCTGCGGCCCAGGGACACAAGGGTCTCCTGTTCCTTCTCATCTGCACACCCCAGCAACCTCCATGGACCAGCTGGAAGTCAGGAGTCACAGCTCTGACTGTAATAGGACTCCAGCAAGTCACTTAGGCTCTCTGGACCCATGCCTCTCATCTACAAAATGGGGGTAACTTACCTGTCCTATTCACTTTGTAGGATTGTTGCGAGGGTCAGAGAGAGATGAAAACACTTTGAAATATAACCTCCAGGAGGGAAGAGGGCAGGGGAGCAGAATGAGAGGCACAAAGGAATTAAGACCACAAACCTTCTTCTCATTTGTGCAATGGAGAGGTTCCCCAGGAGTCAGTCAGGGTTGCAGTTATGCAGGGACTTTCCCAGGAAGGCTGTGCTCAAGGGCCTTGGCACCCAGCAGACTGCAAGGCGGGAGGCGGGAGGCTGGTGGTGGGAGCCTTTGCCTTGGACCAGTAACAAAGGCTCCACCATCGCTCCTTGGTAGTTTTTAGAGCTTAATTGCCTTTGGTTTTAAAACTCCTTTCCCCGAAGCCACATTTGGTGGGTAATCAATATGGAAAACCACAAGTGAACTGCATTCAGGGAAATCCAATCCCTGTGGTTCCCCTTTCAAAGGGAAAAAACCCATCTAATAAGCACTTACCAGAGCACCCATTAATAGTAAGTAATATTCTCAGAGCAACCTTGTGAAGTAGGTTTATTAGCCCCTTTACCGAGGAGGAAATACTAGCACTTATTATTTAGTAAGCGCACTACATGCTGGGAGCTGTTCTAACCACTTGCCATGGGATATGGTAGTTATTCCTTCCAGTGATCCTACAAGAGAGGGACTGTCATTAACCCTCTTTTGTTGTTAATCCTCACCTGAGGATATTTTTTCCATTGATTTTTAGAGAGTGGAAGGGAGGGGGAGTGAGAGAGAGACATCGATGTGAGAGAAACACACTGATGGGTTGCCTTCCGCACAAGCTCCGAGTGTGGAACTAGGGATCCTGCAACCCAGGTACGTACCCTTGACCAGGAATTGAACCCGCAATCCTTTGGTGTGTGGGCTGACACTCTAACCGCTGAGCACACTGGTCAGGGCAACCCTATTTTATATATGAGAAAACAGAGGCTTTGAGAGCCAGCTGTTTTTGCCTCAGGTCACAAAGTCTGTGTGGTAGACTCAATGTGAACCCAGATCTGATAATTCCAGAGTATGCTCCCTAACTGCCATGCGATGTTGTATTATTCATTTATTCATCCAGCCATCCATTAAGTATTAAGCAAGGGTTGACTACGGGCATGGCTTTGCGGGAGATACTGAGATATAACTGCATCCCTGCCCTTTTATCTGCTAGGGAAGACAGATATTAAGTAAACTACTCATTAATTAACTTAAATTTGCAACTCTAGCATGTGCTGCAGAAGCTATGAGAGCCTATAATAGGGGAATCTGACCTGGTCAAGAAAGTGAGGGAAGACTTCCCTGGGAAAGTGTTGTTTGGCTGCAGATCAGAAAAATGAGTCGGCATGAATACAGTGAAGAGGCAGGGAAGAGCATTCCAGACAGAGGAAACAGCATGTGCAAAGGCCCTGTGCAGGGAGGGAGGAGGGCAAATCTAAGGGACTGCAAGGTCTGTTTAGCCGGGAGGACAGTGCAGACATGGAGTTTGAGAAGTGAGCTGTGGCCAGCCACGCAGGACCTTCAGACATTAAGGAGTTTGAACTCCTTTTCTGAGCCATGTGAAGTCCTGGGGAGTTTTAAGCAAGGAGTGACACGCTCAAATTTGCATTTTGAGGGTAGCTGGGTGAGGGGACCATGTAGAGCACAAATCAGAAGGGAGCCAGAAATGGATGCGAACAGACCTGGAGGAGGATGAAGATAAGCGAGGAGGATGGAGCGGGAGAGTGGTGGGGTACAGGGAGAGAAAAACGGGTGGATTTGAAAAGTAAGAAAGAAAAATGAGTATGCTTTGCAGGGCTGGTGAGGGATCGATTTGGATGCAGGGGTGTGTGATGTTTTTCTTCTGACACCAAATTGTGTGGGTTTATTCCCACACCAATAGCCAGTTCTCCAACTCACCACCAACTGGGTGTCCCACAATTCAATTCAATTCTGATACTAACTACCCACAGTGAGTGTCAGGCTCCACAGGTAGAAGGGCTCTGTCCCACAAGTCTGCCCTCACTTCAGATGCCAGTCGAAAGTCCCAGGTTCCCAGGCTACCCACACTTCTGACTTGGCTACAAATTCAGGGGTTCCCATGACTCTCCACACCAGGTTCAATAATTTGCTAAAATGATGTGAAGAGCTCAGGAAAGCACTTTACCTACTGGATTTTTATAAAGGATATGAGGGCAAGGGAGGGGGTGGGGATGCCGGCAGGCGAGGCCCAGAGCTCCCGTGTCCTCTCCAGGACACTCTCCCAGCACCTAGATGTGCTCAACCCATGTTTAGGGGCTCTGATGGAGGTTTTATTATGTGGGTATGATTGAGTCATTGACTGTTGGTGAATGAACTCAATCTCCATCCCCCCTCCCCTCCCTGGTGGTGTGTTGGGGTGAGGGAGCTGTAAGTTCCAACCCTCTAATCAGACCTTGATCTCCCCCCACTCTACCAGTCCCCATCCTGAAGCTATCTAGGCACCTTCACCCAGATATCTGGAGGTTAGAAGAGCTCTGTGCTAAGAACTGAGGACAGAGACCAAATATTGTTTATTCTACCACAAAGGGCGAGCGAGAAGTCAAGGTGGACTTTAGGGGACCCTGATCTCTTCCTCCTCCCTCCTTTCTCCAGGAGATCGTGACTGCTTTGAGCTGTGGCAAGAACATTGTGCCCGTCATTGATGGCTTCGAGTGGCCAGAACCGCAGGCCCTGCCCGAGGACATGCAGGCCGTGCTCAGCTTCAACGGCATCAAGTGAGGAGGGGGTGGTGGGTACACAGGCCCCCAGCCAGCAGTTCCCTCTTCCCGGCCCTCTGACCCGCCGGCCTCTGTGCCCACAGGTGGTCCCACGAGTACCAGGAGGCCACCATTGAGAAGATCATCCGCTTCCTGCAGGGCCGCTCCTCCCGGGACTCGTCTGCAGGCTCTGACACCAGTTTGGAGGGTGTTACACCCATGGGCCCGACTTAACCAGTCCCTAGTCCCCACGTCCTGCTGTGACCCCCATTTCTATGGTCTCCCTGGAAGGAGCAGCTCCGCACACTGGCCTCCCTGGGCTGAGACAGCCTGGCCCTTCTCAGGAAATGGCTCTCCCTCTCCCAGACCCCCATGGGCCACCTCAAACCCAGCTTCCTCAGTATCCAGAAAGGGAAGCAAGGCACTGGGGATGGTAAGGGTTAGGCCACCCTTAAGCCCTGCCACCAGGTTCTCTGTCTCAGGTGTGGGAGGGTCACGGATCAGTTCTGGAGACACCGACGAGCGAGGTTTCACTGCGCACAACCCCCTCTCCTGCCCTGACATCAGCCAGCTTGAGTAGGGGACGTCAGGCAGCCTCTGACAGGAATTAAGGCAATGCCCAGCCCTCCCAGCCCAGCGGCCTGGGCCTGGGAACCAGCAGGGATAAAAGTCCACTGGTGGCTCTCCACCTACACTGTGCTGGTGCCCAGGTTCACCACTTCCTGCCACCCTGTGGCCTTGCCCTGAAATCACTCAGTGTCCTTAGCTGACCTGGTCTGGTCCCAAGTCCCTTCCTAGCCTCCCTGAGGCACAGCCTCTCTTGCCACATCCTGGGTCAGGATTGGGCTGAGCCAGCCCCTCCTCTGGCTGCTTTGCAGCTGCGGCTGGGTTTGAAGCACTCACAGGTACATGGCACTCCCTGCTCGGGCCTGGGCAGGGGCGGCCATGTCTCAAAGGGCTGCCAGCCACCCTCCCATGCCTTGGTGCTGTGCCTCAGGCTCCTGCCCCCCGCCCCCCCGGCTCAGCTGGCCTCCCCAGCCCCTCCCAGCAGTAGCCTGGGCAGAGCCTGCAGCTCCTTGGGAGGAGGCAGTGTCCTGAGGAAGGGCAGGGGGCACATTCAAACCACCTGGGAATTTTGTTACAATTCCACTCAGGCGACCTGGGGTGGGGCCTGGACTTCTGCATTTTTGATTCCCAGGTGAGCCCACGATGGTGGTCAAGAAATGACATTTTAAGTAGCCAGGCTCTGAAATACAAACCCCTTACCCCCCTTTACCAGCTCCCCGGCACCCCGCTCCATGGTCTCCGCAATCATCAGAGCCATTTTACGTTACCCGATGTGATCTCCATTTTTACAGTGGAGTCAAATGATGTGACATTTTCTAAGCCATGAGTGGCAGCCCAGGATGCAGACCTGGCCTCCTGGTGCTCAGCCCACTGCTGGTGGCACTGCCCTCCTGAGAATCATGCTGGAGGCTGAGACCCGGCTGGGCTGCCGCTCCACAGACAGCTGGCTTCTTCCTCGCCCCAAAGAATCTAGAAGTGGGGATAGGTTTTTGACCGAGGGGCTCTACAGAAATAAATGAGCAGGAACACCTCTCTGCCCCTTCCTCCAGGAGGGTAGGAAAGCTCCAGCTAACCAGGCCTGCCTCTTCCCTCTTGAGCAGCATGTTCGCACCTCAAGGCTGGCTCAGCTCCCAGAGTGCCTCCTGCAGGTGCTGGCCAGGTCACTCTTAGCTCTTGAGCCACATGGTCAGGAAGTCAAAGGTCTCACTCCACCCTCGGTACTTCTCCCACTCCCCTCCCTGCCAAAGACACTGTTTAGCTGGCCCTAGCTCCGGCTTTGACTGCACTTCCTCGTTCATGCCAACACGGGGCCCACCACTGCCGGGCCCTAGCTCTGATGGTGACTAAGGCAGACGAGACATTGCGCTCACAGAGCAGAGGCAGTAACAATACAGTGCGGCCAATACCCTCCAGGAGCTTTCTGTCTTTTTGTCCCCAATCCCACTCCCTCCTGAGGTCCCCCATGGACAGTGCTCTGAGGGGTTCCCAGCCCTGTTTTTTCTGCTTGGCACACCCTCCAGTGCTGCCCCTCCTGTCTCTCTGGGGAATCAGAACTCAGCCTCCCCACCCCCCAAACCCACCAGCAGCTGAAGTGATGACCCTCCCCCCAGCCAGGCCTGTGTGTTCTCGGAACTGCCTCCCTGCAGTGACAGGACAGGCACCTTGGCCCCCACCTTCCACCTAGGCCTGGCCTCACAGGGCTGGCCCTGCAGCAGAGAGCTGAGAATTAGCCTTTCCCCCAAAGCCTGCTCTGACGCAGGTCTGCAGGGCCAGGGTTTTCTGCTTGGCTGGACTGTAGCTGCTGTCCCCACGTTGGAGGTGAGTCAACTAGGTCCCTACCCCACGCCTCCCCAGGGACCGAGAACTGCTCAGGGACACTCAAAGATCAAAAGTCCAGCTCCAACTCATTTATCCTTCCCCCAGGTCCACGAAGAGAGGCATTTCATTCTAGAACGTATGAGGCGGAAAGGATCTCAGAATATTACCTCTAACCCAGTGTTTCCTAACCTGTCCAACCATGATCAGATCTAGCCTTTCGACGGCGGGCTTGCTCAAGGTCACCCGTGAACCAGGCAGTGGCTGGAGTAGAGCCCAGGCCTGAGCCCAGCCCAGCGCCTTCCTCCCCCGTCCCCCTCCTGCCCCATGCTGGGACAATCAGTGGATTGTCCTCTTCTTGCTCCAGTCTTCCAGTGACAGAGGGGACAGTGAGGTGGGAATCTAGAGACAGGCCTGGGCTGTAAAGGCCACATTGACCTTGGTTTGTCCTAGGCCACACCCATTTTACTTGAGTGATTTCCAGCCAGAAAACTGACTGGCAGGGCTGGTAAGAGAGAATGGGGTAGAAATGGCATTAGGGGGCTGGACCCTGTGGCCAAGTCTGGTTTGAAGAGTCAAGTCCCACCTGATCTGGGTCTGCTTGGAGGCTTATGGTACCTTAATATCAAATCCAATTTTGCCTTTTCAACTTCAGATCCAGGCTGAGGGACGGTCTCAGCACAAGGCCCGGCTGAAATACCTGGCGATGGGAGGTGTTGGCAGGGCTGAGTGATAAAACCTAATTCTGCTTGGGCTGTTGTTGCCAGGGGGACCAGTACTGGCGCCTTCAGGGAGCGGATCTAACCCTCAGAACGAGCGGCCAGGGCTCTGCTCCAAGCCTCGCTGCTTGGCTTGATGCAAGTCTGGCAGCCCTTCATCTCCCAGCAGCTCAGGAGAACAGAATGGGCAGTCAGATGAGGTCTGGGCTGGCCACGCCCAGGACCAATCCCATGGCAGCTCAAGGGCTTCTGCCCAGCCCAGCCCAGCAGCTGCTGTGTGACTCATGGGGGCAGACGGGACAGAAAATAAAGGGCCCACAGCCCAATGCCTTGGGTACCAGACGATTCATGTCAGTGTGCTTATGCTGATTTATTATGATGGTTGGCACTGCTAAGCCAGGGGCTTGATTCCACTGAGTCCGCAGCACTCTCTCTCCATCCCCACAACACTTCCTCCCCTCGAAATATTCATCATTAAGGCGTGGTTGGTGGCTGCTCACAATGAACTGTGAGCTGTGTAGTCTGGGTTGGAAGCAGAGAGGCCACCCCTCGTACTTGAACTGGTCCCGGAGGCATCACCTCCCTCAGGACCTCCTCTCTCCCCTGGAGGGTTGTACGTAATTGCATAAAGGATGAACAGAAGCCCCTGTTCCAAATGTCCCTCCCGCCACTGCCTGCCGTGGAGTCAGAATGTCTGGGTTCCAATTCCAGATCCCCGAGTCATAGGCTGGCAAGCTTTGGATGAGGTGGGGGCCCTGGTCTAGCCTGACCACCTTATCCAGGGTGAACACTGCCTTTGAGGGGAGCGGCTGCTGCTGCTGTGGGTGGGGTCCCAGGGGCATACTTCCAGCTGGTTAGTGCTCACTTCGCCCCTCTTGCCCTTTGTTCTCACGTCTGGGCAGATCAGGGGCTCTGGGGAAACTGCTGGAATTCAGAGCGAGGCTCAGTCCTTCCAAGAATCCTGCGAGAGACCAGAGAGAGGGTTCAGATTTGACATATGGGGGAACCCTCTTCAACTCCTGAAGAAGCGACACAGGCTTCGTTGGGTGGGCCGGAACAGGTATCCCCCCTCCCAACATAGAGGTGAAAGGCAACGTCCTGAGAAGAGGGCTCTGGAAAGGGAGTCGGAAGGCTATGGGGGCAGAAGTCAGTGGGCAGGCTAGCCTGTGGCCCAGCCACAACCAGCCAAGGAGGCTCTCTGGCAGATTTGTCGCCATGGTTCCATCCGTAAAATGCGGATGGAGGGGGACGAAGGGGAGAGACCAACCTTGCCAAGAAGCAATGTTGGCCTGACCCTTCCCCTACTGCCCCCCTGTCCTGCCCTCGGGAAGTGGCTCCAGAGGATTAGGCAGCCATCTGCAGGGGGAGAGTCAGGCTGGGCCTGAAACACCCACAGGAAGGGGTCCAGGCAGCCATTTCTGGTCGGCAGGAGGAGGAAGAGGGAACCTTTGGGATAAAGAGCACAGGAGCCTGGGACAGAGTCCTCAGTTACCCAATCAGAATGGCAGGGATGAAGAGGAGGCCAGCTCCCAGGAGGAAGGGAAACCCCTTCATGAAGTTCAGGGTGGCTGGGTAGAGCGAGTTGAAGATGCTGGAGGCCATCAGCATGGCGAGGCCATTCACACAGGCCACAGCAGAAAAGAGAGCACCTGCGAAGAAAGAAACACCACACTGTGGAGTCTGGAAGACGTAGGTTCAAATCCTGGCACCACTGCCTCGCAGCTGTGCGAACTGTGGCACGTCACTGAATCTCTCGGAGTCTCGCCCTCCTCACCTGTAGAGCCTGCGTCATGTGTTGTGATAAGGTTTCATGAGGCCATTCATGGAAAGCACCTGGCACACAGGGGCTATGAAACGAATGGCTGTTGTTAAATCCATGCAGCCAAAGTACATGCGATTACCTTCGAGCAAAAGCCTGGGGAAAATGGTTGTTGGTTTAACCCCTTCGAGTCATATCCTGCCTGAGGTTCCTCGTGGGGTTAATTCCCAGTTCCAACGCTAATTAGCTGTGTGGTCACTGAACAAGTGCTTAACCTTCTGGGTTCTTGCACCCTTTTTGTTCCATAAGGATACTACCTACTTCATAGATTGGTGACAACACTGAATTCCCATGTAAAGCTCCTATCACAGGGCCTGGCCCCTGGAGGGAGCCAGTTAGTAAGGGCTGTTCTTTTTTCTTGTTCCCCTGGCACCTCCGGGCACCGTGAAGGTGCTGGATAAAAAAGCTTACTGAGTGAATGAGTGAAAGCACCTGGGTCCTGGGACAATAGAACGGATAGTGGGCTATCTACGGCTCCAAGTCCTCCTTCCAGGGCAGATGGGGAGAAGTGGATGAGCCAGATATTTCTAGATCGGGGTCTGAAGACCCAGAGGCCAGAGAAAAGCTCTTCTTTATAGTTATGCCAGCAGAACCCAAATTTTGTGAAATGAGCAATAATCCAACGGAAGTTGAGATTAAACTGTCAGACCACCAGAGCTGGAAGGGCCTGTAGATGTCATCAAGAACAAACCACTCTTGCCCAGGCCAGTGTGGCTCAGTTGGCTGAGCATCTCTTGCCCTGGCCAGTGTGCTCAGTTGGCTGAGCATCATCCCGTGCACAGGTCCGGCACATGCCCAGGTTGCAGGCTTGGTCCCCAGTAGGACGCGTGTAGGAGGCAGCCTGATCAGATTCTCTCATCATTGTTTCTCTCTCCCCCTCTCCCCCGTGCACAGGTCCGGGCACATGCCCAGGTTGCAGGCTTGGTCCCCAATAGGACGCGTGTAGGAGGCAGCCTGATCAGATTCTCTCATCATTGTTTCTCTCTCCCCCTCTCCCTTCCTCTCTAAAATCAATAAAGACATTAAAAAAGCAACAACACTCTGACATAAATGAGGAAACAGTCCCAGAGAGGGAAAAGGGACCTGCCTAAGATCACACAGCCAGTGGGTAACAGAGCCAGGACTAAAACCCAGATCCCCAGACCTGCTGCTCTTAAAAACAGACCTGGGTTTGCATCCTAGCACCACCACTTTCTGAGTGGCCCCGAGTAAGTCAATTTAACCCTCTGGGCCTCGGCTTCCTCATCTTAGGGACAATGAAACCTACACCACAAAGTTGCTCGCGCCCTCTGAGCTTGTACGCTCTGACCCCAGTGAAGCAGGGCACGCTGGCATCACTGCATCCATTTTACAGATGGAAAAGCTGAGGTCTGGAGAGGGTAAATCAATCCTCTGTTTGGGTCACCCAAAGACCAAAATGGTGCTTTGCTGACTGCAAATTCCAACCCTGTGGTCTGAAAACCCAAGACACTGTGGTCCTCTGCCTGTCCTGGGCAATTTGTTCTGAGAACATTGGGCACAAGGAACCGGATGCTGGTTGACCATGACACTTACCCTGCTCTGACTTGCTCACCAGCTTGGAGAGCTTGGCCCGGACAATGGGTGTAATGACTAAAGACAGGAAGAGGAGCCCGTACCCTGTGGAGAAACAAACACCAGGAAGATGGGGTTAGGGAGGGGGGTGCCCATCAAGGTGTAAGCAGAGCTCCTAGACCACCCCAGGTGGGGCTCAGGTTAGACACAGGAAGACCTTCCTTGATAGAGAAGGACACAATGACTAAGGCGGAATGGAGACTACCCCTTCTCAAGCTTTGGCCTACCTGCTACCTCTTTTATGAAAAAACGCTGATTCCCACCCAATGGCATTTTTGTCAGAACACCTCTTGTGGTCCCATCGGGTAACACCCACATAGTAGGTAGATGGCAAGGTACATGAAACAAGCCCGGACTTTGGAGGCAGTCCTGAGTTCCAAACCTGATGCTATCACTGTGTGGCCTGGACCTGACTCCCATCTGTAAAAGGATAACAAGGCCTTCCCCACAGGATGATGCTGGAGTGTTAGGAGGCTGAAAAATGGCTCGAGATATGAGGTCCTAATCCCTGGAATCTATAAACGTTGCCTTATTTAGAAAACGAGATAAAGTTAATAATCTTGAGATGAGGAGATGATCCTGGATGATGACAACCTGATAAGTTGGGCCCTAAATAATCTGACACGGACAGAACGGAGAAGGCACACAAATGAGGAGGCAATGTAATCACAGAGGCAGAGATCACAGTGATGCAGCCAGGAGCCAAGGAATGCTGGCCGCCCCCGGCAGTCAGAAGGGATGAGGGACGGATTCCCTCCTAGAACCTATGAAAGGAATGTGGCTCTCCTGACACTCTGATTTTGGTCCAGTGATATGGATTCTTGCCTCCAGAACTGTGAGAGAATAGATTTCTGTGTTTTAAGCCTCCAAATTTGTGGTAATTCGTTACAGCAGCCCTAGAAAACGGGAACATCAGAAAACATCCATGAAGAGCATGGCATAGGAAGCACATAGTGAGTGGAAGTCCCTTTGCACTTTGCGTTTTGTTACTCACAGGCGTACGCTATTTCCTTTACAACCATTTCTTTCCCTTGTGTGACTATTGCCTCCTCAGTAAAACGGCAAGCCCCTAGAGCAGCAATTTTCAACCAGTGTGCCACGACACACTGGTATGATGCCACTAGAATTTTTCAAACATGCAATACCTGACTATGTAGTCAGGGGCATGACCTATTTTCCCTTAGACTGTCAAATAAAAAAATGACAACAGCCATCCAGTATGAATGAATAAAAATTATACCTATTTTTTTTTGTCAGATCGGCAAAAAATAGAATACATTTTTTGGTGTGCCGCAGAATTTTAGTAATTAGCTTATGTGTGCCATGACATGAAAAGGGTTGAAAATGGCTGCCCGATTGGATAGTAGATCCTTCAGAGTGGGTATATGATGAGGCACCACAGGGCCCCTTTGGGTGTCAGGCTCCCAAATCCCACTCTGCTGAGACTCCCCAGAGCAATGACAGCATCTTCATCATCTCTGAGCCCAGCACCGAATCGATGGGAGATGCTGTGGGCAGGAGTGAAAGGTACCTGGTCCCCTTCAGCCTCACTGTCCAGGCAAGCAGCCAAGTTAATACATCTGTGATTACTGAATGGCTCACTTTGTACACTACATAGTTTAGACTCTAAACTTTAGAGCTTTATCAAAATAAATCTGTCCCTTTAAGAAAGTTAACTTCCTCATTCCCAGCTGCCCCTCTCCCACCAACATAAGAACTAACGTAAGAACTTGATAACTGTGGTATGAAAGGCTGGCTCTTTTAAAAACACCCAAGGAAGCTGACTAAGGATATTTGAGGTAGGTCCCCTGATTATCAGAGAAGTGAGTATTAAGACAGTAATAGCATGGACTTTGTCTAAGAATATCATGAATATTGGCTATGGGAGGCCAAGGAATGAAGCAATTAGTGCATGAGCCATACTTTTGTCTGTTGCTCTGTCTTACTAATAATATTTATGATTGATAATGTGGACTAATTACTTTGGCTAATGAAGTTCAATATTTTATGTATAGCAAAAATGCCAGCCCAGCTGGCATGGCTCAGTGATTGAGTGACAACCGATGAACCAGGAGGTCACAGTTCGATTCCCAGTCAGGGCATATGCCCAAGTTGTGGGCTTGATCCCCAGTGCGGGGGGTGTAGGAGGCAGCTGATCAACAATTCTCTCTCATCATTGATGTTTCTCTCTCTCCCTTCCTCTCTGAAATCAATAAAAACATATTTAAAAAACAAGTAAATAAAAGGCAGCCACCCT
>NW_006294069.1:384049-386925 GCF_000327345.1 Myotis davidii
TAGGAGGCAGCTGATCAACAATTCTCTCTCATCATTGATGTTTCTCTCTCTCCCTTCCTCTCTGAAATCAATATTTTTTTTAAAAGATGCCATTTTTATGAGGTTTCTTAGTTGTCTGTCTTCCAGTGCAAGCTAGGAACATAACGATGTTTCCAAAGGCATAAACCAGCCAGTGGCTGTCCCCCAATCTTCACCCAGCACCTCTGGGATAAACTGTCCTTGAGCCCACACACATTACCTGTGAACATCAGGGGTGTGATGGTAGCGAACGCAAAGACCACCATCCCCAGGATGTTAAAGGCCAAGCCAATCTCAGCCACCCAGGTGTCCGTCAGGCAGAATCGCATAAGCCACAGGCCCAGCAGGCTGGTGAAATACGGGAGGTGTCTGGCTGCAGAGCCGTAGCCAATCAGCTTGGAGTCCCAGCAGAGGGGTCTGCTCAGCTCATAGATGGTCAGGATGTCCTGGGCGCCAAAGTGCACAGTGATCACCACAAAGATGACCAGTGAGTACAGGGCCAAGTGCTTCCTGGACTTGTCCGGGGCCGGAGCCGTGTAGAGCTGGACAATGGAGCGGTGGTGACGGAACGTGAAGAGCCGGGCAGGTGTTGGCTCCATCACCGTCTCGCCAAAGCAGAAAGCAGCATAGAAAGTCATGAATATCAGCAAAGCCAAGGCCAGCCAGAAGGGGTTGGCGTAACCCTGGGCCTGGAGCCAGTGGCCCCCAATGAGGCTCGCCACCATCCCGGCCACCCCGATGCATGCTTCCAGCAGGGCCATGCGGATGGTTCGATTGCGGTGAGAGCTGACATCTGCCACCGAGGCAAAGCCAGCAGCCAGGAGGCCACTGAAGTCGCCGAGGAAGGCACAAAGGATGCGGCCCAGCACGAAGTAGCCGACGTGTAGCTGCAGCTGCACCACAAGGATGGATACCAGCGCCTGGAGCAGCAGGCCCAGCGACGCCAGCACCAGCAGGGGACGACGGCCCACGCAGTCACTCCAAGCACCCAGCAAGGTGGACGAGAAGAGCCCTACCAGGAAGCCGCCCACGTTCATGTAGAGGGTCCAGTGAGAGGTGAGGGTCTCCACTTCCTGTGGGGGCATGAGTCTCACCAGGGCGTTCTTCCTCACTCTGAGCTCCCTCCACCCCCACTTCCCGCGAAACTACCACCCTCCTGGGAGAGACGGGGATGATGCGGACTTTCTTTGGAGCCCTAAACTCCAGAGAATTTCAGTGCAGCTCTCAAAAATTAGCACTAGAAGGAGGGTTTTAGAAAACGGGCCTGGGTCCTTTTCCCTTCCTTTTTTTTTTTTTTTTGGCCCTCTTTTGTTAACTCTTAAAGCTAGAGG
This sequence comes from Myotis davidii, assembly GCF_000327345.1. Taxonomy (NCBI): domain Eukaryota; kingdom Metazoa; phylum Chordata; class Mammalia; order Chiroptera; family Vespertilionidae; genus Myotis; species Myotis davidii. Next base: position 385,399 of record NW_006294069.1, read on the forward strand.
AACTTTACGCATCCTCCATACTGCAGTCATCGGGCAGGCCCACCACCCAATATCCACGACCGCCTGGGAGGCCCCACCTTCCCGCCCGCCCCGGCCCCTCATCTGTCCCCTCGCGCTAGCGCAGGGCCCGCTCGGTGCCACCTCCCCGCTTCTACCTGCATGATGGGGTTCGCGCTGTGGTTGCTGCAGCCGCCTCTGTCGTGGGTGCCATTGTAGCCGAGGTCGGCACTGAAGCGGTGCCACAGGTACTGCGTGGTGAGCGGGCCCTGCAGGACCAAGGCGAAGTTGGCAAGGAAAAGGATCGGCCCCACGGGGCCGCGGAACAGCACCTTCGCCGCGGGGTGGCTGCGGGGTGCGCCCGCGGAGCTCGCGCTCCGCTCGGGGCGCTCCATGTGCGTGCAATTCGAGCTGCCGCGAGGCTGGTGGCGCGGCTCTCTGCGCCTGCGCGGGCGTCTCCAGCTCAAAGTCTGGTGAGGGGGCGGGTGTGCAAGACGTGAGATCCACTTACTCACGCCCCGCCCTGTCTGGGCTGACGAGGGCGGGCGCCCAGCTCCCAGGTGACCTCACCTGCAAACTGTACAAGGCTACTGCCCTGTAGCCCTCCTCTCCAGTCCCCGGTGAACAATAAGGAAAACATCAGCATTTAACATTTATTGATCGTTCCCTGGGTGCCGGGCACTGTACTAAACTGTGTGCTTTCACCTCCCAATAACCATATAGACCAGCCACTATGAAAGGCCCCCATCTGCAGAAGAGGGAAGAGGACGTGGGGCCCTCGAGGCCCAAGTGATGCAACACAGGACTTCTGCTGCCCATGCAGATGTTCTGCGCTGTAACTCCGAGTGGGTTAGGGTGCAGCCTGGAGCTTTATTTACTGATTCCGTTCTGTTACATAGGCTCCGTTGCTTTCCTGGACAAACCCGGACCTCCCTGTGCCCCAGTTTCTTCACCTTTAAAATGATGAAGAGCCTGTCTCAAAGTGTTGCTGTGGAAGAACGGTGTCTGGTACATTGTAGGGGCTATTATTGTTACTAGTAGGCTGTCACTTGCTCCACTCCTGCCCTAGGATCTTTTCCTGGGAAATTAGTCTTGTCTGGGGGCCGGAAGCTGGCTCTGAGGTGTCGTCGGAGAGACAGTGGAGGAGGAGGAGATGGTGGTGGAGGGCCTTGAAGGCTATGGGCTGTGGCTCTGTATTTGATAGGAATTGGGCCGGAAGGCCTGTTTTATGGCCTGTAAAAGAGAACAGCATTATCTGCCTTCCTCCCTTCTTCACTCATTCAGTGCATTTATTGAGTACCCTGTATGGGTCAGGGACCACGTTGGGGAACCTCTGGAAACCCAGCAGTGAAGGAAACAGGCTCCGTAGTTTCTAGAATGGCAAGGGAGAGATGTTAGAGAATCCTACGAATACAGGTATGACTTCAACTGTGGCAAGTGCTGTAAGGAAAGGAGTTGTGGGGCTCCAAGGGTGCTAATTCAGGAGGCTGGGCCTGGTCTGAGGGGAGCAGAGCCAGGAATGATGGTGGC
>NW_006294069.1:387061-444527 GCF_000327345.1 Myotis davidii
GGCTCCATTTTTGGCCACCACAACTGCGAGTGGCCTTGTTGCTGGCTTTTTGACAATCCTCCACTTCCCGGGAGCCAGGAAGAGTCCCACACTCAGAATAAGTAGATGTTGGCTATTTACTGTGCACTGAATGATGGCCTGCTCCTCATAGGACCATTGCCACCTTGTGGTCTTCCTAAAGATAGGAAATTCCACATGAAACATGAAGAACCATGGGTTGGCGCCCTCCCCTCTCCACCACCTACACAAAAGTTTGGCCCAGTTAGGTCAGCTACAGTGAGGGAGGAGTACCCAGCTGAAATCTTAGAATTATGTTATATAACAGAAGGCTAATATGCAAATTGGCTGAACAGAGGAACGACTGGTTGCTATGACATGCACTGACCACCAGGGGACAGACGCTCAGTGCAGGAGCTGCCCTTTGGTGATCAGTGTGCTCCCACAGGGGGAGCACCACTCAGCCAGAAGCCTGGCTCATGGCTGGCTATGCAACGGCAGTGTCAGGAGCCTCTCCTGCCTCCGTGGCAGTGCTAAGGATATCCGACTGATGGGCTCCCAGACTGCGAGAGGGCACAGGCCAAGCTGAGGGGACCCCCCCCCCTCCACCCTGAGTGCACCTCTAGTATATATATATTTCCAACTCTTCTAATATAAACTTGTCTTTTTATCATGGAGCATATAAAAATGTTTTAAGTCAGATGATGTTCCACTAGTTCACACCTATTCTGATTCAACTGCTAAAGATCAATTTCATGCCCCTTAGTATTCTGGAGATATCAGTAAGAGCTGACTTTATTACCAGGCACTATATAAGGTCATTACACACATTATCTTATTCAATCCTCACCATACCTTATGATGATGTATCTATGGTTTTAGGGAGATGCAGGAAAATGGTCCTTCCCACTCTGAGTGTAGGCTACCTCCTCATACCTGTTCCAGTTTCCTGGCTCCCAAGATTAGTATATATTAGTCCCTTTGCCAGGAATACCCTTCCCACCTTGCTTGGCCTATTCAATTCCTATTCATTCTTCAAGACCCACTGCTGTGTGATACTTCTAGGCAGAATTAGTTATTGCATCATATGTGTTTCCACAATACTGTGTTCATGCACTTAACCCAAACATTTGTACTTAACCTGGTTATAAATATGTGTTTACAGGTTTGTCTCCTCCCAACCATGTCCATATCCTACCTCCAGATTTGAGGGCAGAGATGATATTTTATTCGCCTCTGCATCTCCTAGCAGCAGGGCTGGTATGCAATAACATGAAATATTAAATACGTTTGATGGCATGCACCAACTCCAGTTAATTGATTGCAGTTGCCTGGATTGCTGCATTGAGATGGGCTATTTCTCTGGCCTGGTAGAAAGGAGTCCTGGATCCCTTGGTTATGTCTGCCGTGGGCTCAGGAATGAAAAGCCTTGGCAGTAAGGACAGTGTTGTCCTACCCTGGGATATGTGCTCAGTAAGTTTTCTGGAGAAGCTTTGGGAAGTGCTCAGAAGCTGTAGTGGTTTCTTCACTCCCCAGTTTCTGCACAACCTCAGTGAGAGACGTGATTGCACGTGGCTTCCTCATTGAAACAGCAATCTGGCAACAGCTTACACCCAAAGCCCGTGCTTCCTCCCCACAAGTGGCCAATCACGTCTTCTAAACTGCTGATGGTGTTTAGGGACATGAAGAGGAAGGGAGGAGAGAGCAGGAGGGAAAGCCACTGTCTGTCTTGCGTTGTCACTTCTCACAGGCCAACTCTGGAAGTCAAAGCAGCATTCATGTGACAACTAAAGGCGTTCATAGTGCCGAAGTAGAAGCTGTGATTACATCCATCTCACTGCGAGACTTTAGCCAAGTCCCTTTCTGGCCTCGGTTTTCTCAGCTATGAAATCATTTCTGGCCTCTGTTTCCTTGTCTGTGAAAAATGAAGTAATAATATCTACCCAAAAGGTGCTGGTAGGATCAGGTGAGAAAATGTAAGTGGCTTTGAGCTTTTTGTGGCGTGTCCAGGTTGCGGTTGAGCTGAGCTTGAAGGTGGAGAGAAATTTCACTACAAAGAAGGGATGCTGGCCCTGGCCAGTTTGGCTCAGTGGATAGAGCATTGGGCTGCAGACTAAAGGATCCCGGGTTCGATTCCAGTCAAGGGCAGATAACCTCATTTGCAGGCTCCGCCCCGGCCCGGAGGCAACCAATCGATGTGTTTCTCTTACATGGATGTTTCTCCCTGTCTTTCCCTCTGTCTTCCACTCTCCCTAAAAATCAATGGAAAAAATATCCTCGGGCGAGGATTAACCAAAAAAAACCCCAAACAACAGAAAACACAACATCAAAAAAAAACACACAAAGAAGCAATGCTGTCTAAAGTGAGGGTCAGACAGAGCCTTAGAGAGGGCCAGGGGAGCCTTCGAGAAAAATGCTGTCCAGAATCCAAAGAAGTCAGTTGCTCACTGTACACACTATGACTGGAGATCAAACCAGCAACCCAGGTATGTGCCCTGACCAGGAATCAAACCAGTAATCGTTCCGTGCATGGGACAATGTTCAACCAACTGAGTCACACCAACCAGCACAAGGAGATGCAACTTCCCAACCACATACCCCAAAGGGGAGATTCTCCCAATCACTATCTGTCTTGGGGCTCCTACCCTTGGTCTCAGTTTAAACACTGCTTTTGATAGGGTCTTCTCATCTCTCTGTCCCTCCATTCGTTCATTTAGCATCTACTGCTGGCCAGGATCTGGGGTTACAGGCAACAGCTTACACAATCCCTTCCTCAAGGAGTTCCCAGGCCAGTGGGAAACAGCACTACAAACCCAAACTTACATAATAAAAGTATACAGTCGCTTCCATCAGTTCAGATTATCCGCGAGAGGAAATCAAAGAAAAATTCACAGCAGAGGAGCTGAACTTTTTTTAAAAAAAATATATTTTATTGATTTTTTACAGAGAGGAAGGGAGAGAGATAGAGAGTTAGAAACATCGATGAGAGAGAAACATCGATCAGCTGCCTCCTGCACATCTCCTACTGGGGATGTGCCCGCAACCCAGGTACATGCCCTTGACCGGAATCAAACCTGGGACCCCTCAGACCGCAGGCCGACGCTCTATTCACTGAGCCAAACCGGTTTTGGCTGAACTTTTTTTAAATATGTTTTTATTAATGAGAGAGAAAGAGAGAGAAACATTGACTTGAGAGAGGAACATCAATCCGTTGCTCACTGTACACACTATGACTAGAGGTCAAACCCACAACCCAGGTATGTGCCCTGACCAGGAATCGAACCAGTAATCGTTCCGTGCATGGGACAATGTTCAACCAACTGAGTCACACCAACCAGCACAAGGAACGGAATTTTGAAGCATGAGATGATGAAAGGAGTTACCAGAACAGAGGAGAAATGGATAAAGTCTTTCTGAACCATGAGAAAGGTAGGCCCATGTAATTATCCTGTGAATAGCACAGTGAAATAGCACAAATAAAATGTGTTAATTTGTTACATGTAAATGTTTAAATTATACTACAAAAGCCTGTCTTGCAAGTGTTCATTTTTAATTTCTCTAGATCAAGTAAGGGAGGGGGGCCCTGCGGGAGCTCCCTGTGGCTGACACGGCTCAGGGGTGACAATGAGAGTAGCATCAGGCAGTGTCTTTTAGTCGGGCCCCCCTCCAGTGCCAGGCCACTGTGATGGTTGGTCTGGACACCTGGGTTTTCTAGGTGCCACAGAGAACATTCACTCAGGCAACGTGGATACATCAGTGGGCAATAGTCCTTGCCAGAAATTAGCTCATGGTCGTCATGAATGGCCTAACGTCTCCCCACACACCCACCCACACACCTTTGTTCCGTCTCCTGTGGCGACTTCTGATGACCCTTCCGGCCTCAGGGCCCTTGATGCCTGGGTAGTGGCGTCTGTTGACTGGCACATGTAGTCTGGACCCTCTGGAAAGATCTGTTTTGATTTTTTTCAAGTTTGATTCTTTACTGGGAGTTAACACATTGGTATTTGGAACTTTGAGGCAGTCCCTTATGGGTTTGGTTACTGTGCGTCAGTCTCTGAAAACCAGACACAGTCTGGCTGTCTTGACGAAGTGGCATTCGGCAGCCCAAGGTTCTGTTGCCACGGCCAGGATGGCTCTTTTGGAAGACCAGCTGCCACTTTCACCACTAAATGTCTTCCCTGGTGAATGACGTTTTCTGTGACCTCTTCTTTTCCTCTCCTCCTTATTCTACTACCCCAGTTACCCTCCCCTCAACTCCTTCCCTGTCCCCACTGTACCCACCAGCCCAGACCCCTTTCCTTCTCAGACTATTCCAACTAACTAACTTGTCTTATATGTTCTAGTCTCCCTCTGCTACCAAATCTTTACCCATAGTGATCTTTTAAAAATGCAAATCTCATTTTGTCACTTTTCGACTTAAAAACCTCCAATGGTTCCCTTGGCATAACATCTGTGTTTGTGATCTGGTGCCAGCTCCCTCACACTCGTTCCCCATTCCATACAAGATAGTATGCCCACCCCACCCCCATAGAGCCCTGGCACCTGCTACTGTCCTTGCCTAGAAGGCCCCAATCCCATGCCCACCTAACCTACCAATGTGCTAAAGTAATTCCTTCCTATACATCCTTTTTAAAGAATATATATTTTGTTGATTTTTTACAGAGAGGAAGGGAGAGGGATAGAGAGTTAGAAACATCAATGAGAGAGAAACATGGATCACCTGCCTCCTACACAACCCCTACTGGGTACATGCCCTTGACTGGAATCGAACCTGGGACCCTTCAGACTGCAGGCCGATACTCTATCCACTGAGCCAAACTGGTTAGGGCAGCATGCTATTTGTTAATTACACTATAGCTTTAGGGGAAAAGTAGACCAGGAAAATAGGCTGGGAGTGGCAGTTGGGAATCTAAAAGGGAGTTTGAAACATCGAGGAGAGAGAAACATCGATCAGCTGCTTCCTGCGCACCCCCTCCTGGGGATGTGCCCACAACCAAGGTACATGCCCTTGACTGGAATCGAACCTGGGACCCTTCAGACTGCAGGCCGATACTCTATCCGCTGAGCCAAACCGGTTAGGGCCTATACATCCTTTTGACTCCCCGTAGGTACCCTCTCCTCCAGGCAGCCCACTCCCCACCCAGAGCACACACTGTCACAGAGCCCTGTCCTTCCCCCATTGGGGGATCAGACTGCTAGTTCTCTGAAGGAGAATATGCCTTGCCTTATCTAGCAGTGACTTAGGTGCCAGGAATAACTGTCAGATGACTGAGAAAGCAACATTTTAAGGCAGCAAGCCTTCTCCACTAAAGGTTGAACAACTCTGCTCCTCCAATTTCCTCCCCATTGGTGGGATTTCCCGATTCTCCCCGTGGTGGCCTTCCTGAGGATTCCACGGGACACCACGTGAGTATAACCTGGCTTTTCCAAATGGGGCACAGGCCCCATGAATGAAGCCATAACTGGGCTAGAAAGGGCACTTTCACTGCCTTGCTGGCTCCTGTTGTCTTGTTCCTGAAACCCCCAAGTTCTCACCGCACATTCTGCTCCTGCCTGGCTCCATTTCCACCGCCTGGCCCACATACAGGTGGTCGTGGACCCACTTTTAGGCCCATTCAACTATCCCCTCTATATAATGTCACCGTGTTAGATTCAGCCCATCTGTGTCACTTAGCAATCTCTGTTTGCAAGGAAAAGAAACAAATTCTGGCTGTCTTTTTTTAGTGGAAACTTTTTTATTCAGAAAAAAAAAATGTTTTCCAACCACACACAGGTGGGGTATTAGCTAGGGGGAGGTGTCTGCCTATCCAGCCCTGGCCCTCAGCTCGTGTGCTTTGGGAAGTAATAAGGGGTGTGGGGTAACGCCCCCCCCCAAATAAACATGGTGTATGTATGTATATGGAAAGGAGAGGAGTTCAGAAGCAGTGTGGGGGGGCGGGGGCTTGGGAAGGGAAAGGCGAGGTCAGTACTGGGAACTGGAGGTGGGAGATCATTGCATAACATTTCTTGTTGATCATACCACCATGGACACCTTTTTTGCCCATCAGCAGGACTAGCATCTTGGCAGTCATGGTAATAATGATGGTGAAGGTGGGGGGTCCACAGATGCTCTTGGTATGAAGAATTTTCATGATACATTCCCCGTCCTGCAGCAGTGAGTCCCAGATCACAGGTCATTTCTGATCCCCAACTGTCAGCCCATTCAGAAAACACTTGACCCGGTCTTTGCCAACTAGAACCACAACCCTAGCTGGCGTGATGTTGATGAAGGTTTTCCAGGGGATGGCAGCCCAGACAGAGGGCGAGTCCTGATGGCCCACATGGCCGCATCCTGAGAGGTCCCATCTGCTGTGAGGTTGTTGAGGTCGGCGTTCCACCGGGCCATGGCACTGCTGCTGGGACGATGGGCTGGGCTCAGGCCACCTCTGGCTGGCAGGCAGGGGGAGAAGGGGGGTCGCGGTGGCGGAGAGCTTGGAATGTGCGCTGCCGCCTGGATTGTGGCTCTGCTAACTGTGCAGCAGCCCTCACACTGCCTCTTCCTCTTTTTAAAAATAATTTGTTTGGAGGCTCTGGAAGTGTAATTAACAAAATAGTGCTGAACAGCCGGGTCACGATTAGGGCAAAGAAGCAAGACGCTTCGGGAATCCAGGTAGCAGGAACCATCAGACACACTTTACAGGACGTTGCTGTCGGGAGAAATCAGCTGTAACCCTGTTCTGTCACTCTCAAGATTCTGGTTCCCGGGAAGCAGGGGCTGGCTGGCCTGGCCGGGCCACATGCCCACCCCTTGGCAAGATGGGAGGCACCTGGATTCTTCCAGGCTGCACCAGTGGGGAAGGCAGAGCTAGGTGTTGTCATCAGATGCTGAGTTGGTTGCTAGTCAGGGGAAAACACTGGATTCCATTCTGCTGTCCTTCTGTTTTAACTTGCACAGATTCTAGAGATAAAGGAAGCCAGGACGGGGAAGAGTCAGTGCGGCATGCAAAGGGTAACCTGGGGTCAGGCTCCAGCAGGGCCCACCGAGCAGAGCACGTGGCAGGTGATCCTGAAGGTAACTGGGCAGGCCTGGGGCACTATGGCATCAGTCAGTCCAGAGCCGACCCCACCAAGGGGCAGGCTAGGACTTAAGGAGTGTTTGTGGGCTCAGTGCTCACCACCCTACAGTTAACACGCAGGGACAGGTTTCAGAAGCAAGACCAATTTCAATCTCCAGGGCCCGGGAGGTTTTCCGGCTTTCTGGTGACTAGGAGCCTGAGCTGCCTCCTTCTTCCTTCTCTCCTTGGGCCCTGCTCCTAATGAAAATTCTTAGGCCCTTCCCTAGTGGCTGCTCTTGTTTGCCCCCTAGTGGCCATGTCTGGTGTGACAGTGCTCTCTCGTCTCAAAGAAAAAGTCCCCGTCCTAGCCCATTTGGCCCAGTGGATAGAGCGTTGGACTGTGGACTGGAGGATCCCGGGTTTGATTCTGTTCAAGGGCAAATGCCCAGGTTGCAGGCTTGATCCCCAGTAGAGGGTGTGCAGGAGCAGCCGATCAATGATTCTCTCTCATCATTGATGTTTCTATATTTCTCACTTTCCCTTCCTCTTTGAAATAATATATATGTATATATATATATATATTAAAGCCCTAGCCAGTTTGGCTCAGTGGATAGAGCATCAGCCTGTGGACTGACTGAAGGATTCAATTCCAGTCAAGGGCACATGCCTGGGTTGTGGGCTTGATCCCCAGTAGAGGGCGTGCAGGAGCAGCTGATCAATGATTCTCTCTCGTCATTGATGTTTCTATCTCTCTCACTCTCTTCATTCCTCTCTGAAATCAATAAAAAAACATTTAAAAAAAATAAATAAATGAGAAACATATTTTTTTTTAAAAGTCCCCAACCTGCAGATAGGGATTTAGCTCTGCATCCTGAAAATGGCCCAGTAGATTAAGCAAGCATTTTTTCCAAACAAAGAATTGTCGCCAGAAGTTTTTTCCCCCAATGGATTGATTGACGTAATGTAACTACAAGTCCTATGAAAGCATGAACGATTATATCCTGCGAGCTACGTTCCATGTCAGTTACATTGAAAAGAGTAGAAGTGCATGGACACAAGGACGCTCCTAGGATGCGGCAAATGTCAGACCACAGTTGCAGCGACCTCCGAGACGGCCCTCCTGGCTCCGTGGGCCGTACACTGGGGAGAAAGGCATACACTGTTAAAATGTCAGCCTGTCAACACATAACATGCCCTTCTCCCAGGAACTTCCATATCAGCACGCGCATACCATTTCCTGGGCTTCCTTGACCACACAAGACCTCTCACCGCCTTCAGACATGTCTGCCAGCTTTTCTTCTCCAGATACCAGCAGCTTTTGATCCACCACCAGCCATTTGCAGCCCCCACGGAGTAGGCATTCCTAGAAGACAGGCTAGATGTCATTTGCAAAGAGAAGAGGAGGAGGAGGAGAAGGAGGAGGAGGAGGAGAGTTACTGTATTAAACACTTAATATTAACTCAGACCTGTGGACACCCCCATCTTACAGGGGCAGGCCCAGACACCCCACAGCTACAAGAGGCAGGGACCCCATGAACAATGAGTGGGGGGTAGGGCTGGGGGAGGCTTCCTGGGAAAATGGCTGCACCCACTAAACCAGTTTGTGCCAGAGGGTGGTGCCATTGGTTTCTAGTTGCAAGGCTATTTCACTCTTCCTGATTAGGACAGGTAATCTGAGTACAGCGGTCACCATCCTCCTCTCCTGCTGCAAGCTTTCCCTTGTGTCTTTAGCCCAGAGCCTCTACTTGGGTGGTGACACTAGCCTGGCCATGCATTCCAGGTCCTTAGCTCTCCTTAGCCTTGAGGTGTGAATGACATTTACCCTCATGAATAGTCATATAACTAGGGGTCTATTCTTCTCATTAGGACATATGGCCTTGATTACGCTGCTCTGGGGAGGTCGTTGGATTATTATGGAAACCATGACTTTCTTTTTAAGTTTTTAAAAATATATTTTATTGATTCCAGAAAGGAAGGGAGAGGAAAGGGAGATAAACACATTCATGATGAGAGAGAATCATTGATCGGCTGCCTTCGGCACACCCCCTACTGGGGCTCGAGCCCAAAACCCAGGCATGTGCCCTTGACTGGAATTGAACCCGGGACCCTTTAGTCTGCAGGCCGACGCTCTATCCACTGAGCCAAACCAGCTAGGGTGAAACCATGGCTTTAGGGCTGGATACTATAGGCAATACAGACAGAGGCGATGTATGAAAGTGAAACAGACTCCCCCAGCGAGCTGTGCTCCTTTCCCTGACGGTGCTATCCACCCGAGTTAGGTGGTTAGTAAGCAAGTTGCAGGTAAAGGGCATTCCCCTCAGTTAATTGCAAGGGCAATCATGCAATCCTGCGACTATGCCAAAGTGTTTTGTGCTGTTCTCAGCCTATTAATAACCCATGTTATTGGCTGGACCAGCCCTTGTGATTCTTATTATGATTGCAAGATGCACCTCAGCAATAACCATAAAGAAACTTTGAAAAAAAATCAAGGTTTATTATTTACAGGACCTGGAAATTACACAGCACACCTGGAGCCATGCAGCAAGGTCACAGGTAAAGAGAAAGTGCACAGGCCTGGGTTTCTGCTTTTATTAGGGTCGAACGTGTGGGTAGGGTTTTTGTTTGTTTTGTTTTTAATATATTTTTATTGATTTCAGAGAGGAAGGGAAAGGGAGAGAGAGATAGAAACATCAATGATGAGAGAAAATCATAGATTGGGTGCCTCCTGCACGCCCCCTACTGGGGATTGAGCTCTCAAGCCGGGCATGTGCCCTTGACCACAATCTTACCCAGGACCTTCCAGTTCGCAGGCCAACGCTCTATCCACTGAACCAAACCAGCTTGGGCAAGGGGTCAGGGGTTTTTGCAGGCTCACTCTTTATTGGTGAATTTAAAAGTAAAAGCAGGAATTTAAAGTGAGAGTAGAGAAAATAGAAGAAAACAAGTGGCCTAGATGGTCAGTTATTGAAATCAACCTGAGATCTCTAAAACAAAAGGAGCCACAATATGGGGAAGTGGCCTGGCTCTTTGGGAAGGAAATCGACATACAAGTCCAGGGAGCGCAGAAAGTCCCAAACAAGATGAACCCAAAGGCCCCACACCAAGACACGACATAAAGACTGTCAGCTGAGCCCTGGCCAGTTGCTCAGTGGATAGAGTGTAAGCGCTTGGACTGAAGGGTCTCGGGTTCAATTCCCAGTCAGGGGCACATACTTGGGTTGCAGGTTTGATCCCTGGCCCTGCTCCAGGCTCATTCAGGAGACAACCAATCAATGTGTTTCTCTCACATCAATATTTTTTTTTTCTCTCCCATTCCTTCCCTTCCACTCTCTCGAAAAATGGAAAAAACATCTTGGATGAGGACTAAAAATTATTTTTAAAGACCATCAGCTGATTTCTCAACAGAAACTTTGTGGGCCAGAAGAGAGTGGCAAGAAATATTTGAAGTGATGAAAAGCAAGGACCTACAACCAAAATTACCCAGTAAAGCTATCATTTAGAATCAAAGGACATATATGAAGTGCTTCTCAGACAAGAAAAAGCTAAAGGAGTTCATCACCACCAAACAAGTATTATATGAAATGTTAAAGAGTCTTCTTTAAGAAGAAGAAAAAGATAAAAAATACGAACAATAAAATGGCAATAAGTACATATCTATCAACAATTGAATCTAAAAAAAACAACAAATAAGCAGAACAGGAACAAACTCATAGATACAGTGAACATTTTGATGTTTGCCAGATGGGAGGGGGCGTTTAGGGGAATGCATGAAAAAAGTGAAAGGGTTAAGAAGTACAAATTGCTTGTTACAGAGTAGTCATGGGGATGTAAAATACAGCATAGAGAATATAGTCAATAATCTATATATATAAAGGCTAACATGCAAAGTGTCCCCACTGTAGTTTGACTGGGAGACCAGTTCTATCACTTGCACTGACCACAAGGGGGCGGCGCAGAATGAAGGAAGGCCCCGGCTGGTAGCCAGAAGGCCCCCATTGGCCCTGATCACCAGCCAGGCCTAGGGACCCTACCCGTGCACGAATTTCAAACACTGGGCCTCTAGTATTCTAATAACTATGCATGGTGCCAGATGTGTATGAGATCTATCAGGATGATCACTTAGTAAGTTATATAGTGTCAAATCACCAGGATATACACCTGAATCTAATATAATAATGTATGTCAACTGTAATTTAAATATTAAAGATGATTTAAAAATCTATATATATAAAAGCTCAGCAACCATTATGGAGGAACAACCAGAATGACCAGTCACTATGACACACACTGACCACCAGGGAGCAGATGATCAATGCAGGAGCTGCCCCCTGGTGGTCAGTGCGCTCCCACAGCGAGAGTGCCGCTTATCATTACAATGGAACAACATTGGACAAAATGACCAGGAATCAACCCGTGACCTCCTGGTTCATAGGTTGACGCCAAACAACTGAACCACACCAGATGGGCATATAGGTAATTCTTTTTTTTTTTAAATATATTTTATTGATTTTTTACAGAGAGGAAGGGAGAGAGATAGAGAGTTAGAAACATCGATGAAAGAGATACATCGATCAGCTGCCTCCTGCACATCTCCTACTGGGGATATGCCCGCAACCAAGGTACATGCCCTTGACCGGAATCGAACCTGGGACCCTTCAGTCCGCAGGCCAACTCTCTATCCACTGAGCCAAACCGGTTTTGGCAGGTAATTCTTTTTAATGGATGCATAATATTTCATTATATGGACATTTCATAACCTATATATGTCATCACTATGAATGTACTGTATAAAAGTGTTTGGACATTTGAATAAATTTCATAGAAGGAAGATTGCTGAGTCAAAGGGATTTGCATTGAAAATTAGGATGGTTGCTGCTAAATTTGAAACAGACAAAATAATATGTTCCCCAAAATTGCTCAATTGAGTCAAGTCCTACCGGAACAAATTGCTCCATCGAGTTATGCCCTGCTGGGACTAAGGCAGTTATTAATAGGTAGCTATAAAACAATGGTCCAGTAACTACCCTGACTTCTTCTTTTTATTTATTTTTTATTGTTGTTAATCCTCACCAGAGGATATTTTCCCATTAATTTATTTTTAGAGAAAGTGGAAGGGAGGGGAAGAGACAGAAAGAAAAAAACACCGATGTGAGAGAGACACATCGATTGGTTGCCTTCCCCTGACCAGGGCCAGGGATCGAGCCTGCAACCAGCATATGTGCCCTTGACCGGAACTGAACCTGGGACCCTTCAGTCCGTAGGCCGACACTCTATCACTGAGCCAAACCAGCTAGGGCTACCCTGACTTCCTTTAAGTTTGTTTTTCAGATCAAGAGTGTGTGTGTGTGTGGGGGGGGAGGTAATGGAGGGATAAGGACACAGATGTAATACTTTAATCAATAAAAAAATTTAAAAAAAAAAGAAGAAGAAAAAAAAAAGAAAGCCAAGCCTCAAACCCCAAAGACAAACTCAAACCTAGTTGGGAAAGTCCTGCACCCCATAATAAGTGCTGTACAATCCCAGGACACTTGGTTCTGCTGACATATGCCGGGTATCAATTTCCGTATACTGTGTTCTAAAAAAGGAAAAAGCCAGCCACCCTACACGCCGATTGCTTAACCCCAGCAACTGCTGTATTCCCAGGGAATACAAACCCCTAACTCCTCATTCTGGGTGCAGAACCTGGGAAGCTACCTCAGTGTTCTCACCCTCTGCAGGGCCTCAATCAATCTACCTTTGCTTTTGTCAGTGTCCCTGGTCTAAATTCTTTTTAAAAAATATGTTTTTACTGATTTTAGAGAGAGAGGAAGGAGGAGGGAGAGAAGGGTAGAAACGTCGATGAGAGAGAAACATCAGCATCTAGGCTGCCTCCTGCATTCCCTTGCTATGAATTGATCGTGTGCCCTGACCCCTGAATGGACTTGAATTAGAGACCTCTTGGTGCACGGGTCGATGCTCAACACTGGCCCACACCATCTGAGCTAAATTATTTTACATTAGGAGTCAAGAACCCAAACTCATCGGCAACAAACGGTTTCCAGAAAAGTTGTACAAATTTATACTCACACTTTAAAATTAGTCCATCTCCCCCCACTCTCACTAAATTTGAAACAGATAGAATAAGATGTTCCCAAACATTATTTTGTCCATGTTTACTAAATTTATGCATTGAAAACACCACCACAATAAATAGAATGCCAATACCACCTGTCACAAATAAAAGATAGCCAATAAAAACAGGGCTGTAAAAGTCTGGGAACTTTTCCCACCTGCCCTAAGCCCACGGCCCGTTCCCTGGTTACAGGGGAAGTCAGCCCGGGTTCCAGAGGCATGAGAACATCTGGGCGCCAAGCTGAGCCTGTCTCCTGGCATAAGAGGACTGCCAGAGGATGGGAGGGGGTCCTTTTCTTGCTCGTTGTGCTTAATGCAGGCCCGACACTACCCGCAAAACATCTCAAGGGAGTGAGGGAGGGGATCCACCCGATACTCTGGGACTACTGGGCTAGAGGCTCCCTCTGCGTCAAGCTTCACACAGCGTGGGAAATGCGCTCTCTGAGCACACCTTCAGGCCACCACGAGGTTCCCCTCCCCATGTGCCCGCTCTCACACGGAGGCCTGGCAACTCCCTCTCCCCGCGCAGGCCTCCCAGCGGAGGTCACCTCTGACTCAGGTGGGACACCAGGCAGAGGAGTCCCACCAGCAGGAGCCAGCGCACACCGAGCATCATGAGCAGGAAGAGGAGCAGGACGGAGGTCACCGGCTCCAGGCCTGGTGTCCGCGATGCCACTGGGGGAAGCCCATGTTCACCAGCTGCGGGTTGAGGTCATCGAAGGGTGACTGAGCAGCACCTAGCCTGGCTCCCCGCTGCTGCTGCTGCTTCCGGAGACCAGGACCCCCGAGGGGGGCACCATGGTCCCTGTTGAGCAAGCTCTGCCGAGGGGTGCTACTGCGCGGTGGGGCAGGGGGACCGTCATCCTGCATGATTTCCTCACTGGCCAAGATGCACACCATCCTCCCAGGGTGCTGGGTCCCTGCTGGGCTGCACCTTTCCTCAGACCTCAAAAGGGCCAAAACGGTTACTGGCCCCCATCTCTTGCCCGTGGCCTGGAACCTGCTGGCCCCCGCAGAAAGCCAAGTGGGTCCTGGCCCCCAAAGTCCCTCTGTGCTTGGTCATCCCCATCCCCTGCCCTCGGTGCACCTGACCCTACGGATGGGGGAAGTGGGGTGCTCCCGGGTAGTGGAGCCCAGCTCTGAAACCAGGCCCTTGCGATAGGGAAAGGATGCACCCCCCGCACCCACACGTCCCAACACCTACCTGCAGGCCACTCACTAATTCTTTTTTTATTTTTATTACTATTACTGACTTTAGAGAAAGAGAGGGAAGGAGAGAAAGCGAGAGAGGAACACTGATTTGTTGTTCCACTTATTTATGCATTAATTGGTTGCTTCTCGGATGTGCCCTGACTGAAGATCAAACCCACTACTTTGGCCTAAGGCAGTGATGGCGAACCTTTTGAGCTTAGCGTGTCAGCATTTTGAAAAACCCTAACTTAACTCTGGTGCCGTGTCACATATAGAAATTTTTTGATATTTGCAACCATAGTAAAACGAAGACTTATATTTTTGATATTTATTTTATATATTTAAATGCCATTTAACGAAGAAAAATCAACCAAAAAAATGAGTTCGCGTGTCACCTCTAAGATGCGTGTCATAGGTTCGCCATCACTGGCCTAAGGGGATGATGCTCTAACCAACTGAGCTACCTGGCCAAGGTGTCACACTAATTCTTTAAAAAAATATTTGTAATCTGTTGGGTAAAGAATGTTTTACTTGACTATATGACTGATGCTGGAATTCAGTAGTTTCTCGTGTTTGTTGGTCATTTGCTTTCTTCTGCAAATTACTTATTCAAATCCTTTTTTCTTTCATTCTTTTTCTTCTTTTTAAATATATTTTTATTGATTTCAGAGAGTAAGGGAGAGGAAGAGAAAACCAATGATGAGAGAGAATCATTGATTGGCTGCCTCTTGCATGCCCCCTACTGGGGATCGAGCCCACAACAGGGGCAAGTGCCCTGACCAGGAATGGAACCCACACCTCCTGGTTCATAGGTCCATGCTCAACCACTGAGCCATACCGGCTGGGCCAAATCCTTTTCCTATTGGACATTTTGGCCTTTTTAAAAAAATATATTTTTATTGATTTCAGAGAGGAAGGGAGAGGGAGAGAGAGATAGAAACATCAATGATGAGAGAGAATCATTGATTGGCTGCCTCCTGCATGCCCCACACTGGGGATCGAGCCCGCAACCCAGGCATGTGCCCTGACCGGGAATCGCACCTGCGACCCTTCAGTCCACAGGCCGACGCTCTATCCACTGAGCCAAACCAGCTCGGGCTTGGCCTTTTTCTTAGTGATTTGTAGTTATAAGTATTTTCTATGTAAAATTGTGTTTGTAATAGATGTCCCATGTATTTTTCTCCCAGCCAGTCAATATGTCAGCTTTGTGTATAGTCTTTAGCCTTAAAGAATTTTAAATATTTGTTAGTAAGTACAGATTAAATCCCGAGTTTCTTTACTGTTTAAAAAGAACCTAGAGGGCTTATAAGAATATGTCACAGGCTAAAAATGAAGAATAAGACCAGGACAAGACAGACTAACGGTGGGATATAAAGATGGGACCCCAAGACAACTTCGTAGCCACAGATGCCTATAGTCGGGGCAGCATAAGTCCATTCATAGCCAGGAGAGAGCTCACGCCTTCGCTCAGGAAAGTCCTGGTTGGGGCGGGCAAGGAGGGCGGGCAAGTCTCCTCCCCTCAGGCACTTCTCTCACGTGTCAGGTGGGGAGGCTGCCCTGGCCTCTCTACCATGCCCCACCACACCCCACCACACCCTGAGCGGCCCTAGGCGGAAATCCTATGAAGGCCACTGCCTCTGCGAAGTGACTCAGAGATATATGGGGTGACAGCATGTCCCAGGGATCTTATCTTATACCAGGATCCACCCTTCCAACCTGCAGCGGCTCCTGGAGCTCAAGCAAGTCTCCTCTTGGAGGGGAGCACAACACCTGGAAGAAGTGGTCCATGGAGTCCTGCCAGCCCAGCTCAGGCAGCTTACAGACATCCGTCCCCCATAAACAAAGTTTGCACATTGAATTGAGTTGCCATACAGTTCACTTTTCTTTAATCGATTTTTTTTTTTTGAGAGAGAGAGAGAGAGGATGGGAGATAGAGAAACATCAATGTGAGAGTGAAACATCAATCAGCCATCTTCCCTTCGCACCCTGACAGGGGATCGAACCCACAACCTGGTTATATGCCCTGACCGAAATCAAACCCTCCACCTTTCTGTGTATGGGATGACGCCACAACCATCTGAGCCACACCGGCCAGGGTGACCATTCACGTTTTGAGAAAACATTTAAGTTGTTGATTTTATTTTGTAATTTTGATTTTTTATGTTGGTGTCACTGTGACTTTATTTTCAGATCTCAAGCGTTTTCATAGACTGTTGAAAAGTGCTTGGGTCCTCGGCCCTGTGGTAACCCCTCCCGCCCCTCCCCCCCTCAACACACACACACCCAGCAGGGTTCACCTCACCAGAGACTCGCTTCCCAATCTCCAGGTGCTACAAGGACCTGGAACTCCTCCTCAGATGGGAATTACCAACTGGGCTCCGATAAACTAATTTTAGGGAGGAAACTTGAGAAGAGAAAGGAAATTTCTGACTATGCCTCCAACCCCAAACAGATCTGGGGTTGCAGGTAGAACCTTAACAACCTGAGAGGCCCTTTGGGAGGCTGCAAGGCCAGGCCTGGAGAATCCAGATTTGAATGGGGTACTTCTTTGATTGGCAGGGCTGGGTTAGGTGCTGTTAAATATCCCCTGACCCACTAAAGGTGGATCCTAGCATTTGGCGTGGTCTTTAATGGTGTAGTTAATTTTGTCTTTGTTAAATAGTCTATCTCACTCACCCACTGTAAACTCCTTGAGGACAAGGGATGGGTTTGCTCCCACGCCCCAGCACAGCGCCTGACACATTGTGAGTGCTCAGCAGGTATTTTTTGGGCAACGAAAAGTTGAATTTTTTACCTTCTCCCCACTTGACATTTTGCTAGACTCTCAGTGAAAAAGCTCGGGACCTAAATAGCACCAGGGGCACACCTGACATCGACGTGGGGTTTATTTACTCACTGCAGCAGGGCCACGCTCACCATGGGGAACTGGGGGCGGGGGGAGCTGGGGGGGACATCTCAGTCAGAGACGGGCTGGGCTTGTTGCAGGATTTGAGACAGTGCTGGGCAGTTTTGGAAAGTGCTTAAGGAAGCAAAACTTTGTTTGGGGCTGAACATCAAGAAGCAAGGGAAGCCTGGCTGGCTTGGCTCGGTGGCTGAGCGTCAACCTATGAAACAGGAGGTCATGGTTCGATTCCCGGTCAGAGCACATGCCTGGGTTACGGGCTCGATCCCCAGTGTGGGGCGTGCAGGAGGCAGCCGATCAATGATGCGGTGAGGGGAGCGTGGCTGTCCTTATTTTTGACTTATTCTATCATGGTCACAGAGTGACATTATGTGGAGAGCGGCTACAGCGTTTGGACAGGTTCAAGCCTGGGACTAATGAGAGGGCACGATCCTCTCGTGGCAAAGCCACGTGCAAGTCCCAGCACAGTTAGAGCCAAAGGCTACAGTTGTAAGCTCGACCTTATGGTCCGAACCTGTGGTCCCACGTGGCTGAGGGACATGGGCTGCGGGAGGTGCAGCAAGTAAACAAAGCTTGATCCGGGGCATGTAATTGAGTAGACTGGAAACCCACGAGAACGTTGTAACCACGCCCTTACTTTGCCTCGTGGAATCTGGCTATAAAATAAAGACTTGACTTGCAGGCCGTGGCACTGCCTCTCCATCAGAGCGGGCAGCATCCCACCCAGACCCAGCTTTCTTCTCTTGTCTGTCTTTTCTTAATCCTTCACCGCCCCCTCTCAGGCTCAGTGAATCTGGCTGTGCTGGCGCGGCACAACATCATCTGATACTGATCTTCTGTGAAATTGTTTATGTTCAGCATGGAGCACAGCTTGCTGGTTGCCAGGCCAGTAGGGTGACCAGCCACCCCAGTTTGCCTGCGACTGACCAAACACCACATGCGGGCGGGCGCGCACGTACAGTGCAACTGAAACTTTGTGGCCCATGAGCAGAAGTTGGTATTTTGTGGAAGAGCCACACTCAAGGCACCAAAGAGCTGCAGTTTGCCGACTACTGATATAGGCCATTGGAGATATGGGGAAACATTAATGGGACTAGTGAGTAGGCCTATGTGGATGAAGCTGGGATTGGAAAGGGAAGTTCAGGCAGGTAATGGAGGAAGGACTTTGAATAGTAAATAACAAGAATGGCATGATGTCATGGAAAGAGCCCTGGATTTGAAATTGGATGCACCTGAGATTAAATCACAGCTCTGCCATTTACTAGGTGGCTTCTCTTCTCTGTGCTTCCCTTTCCTTTTTTATAAGATGAGATGCTGTAAAGATGTGATTAAGTTCCAGAATGTTCTAGGTGCTTAATAACAAGTCAAAACTGTTGTTGTTGCCCTAACCGGTTTGGCTCAGTGGATAGAGCATCGGCCTGCGGGCTGAAGGGTCCCAGGTTCGATTCCGGTCAAGGGCATATACCTTGGTTGCCGGCACATCCCCAGTAGGGGGTGTGCAGGAGGCAGCTGATCGATGTTTCTCTCTCATCGATGTTTCTCTCTATCCCTCTCCCTTCTCTGTTAAAAAAAAATCAATAAAATATACTTTTTAAAAACAACAAAAAACTGTTGTTATTATGAGGTATGTGGGAACTAAAGGTATATACATGGAGCCTTGGCCTCCACGAAGTGATGTTTCAGGAAAATAACCTTCATGTAGATCATTATCATCAGTATCCCATTCGAGACCAGGAAATCAAGGCCCACAAGGGGTAAAAGTATTCACCCAGGACTGAGTGTGGATGATATTTGCATTGTAGGAAGTGTGCAGCCCTGGGCTGAGGCTGTGGGACCCAGCTGCTAGCAGGAAACCCTGCTTGTCAGGAACTATACGCAGCTGCTCTGCAGCAGTGACCTCATAGGAAATTGTCCTGCGGACTGCGAGGCCTGACTTGCATATTATGCCAAGGAGGGCCATATTCTTCCAGAGGTTCATTGTTCTGGCCCCTTCCCACCATCTGCGCCCCCGAATGTCTCCAGTGGGCCTTCAGCCTTACCCTTTCCTCTGGGCATGGGTGGCAGCTCCCCCATCAACCTTTCAGTACTGCTGAGAAGGGGCTACAGGCTTGGTGGAAAGCTGAGTTGACAGTCGAAGGATCTAGGTTCTAGGTTCAAGTTCTATCTCAGCCACTTACTAGCTGTGAGGTCTTGGACCAGTCATTTCCCTTTTCTGACCCCCAAGTTTGCCCCTCTGTTCAATTATGATAATGGCCACATCAAGCAGTGTTGTAAGGATTAAATGTAAGAATGAATGTGAAAATGCTTAGCTAGGGCTTGGCCCACAGTGGGGACTCATTAACCCTTTGAGTGCCAACCAACATCCTAGGAACTATGCTAAAATGGCCAAGGCATTTTTGCTGATTTTACAGCAGTTTAGGAAAAAAAATGATGAATCGCAAGTAAATGAAGTTACATATTCAAAAACTTAAGGAAACCTTTACTACAGTGACATATTTAGCAATATCATCATCACTAATAAAAGCAGACTTAGAACTGGACGCCATTTCGAAGCTTCGATAGCGCTCCCGGCACTTTTGGTGAAAGACAGGAGGAGCGCGATCGCGATCCCTGGCACTCTAGGGGTTAATGTTGCTGAACACTTGGAGTAAAAAAACACCTGTGTTCTAGTCCAGGAAGCGCCAAAGGTGTATGACTTTTGGAAAATCTCTTAATTTCTCTGAGGAGCCTCAGTTTCCTCAGCATGAAATGAGAAAATTGACCTGGATAATCCCCAGCCTCCCTTCCAGCTCTGTTATTCCAGAAACCTGTGATCTGAACTGTCAGGGTATCTTCCTCTGATCCCTGAAGGGCACACATCTACCTAGAGCAGCGGTTCTCAACCTGTGGGTCGTGACCCCTTTGGGTGTCAAACGACCCTTTCACAGGGGTCGCCTAAGACCATCGGAAAGCACATATATAATTACATATTGTTTTTGTGATTAATCACTATGCTTTCATTATGTTCAATTTGTAACAATGAAATTGGGGGTCACCACAACATGAGGAACTGTATTAAAGGGTCAGGGCATTAGGAAGGTTGAGAACCACTGATCTAGAGTGTGAAGAGTGTCCAAGTTGGGGATATACACAGAGGGAGGACGTCCCCATCCAACCCAGAGACCTGTATGCTTTGCAAATTAAATGGTAAGGGGCGCTGCTTTTGTGGTGGGCAGTTAGACATGAGAAGAGCAAAGACTATGGGCCAGGTACGGAAGGTCACCACGGTGGAAGACCCCAGGTGCCTAGCAACGGACAATTGCAGGGTGGGACCTCGCCCCCCAGGGTGACCTTTCCTCCCCTAGCATATGCACCCCCTGACCTTTCCTCCCTAGAGATAATATCTATACCTTAATTGAATTTCAGCTCCAGAACCAGAAAAGCAGTAAAACCAGACCAGCAATCTCGTGCTTGCCCTCAGGACCAGCTCTATTGAATAAATAGAGTGTGGATGAAAATTGCAATGTAGGAAGCGTGCAGACCTGGGTTGAGGCTGTGGGAACCAGCCAGTCAATCAGTGTGGGTGGTTGGTAGTTCAGTGTGTAACTGGTGCCAAGTGCCGAGGTTGCCAGCCAATCAATCCGTGGAGACCACAACCTTGCACGGACACACCTGGAAAATTGATGAATATTCTATTGAGATCTTCCCTTGGGACCTCCCCTAACATTCCCACCCTTAAAACCCTTAGGACGAAGGACTCAGCTCGATCGGCTCTGAATTCTTCCCTAGCCAGAGCCCAAGTACCGAGGTTGCTGAACCCAGTCCAGTCTGACCCCGCGGGCCTACCACTCAGTGCCTTTCCCGCTGCCTACAACACTTTGGCATCTTGTTGAAGGAAATGGGTGAGTATATGGGGGGAGAGCTGGATGCTGGATAAGGGAATCCAGTGGGTCCATCTGTCAGCCATATATTGTCTGTCAGCCATCACTTTCAGACCTCTGCTCTAAGAAGAGAGAAGAGCGCTGGGTTACACACGGAGCTACCAACCAAGGTGGGCGAATCAGATCCCCACTCTGTTCCTCAGGCTCTCCCAGTCCAGTGAGAACGAGAACGGGCCGGGACAAATGTTACCACCAGAAGTACAGTTTGCACTTAAAAAACAGAGTAGCCAAAACCGGTTTGGCTCAGTGGATAGAGGGTCGGCCTGCGGACTGAAGGGTCCCAGGGTCGATTCCGGTCAAGGGCATGTGCCTTGGTTGCGGGCACATCCCCAGTGGGAGATGTGCAGGAGGCAGCTGATCG
The DNA here is from genome assembly GCF_000327345.1 of Myotis davidii. Lineage (NCBI taxonomy): Eukaryota > Metazoa > Chordata > Mammalia > Chiroptera > Vespertilionidae > Myotis > Myotis davidii. Next base: position 408,578 of record NW_006294069.1, read on the forward strand.
ATGTTTCTCTCTCATTGATATTTCTAGCTCTCTATCTCTCTCCCTTCCTCTCTGTAAAAAATCAATGAAATATATTTAAACACACACACACACACACACAAACAGAGTAACCGGTATGTCCTAAAAGTATTCTGGTCAAGACGGGCCATAATGTCAGGCAAGGGTGGCGGGCATAATCTGGTCGTGAGCGATGGGGAAGAGGTTTGTGGAGTGGAAATGGAGGCGGGCAGCCTATTACAGAAGTCAAGTCTCCGTTCGGCCTTGTGGGAGTGGGGGTGTGTGGTGCCCTGAGGAGGTTTAGCCGGGGGGGGGGGGGGTGCACACCTGCAGCCACATGTGGAGGGTTAAGAGCTGAGTAGGAACCAGCAGTTCATGAGGAAAGGGAGAAGGAGGAAACTGACCTTTGCCCCAGGGCCTCCTGTGCACCCTACATCCCCTGACACAACCCTCACCTCATGGGTTTTTCTCACGCTCATTCTATTTCTGAGATTCAGAAAGACCCAGATCTGGTGGCACAGCTGGTGAAGGGCAGCGCTCAGATGGGAAGCTGAGGCCAGAACCCCAGCCCCTCCTCCCTCCTCAAACCTCTTGGAAGCTGCTCCTCGGCTTCAAGGAGTGGCAGGAGGGCAGGACCCTTTGTCCCGAGAAGGACTGGGAGGGCGTCCCTCTTCTGGGCAGCCTTCCAGTGGCTCTCCTAGCCAGAGAGTTCCATAATCCAAACCAGCACTGGGGCCACTCTACTAGCCTTATCACCACGCCCACACCCAAGACAATCTGATTAAATCTTGCTGTCATCAGTGAAAGCTCTTCTGCCAAAGGCTCTGCGAGCTCCAAACACGTGCCTCCTGCTTCCTCCCGGGCAGGGCCCACTCCCCACCTCCCAGCCTTCAAGATCAGTCCACGTGACAAGAGGGAAACGTTGTCACTATCACAATGGGGAGAGGCTTGGTCAGGCAGGGTCCTGCCCACATTTGTCACAACTAATGATCCCTTGGGCAAATAAACTGAAGCTGAATCCCCAGAGGGCACACCGGTTTATTGATTCTGAGACTCAAGGAAACCTGAAGGAGGGCTGTACCCACCCAGCGCTGGCCAACAAGAAATAACAATGGCTCCCTTTTATTGAGTGCCACCCAGGGTGGGCCCTTTGCACTGTTTCTAGTTCTTCCAACAATTCTGTAAGGTGCGTTCGAGTCCTCACTTCTGGCTCCATTTTCCGTTTCTTCTCTACTTTACAGAGACAGAACTGAAGTTCAGAGAGGTGCTCTGTCCAAGGTCATGTAGGCACCGAGCTTACAAAGTCAGCGTTCACACCCAGGTCTGTTTGGTTCTGTTAAAGAACCAAATTTACTGCAGCCTTAGTTACTGATTTCATTTTCAATAAGCCTAGGTTTGCTACATTGGTTTCCCAATAAAATAAACAAATAAAACTTTAAAAAACAACAAAATTCAAATGAGTATATTTGAAGATCTACTTTATTAAGCGATTCATGAATTAGGCAGCAACTAAAAGGGTGCTCTGAGTATATTTGAAGATCTACTTTATTCATGAATTAGGCAGCAACTAAAAGGGTGCTCCAAGAGGTCATACAAAATGGAAGATTTTTACAGGAAGAAAGATGGGTCAACAGAATATTAACAAAAGAAAAGGAAGGATTACTTTTAGACCAGGATGGAGGGAAGGCAGTGGCAAGGGTGTTTATCACACCAAACGAGCCCAATTAATTTAATATCTCTCTTACATTTAGATCTTGTCCTATTTTCCCTCTTCTATTTTGCCTCTCTTTAGGACACATTTATTTCCTTTTTCCTAAAAAAAAAAATGTATTTCCATTTCTTATATCTTCTTTTACTGAAAACACTTCCTTACATTCAAATTGTTTCCTTGTTTTTCTAGTAGTTTTAATTCCATACAGTGTAATTTTTTAACCCTTAAAAACCTCAATTTTAATGAAAACTAAGAAATAAACAATTATGAACTGTCTTTTATATTAGCAACCTGTGCTTTTGCAAACATATACATACTTTCTATCATGCATAGAAACGTGCTTTATCATAGAAAATTTCTCAGTGTGGCATAAAACATGTTTGCTAGTAGACCCAATTCTGCACTAGGAAACCAAAAGTAGGTAACCTTGAGTTTTATAATTAACATGCCAATTTTTTTCTTCCTTATTTGGAAATGATCTAGACATTTCATAAAGTCTTCAAAAAACTTTTGGGGTTTTTCCTTAGGTTTAGGAAACTCTTTAACTACTGACCTTAGTGTTTGACTCAGGGATAAAAGATACCTGAAGGGGTTCATCCTCAACTTCAGGGAGTTTTGTTTTAAACAGTAACTGTCTAGTAGTCTCTTCAGAGTGGAAAAGCAGAATTAGATAAATGTGAGTCCTCAGGTGAAAAGTAAGGGGTAGCCCTGGCTCGTGCGGTTAGCTGGTTGGGCGGCATCCTGTGCACCGAGAGGTTCCTGGTTTGATTCCCGGTCAGGGCTCAATCCCTGGAAGGGGGCCGATCGATGTTTCACTCTCACATCCATGTTTCTCTCTCTCTAAAAATCAGTTTTAAAAAATCTGTTTTTTTTAAGAAAGTAAGGGATAGGGAGCAGTAGGAATCACATCTATCCTATTATTTATCTTAGATACCTCTTTAATTTTTCATTAGCCTTCTGTAATGACTCTTAGTAAAGCTCTTTTGGAATACTAAAGGCTTTTGTAAGCTTCTGCATGTGAATTAAAGTAAGTATATCATTCTGTTGAGAGAGAAACATTGACTGGTTGCCTCCCGCATGGACCCCGACCAGGACTAGGGATGGAGCCTGCAACATGCCCTTGACCAGAATCGAACCTGAGACCCTTCAGTCGAAGGGCTGACACTCTAACCACTGAGCTACTGGTTAGGGCTAAGTGCAGTTTTTAAATGATTTTGTTTAACTGGAATACTCCTCGCAATGGACATTGCCAACTCTATGCTATGTCCAGCAAGATTTTGCCCCCTTTGCAAAGATCCGCAGCTTCTAGGACTGTGGTTCTTAAACATAAAATAAGCAAGTATGCTAGAAGGTGGTTTACTTGGTTCTTTAGATATAAAAGACCTTTCTTTCTTTCTTTCTTGATTTCAGAGAGGAAGGGAGAGGGAGAGAGAGAGAGAAACATCAATGTTGAGAGAGAATCATTGATTGGCTGCCTCCTGCATGACCCCCACTGGGGATCGAGCCCACAACCCAAGAATGTGCCCTGACAGGGAATCAACTGGCAACCTCCTGGTTCATAGGTCAATGCTCAACCACTGAGCTACACCAGCTGGGCGGATCCTGTTTCTTAATATTCACCTGAGACCCCCTGCTGGACCCAGTACAGCTCAAATCAGACCTAGTCCAATCCTGGGCCCAGTCTGGTTCTTAAATTGAACCCACTTCAGTTCTTAAGTTGGACCCAGTCTACTCCGGCTGGGAACCACCACCAATTCCCATGGAACCTTGAATGGGGAAAAGGATTGAACCAAAAAATCCCAAGGAATGAGGATCGTGGACTGATTTAAAAATAAATGGAGAACTGCAGCTGACACCAACAGTTCTCAGCGTGGAATCTGGGGGCTGATTCCAAACATTTGGGAATTGCGGACTGAATCGTCAGCAGTTCCCATCATGGAATCCAAGGATAGGGCTCAGGCCTGGGGTTTTCCACTGGGAAATTGTGGTCTTGTCACCAGAAAAGACCCGGGACCAAAGGCGGGTCTGCCCCTGGCACGGTCTGGAATGTGTAAACCATTTGCTCCTAAGTGTCCTTGGATAGGGAAGATAAGACTGTGATTTATAAGCTGGCTGTAAGTTGCTTGGCCTTGTTTAACTATCTGTCTGTTTCCCAGTTCCACTTGCCAAGGAATTTTTCTAGCTTCTTACTAACCTGCCTATCTAGGGGCTTGCTCTGGGCAGAACCACCGCCACCTCAAGCTTACCTACCCTGGAAATGCAAGTCATTCAAATCGGGAGCTTAAACACAAGAGAGGATGGAGCTCAAACCTAGAGGGGCTTATTGGCAGCCCTAGGGAACGGCGAGAAAGATAGTGGGGCTTGTGGGGGGGCCATGCTTATGTTTCTTGTCCCCCAAAACCATCAGAAGTTTACTTTGGTCTCAATGCTGCCACCACATCTGTTAAAGAACAAAATTCAATGGAGTGAATTTGAAGATCTAATTGGCTTTATTAAGTAATTCATGAATTAGGCAGCATCTCATCTGTGCTCCAAACAGTTATACAAAATGGAAGGTTTATCACCCTGGCCCATGGGACTCAGTGGTTAGAGTGTCAGCCCGCACCCTGAAGGGTCTCAGGTTCGATTCCCAGTCAAGAGTATGTACCTGATTTGCAGGTTTGATCCCTGGCCCTAGTCAGACCAGTGTGGGAAGCAACCACTTGATGTAGATACAGTCAGCCCGAGAACCCCCTCCCTGCATTACCAGCAGCATGTCCCCAATTCCTCCAAGTCTTCATGGCCAGCATCAGAGCATTGGCTGGATCCCTGCATAGCCCCAGCAGCCAAGGCAGATGGACAGGGCCAACTCGGGAAGGGTTACTCCCTATCTCCTCTTCACAATCTTGATGGTGGGGAAAACCTATTCACTTCTCTTCTTTGGGGGAGGGGCCTAAGGGCGGGAGGCTTCTATTTCTCCACTCGTTCAAGGATGGCGGGCAGGCCCCACAACATGGCCACCTGGCTGGACCCCTGGTTTCTGGCCAGATCCACCTCCCTCTGCTCCCGCTGCTTCTTCCACTTGAGCATCACCTAGTCGAGGTGCTCACAGAAGCCCCAGTCGTGCTGCAGGCCAGGAAGTTGGAGAAGCTGTCGTGCTTGCATTTGAGCAGCAGGATAAGGTAGTGGGCGCAGTAGTCTCGCTGCTGAACGACCAGCTGTGCATCGTGCATCTGCTGCTGCGTGGCCACCATCTCGCACTCCTTGCACCCGGGGAAGCCATGGGTGGGAAGGTGGGCATCCGCAGGGGGTCTGGCTCCCCTGAGGAACCACCCAGGTAGCGCCTGGCCAGGTGCGCCCCCATGGCTGCTGTCGCCACAGATTCCTGTGGTAGTCAGGTCACCTCGTTCCTCTCCGGAAGCACTCCCCCCTCCCTATTCACTTATTTGCCTTGTTACCTGATCAATGGCCCTCATCTGTCCTAGCTTAAGAACCAGGGACCAGCTCCAGAACATGCTGGAAGGAGACTCTGATGTGGACTTCATAAATTTTCATATGGGCATCCCATCCACCCACCTACCCACCCATCCATCCATCCATCCATTCTTTCAACACATTTTTGTTGGGTATCAACTCGAGGCTGAAGAGGTGCATACAGACAGTCATATAGACAGACTCTGTCCCAATGGAACTGATAGTCTGGTGGGAGTACAGGCAGGTTATCAGGGGAGAGAAATGCACTGTGATATGTGCTGTGGGTGTATAGGACACTTAGCAGGCAGGCTGAGTTAGTCTGTGATGAGAATTCAGGAAGGAAGTTCAGTCTTAGGCTGAAAGATAAGCAAGACTTAACCAATCAAGTGGGGAAAGGGAGGCAGGGAAAGCATGTCAAGAGGAAGCAGGAGCATGGCCACCTCCTAGCGATTTTAGACAATGCAGGGCCAGGTGAGGATCTGAACACAGTTGAATCGAGGCAGGAATGGTGAGAGCTGAGGCAAAAGAGGAAGGCAAGGAGAGAGTCTTGTAGCGGTCGTTTAAGCACCTATGGAGCCCCTCCCAAGGTGCTGAGGGGGGTATGAGACAAAATGGGTGGGCCCAGCTGGAGAGGCAGTGTCAGACGCGGGAGCAGTCAGGGACCCTGCAGTCAGATTCTGGGTCCAGCATTCTCAGAGCTGTGAGGAAGATGCCCGCCCTCCTGCTCCGTGTGGGAACCCTTTCCACCTCTCCCTACGGTCTCAGGGCAAGCTAGCCACCCAAGAAGGGCACTTCGGGTGCTGGGGAATGCATCACCTTTCACCGTTCACCCTGGGTAGGGGGTGGAGGTGTCCTGGTAAACAGCCTCCGTGTGCCTCCCTAGCCCTGCTACCTGTGGCCCCCTGTGCATGAGAACATTCCTGCCCTCTTCTTCAATCAAGATTTCACAGCCATCCCTACACCCCGTCTTCTCTCCTCTAGGCTGGGCAGTTCAATCCCCGGTCTCACAAATCATTCCTACTCCCTGCTATGGCCAATCCTCTCGTCTTTCCAGGACCACTTGGGCTGTGCCCCTGTGGACTCCAGGCCAAGCCTGCTCCACCCAGTTGCCTCGGGAGCCTCTCTCTGATGCCTGTCTCATGTGTCCAGGTCTGAACTTCCTAAAAGCTACCTTTGGGCCTCAGCCCCGGCTCTATCTCTAGTTTATCTACCACCTGCTTCTGAGGATAAGCCGGTTCTTGTAAGCTGGGAACATCTCCTACTCTCCCTAGTAATTTCTCGGCTGCTCTCAGTGGCCCTCTCCAGGAGGGTCAAGGGTCAAAGTGCACAGTAGGCATTTCCTGGTTATGACTCCTCCCTGAGATAGTGCGGAGACCTGGCACAGAGACCCCAAGCAAGGCTGGAGAAGGACGATCCCAGCACCTGCCACGTGTTGCTCACAGTCCATTAGGAGCCATGACAGAAGGAACGGTTATTTGCAGGGTTAACTGAAAGAAAAGGGGGGAGGCCGACGGGAGCACTGAACAAGGTCTGACAGAGTGGGGCCCTGGCTGTGACTGGCAAGGGAAACGCTCTGTGACGGCTGGCGACCTCCCGCCCCCACCAGCCTCAAGACACGGCTTCTGCTAGGAAGTCATCATCGACTGCACCTACTGCTGGGGATGTGCTAGCGCCCCAACATCGATCCTCAAAAGAGGATCAGCCAGGGTCCCAAGGGCCTATGACCGCGAAGGGGGCTGTAGAAGCAAAGCTGGGGGGCGGGGATGGTGTCTCAGTAAAAGAGTAGCCATCCGGCCCTAACCGGTTTGGCTCAGTGGCTAGAGCGTCGGCCTGCGGACTGAAGAATCCCAGGTTCGATTCTGGTCAAGGGCATGTACCTTGGTTGTGGGCACATCCCTAGTAGGGGGTGTGCAGGAGGCAGGTGATGGATGTTTCTCTCTCATCGATGTTTCTAACTCTCCCTTCCTCTCAGTAAAAAAATCAATAAAAAAAAAAAGAGTAGCCATCTAATGTGGAAACACCAAGTTTTGCCATCGCAGGGGCCCAGGGAAGGCTAGGCGAAGAGCATGGACAGTCTTGGATGTGAATCTGGGTTTTCCCCGTTACTCACAAGCTGTGCGACCCTGGGCAAGTAGCTGCATCGCTGGGAGCCTGCACCACAGGTTGGTGTAGAGTTGGGAGAATCGGGATGCAGATACACATAGAGTGGATGCTGTTCCTCTGGGGAGGCCCAGCCGTCTCCCCTTATAGCTTCTCCAAAGCCTCAGGCCATGGGAGAGGCCTTGTCCAGGGTGAAACAGAATCGGGGTATTGTCTTGGGTTTCTGAACCCCATTGTCTATCCCTGTGCCTCCTGACTCCTCCTCACCTTTGCCCCTAGCGGGTGGCTGGTAGGTGGCAAAGGAGTGGAGAGGCCACAGCCTGAATGGGGGCTTGGGGGTGGCCAGTCCTTCCTATCTCACCGTGGCTTCCCACCCAGCCTGGTGCCAGGAGTCCTGCCACCTGGATCTCCCCATAGCTCTCTGCCCACCCTGCAGAAGGCATTGTGTGTCTCTCACACAGACCTGGGTGGCTCCAGATCTCACTGGCATCACAGCCCAGGTCATTGCGTAACCTGGAGATGTGGTGATCGGCTCTCAGTCCTGTCCCCCACAAACGCACATTTCAGCCACACCGAAGCTCCGTTTCCCTGAACGTCACCAGGCTTCCACGCTGTGTTTACCTCCTGAAGCGTTTGCTCTGGCACTCTGCCCTCTTGTCCTGGCACACACATCATCCCACTCTGCTAATCCACAGAAACATGGATTGGGCTTCTACTGAGCGCAGTATTGGGGGTGGGGAGGGGCGAAGGTACCAAGAGGCAGAGGCTCTGGCTTGAAAGACAACTGGCAATTCCCTCCAACCCCCAACCGTCACCTCCAACACACACACACCACACACACCACACACACCACACGCACACGCGCACACACACACCACATACACACCACACACGCACACACCACCCCACACACGCACACACACACACACCACACATACACACCACACTTGCACACACACACACACACCACACGCGCACACACAGGCATACCACGCACACCACACACACCACACACACCACACGCACACGCGCACACACACACCACACCACACACCACACACCACATACACACCACACACACCACACCACACCACACACGCACACACCACACCACACACGCACACACACACACACACCATCCTCCAGGCCTGTTTCACTCCGCCTGCTTGGAATCCTTCCTCCATCACCTTGTGGCCAAATGAGGCTCAACTTTCAAGTGTTAGCTTAGATGCCACCTTCTCCAGGAGCCCTTGCTCCGCACTCCCAGCACTCTCCTTCCGCCTGGAGTTCAGGCACTGGTTTGGACCTCCCAGGGCACTCATAAAGCAGTCATGCGCTGCTTAAAGAGGTTTCCATCAAGCCCTGGCTGGTGTTGCGAAGTGGTTAGAGCAACAGCCCATATACCAAAGGGTCATGGGTTTGATTCCGGTCAAGGTCATATGCCTGGGTTGCAAATTCAATCCCTGGCCCTGGTCCCAGTGTGTGCAGGAGTAAACCAATCAATGTGTCTCTCTCAGATTGATGTTTCTCTCCCCCCACCCCCACTCTCTTCCCTTCCCTCTCTCCCTTCCTTTCACTCTCTCTAAAAATCAATGGGAAAAATATTCTCAGGTGAGGATTAATAACAACAGCAAAAAAGATGCTTCCATCAACAACAGACCACACATATAACAGTGGTCCCATAGATTATAGATTATAATGGAGCTGACAATTTCCTATTTCCTAGTGATGCCATAGCCATTGTAACATCGCAGCACAAAGCATTACAATGGCCTATGGTATTCAGTACAGTGACATGCTGTACAGGTTTGTAGCCTGGGAGCTATAGCTTGTACTAGACCACCCAGGTTTGTGTAAGGACCTCCATGATGTTCACACAATGACAAAATCGCCTAACAACACACTTCTCAGAACGCATCCCCGATGTTAAACAACGCATCGCTGTGCTTGAATTCTGGCTGTCTCTGTGTCCCGGGGCCTCAGTTTCCCAACCCATAAAATGGAATAGTAACACGGAACTCATAGTGTGGTTTTACCGAGTAAATGCCAACGGCACACTAACCACTGTACTAAATGCTGAACAAATGTTAACGCTATCAGCAGCATTTTAGCACTGAATGGGGTGTTAACGTAAAAACCATTGAAACCTGTAAAGAACTTTTGTGAGTTTATTTGAGCCAAACTGTCGACATATGCCAGGAAGCAGAACCTCAACGAATTGAGATAATGCTCCGGAGAATGGCGGGGTTACATCTGTATTTATACATTTGCAATCAAAGGAGGGACGTAGGTGGGTTACATGAAATTCATTGGTGACAGACTAAGGGGGAGGGATAAAGCAAAGCAGGGAAACCCCTGGGATTGGATAAAAAGTAAAATGATGGACACACACTTAGGTGGGTGCAGGATCAATGAACATGATATGAAGGAATTTGTGGGATCTGTCCTGGCGCCCAGCACATTTGGTTGTGCCCCAGGGGCTCCAGAAAAAGGGGAGTTACAAGTTACCCAGACATTTCAAGGGTCTGTTATCATAGATGCAAAAAGATAGACAGATAGGCTCAGTTAAGGTAAAGGTTGACTTTGTCAGTGAAGATACTGGCCTAGGACGTAACTGCCCGCCATAACTGCTTTTAGTTAAAGTTTAATTTCAGACCATCCTTTGTGGTGACTTTAGGTCTCTGAGTTTGCAAGACCACCATGCAGGCCTCCCCTGAGCTAGTCAGGCCAGCATGTGGCCCCTTTCGTCCACAGGGGCTAAATATATAATCAGCACCAACTACTTGTTTGGTGGATGGATGGATGATGAATAAATGGAGAGATTATTTCCAAAATATGAGACAATCTTTGCTGGTCTTCCATGGCAATTTAGGGAAAACCCTTAAAAACAACAACACAACCCTAACCTTTGTTGTATACCTACCACATATCAAGGCTCAACACACCATAACTTGTCTAATTTGAACCTCAGAATAGGCAGATATTACAGCAGAACAAGGAAGTGGCTATTCTAAGAAGTTAAGTCAGTGGCTCAACATCACAAAGTGAGTAAGAGACAGTCAGGGCCCGTGGTTTCCTAGACACCTGGAAGGAAGAGGAAGGCTTGCTGCAGGCCTGGGTGTCCCACAGTCTTAGACTGGAAACTCCTAGAGGGCAGGGCTTCTCTAGAGGAATGCTGCCCTACCCTTGGCCCTGGATACACACAGTTCTCAGAGAACCTGGCTTTGAGGAATAGAAGGAGGAAGGAAAGGTTGGGCTGGGGAGGCGGCTCGGGGACTTGCCCTCTGGAGGCCAGCTCAGCAACCTCCCAGGCACCCTTCCTTCCCCAGCTCCTCCCAGCAGCCCTTCCCAGCCAGCACGCACAGAAGGGGTTAACTCTGGGCCTCACTCCTTGAAAGAACTTGAAGCTTTTACTCCTTGATCTCACCCTCCTCCCTTTCCTTGCAAAGTCTTCCTGATCTTTATACCTCTTGCAAGTCCCTCCTCTTTACTCTCACCCCCGGACTCCAAAAACACTCTGACTGCCAGGGTGGGTCAATGGTTAACACTCCACGGGCTTTATATAAGCCTGCCCCAGCCGGCTACCTGCTCAGTCAGTCCTTCAGTTGCCTGGATTCCAGAGAGACGGTGGCTCCAGCAGCACTCCAGGGTCCACACCATGGCCACCTGCTGGCAGGGCCTGTGGGCCTATCGCTTCTACCTGTTTGTATACCTCCTGCCCATTATCCTGCTGCCTCTGCCCCTCCTCGTCCCCACCAAGGTAAGGACTTGGGGTTCTTGGGGGCAGGAGAGGGACTGTTTGGGCCAGGGCTGGGGATCCTTAAGACCAGCATAACCTACTGACGCTCCTAGCCTGGAAGTGAAGCTATAATCCCCTGGTCCTCCCGAGGGAATAGGGTTAAAAGGTCAAAGGGGGCTTTTGCTTGGCACCCAGCAGTATGGGCCCAAGGTGAATTGCTTAGGTGCATTTGGCATCTACTCCTTTGGGAGCCAGGAAGCCAGTTCAGTAAGAGAGATGCAAGTGGAAGCAGATGGGCTTGTCTGCCTACTATGTGCCCACACTGCCCTGGACTAAGCTTAGTGGCTAATGAGCAGGATTAGCTGCTGGAGGGGATGGAAAGGGAGTGGGGTGAAGCTGGCCTCAGGCAGTGTGTTCCATTAAGAACATAAACAGAGAGAGAAGGTACTCACCTGTGATCTAAGGGCTAAGTCTGCTGAGGAGGAGGGGTGGGGCCTTGCCAATGGGCATCATAGACACTCTGGGTGGAGGGGGAGGTGCCACTGCTCCCTGCCTCCCCCCACCCCAGATATTATGCACTGGGGGGCGGGGGCTCTTATAAGTAAAAGAACACAGAATTATAAACCTAAAATTAGCACAGTGCTTGGGGACAAGGGCCTGGAACTCAAGCGTCACAGTGAATCTTTCCCTCTGGCAGGTCACACAATTAAAAAGTGGCAGAGCTGGGGTGTGATCTAGTTCCAAAGCCTGTGTTATCTTCTCTCTACCCACTGCCTCCTGGAGGCCGAGACAACAGCCCCAGGACTGCCCACTGAGCCACTGGCTTCCTTTTTGTCACAGAAAGGGATGTTGAGGCAGGGATAGAACATCAATGATGAAAGGGAATCATTGATTGGCTGCCTTCTACACACCCCCTACCGGGGATCGAGCCTGCAACCCAGGCATGTGCCCTGACCAGGAATCGAACTGTGACTTCATGGTTCATCTGTGGATGCTCAACCACTGAGCCACGGCAGCTGGGCGAGGCAGGCTTTTTATTCTTGTTGTTCCAAAGGGGTGAGAGACTGGGGATAAAAGGGCATAACCCCTGGGACCATGATACTGACTAAGCGACAAGGCTTGGCTGACCTTCGAGATGACCTTGGTCTCAGGCCAAAGTCAGTGGCATCTCTGTACTGGGAATCTGTCAGATGGGTTTTCAGACAGGCTGGGCCACGTGTGCGAACCCCGGGAGAGAGGACAGACAGGCACTGGGATTCTCGCTTGACCCCCAGGAAAGCACAGCCCAGAAAGATTCGGTAGCTTGCCCAGGGTCACACAGGAAAGCCTGGGTCAGTACTAGAAGCCAGGCTTCCTGGTGGGAGTGCAACGAGGCAGGAGCCTCTGCCTTCCTTGGGCTGCACCCAGCCCTGCTGCTTCCCTGTCCTGACCAACTGTCCCAGTCCTATCTAGGGAGGCCAGCCCCTCAAGGACTTTGCTCATGTAATTACCCTCTCTCTCTCCTACCTTGAGTTCCCCTTCTCTGCCTGATCTCTCCCATTAGCATACACACGTGCTGTAATATCTCGCATCTGGAAAAACAAGCAAACCTCCGGCCGGCGTGGCTCAGTGGTTGAGCGTCGACCTATGTATGAATCAGAAGGCTGTGATTCGATTCCCAGTCAGGGCACATACCCGGGTTGTGGACTCGATCCCTAGTGTGGGGCCTGCAGGAGGTAGCCAATCAGTGCTTCTCTCTCATCATTGACGTTTCTATGTTCCCTCTCCCTTCCTCTCTGAAATCAATTGAAATATATATTTTGAAAAGAACAAAAAACAAGAAAATCCTCCTTGGGCCCCACATCCCCTCCACATATGCTTCCCTCCACATATGTCTTCCCTCTGACAGAGAAGGCCTCAGAGACTGTCTGCAGGGCACAGGTCTCCCCTCAGACAGCTCCAGTCTCCAAGACTACCCACCCAGAGAGCTCTTGTCAGGGCCCCATCAGCTTCCACGGCACCAAAGCCCTGTCCATGCTCGCCCTCCTCCACCCCCCAGCAGCAGTTGTCACAGCTGGGCACCCCTCTTTGCAACGCTCTCCTCTTTTGGCTTTGGTGACACCTTCTCCTGGTTCTCCTGGCTCCCCGTCCCTATTCTCATACCCTCCCCCAGGTGATCTCTTGCTTCCCCTGCTTTAAAAAGCGGCTCCATGCTGACGATTCCCCAACCTGTAACCCCAACCCTAACCTCGAAACTTGTGTTACCCAACTCTCACTAGACACTTGCACCTGAATCTTCTCTCTTAAGCAGCACATGCTTTACACGCCCAACACAAAGCGCTCGTGCCCCATCTTTCCCACTTGGCTCCTCCTGCCGTCTTACTCGTCAATATAGAGTCAAACATCTCCCTTGGAGCCATTCCTGGTTCCTCACTTTCTGTCCTCGCCACATGCACCAGCAGGTCCTGTGGACTCAAAAATACTTTGAATGCGATCACTTCCCACTGCCTTCTCTGTCGTTTGGGTCACCATCGTTTCTCACCTATCCTTATCCCTCCCTGACCATTCTTCACTCCACCGCCGGGTCTTTTCAAAACATAAGATCATCACTTACCCTGCTTACAACCCCTTACAGGCATCCCATCAAACTTAACATCCAAACCTCCTATGGCAGCCCCGAGTCCCTGGGCTCCACCCCTGCAGACCTCTTGGTCCCCATGCCCGATGCCCTACCTCCTGTCCACGCTGCGCCAGCCCCACCAGCTTTCTCTCTGCTCCTCAACTTGCTCATCTCCCTGCCTGGAATGTTCTTCTCCCAGGTGCCTCCTTCTCATTCCCTAGGTTTCAGCTTAAATCCGCCTCCTCAGGAAAGCCTTCTGGGACCACACCCAGTCACTCTTTAGTACAAAGTGCTGCGATTTTACTTACAGGACTTTCACTGTCTGAAATGATGCATTTGCTTACTTTTTATTTATTCTCTGACTTCCTATACTAGAATGCAGGCTTCACCAAGACAGGGACTTTGTCTTTTTCCACACAGAATCCCCAGTGCCTGGCACATAGTAGGTGCTCAACAAGTAACTGTCGAATGAATGAATGTAGACAAAGCGGGCCCTGTATTGAATTCATGCTGCATCCCTGCTCTCTGTGGTGAGGCCCAAGCTTACTTCCATGCCCCTGGCCTCTGGCATGGGAAGGAGTTCCACACTAGTCTCAGACTTGTGTCCATATAATAATAGTTGGTATCTAGTGAGGGTTTTTTTTGTATGCTAGTCATTGTGCCGTTTATTTCTCAAAGCACTAATCCTTTTATTTCTCAAAATAACCTCCGAGTTACTGTGAAGTTACTACTATTAGTTCCATTTTACAGACATGCAAATTTAGGCCCAGAGTAGTAACGTGATTTGCCTAAAGTCCCAGCTAGAAAAAGGCACAGCCTGGACTGGAACCTGATCTTGGGGTCTCTGAGACTATGAGGGTGATGGCCCTGCTGTGAGTCACATCCTGAGTCATCTACCCTCACGTCCATCCAGCTGTCAGCCAAACCTTCCTCTGTTGATCAGCCTGGATGCCTGTTGAGCTCCCGCTCTGTGCTGCAGGCTACCAGAAAGGAACACAGACCTTCTGCAGTTACTCTCAGTGTAGAGGAGCATGTGTTTACACAGAGGTACAGCCAGAGGCTGCAGGGGCTCAGAGGAGAGAGAACATCCTTCCAACTGAGACACGGGAGAATCAAGGCAGGTGACATTTGAACTGGGGCCTTGAAGGCTGAGTGAGATTCCAACAGTCAGGGGCATCTATAGAGGGAAGGCCAGGTGAAGGGACTGCAGCAACAAGGTGTAGGGGCTGGAACTAGTAGGTGTGTTAACGGAATAGCTACAGAATCCTTGAAATGCTCGCCACCAGTAGATGGGGGACCGTGGGGCCTGAGGCCTTCTCACTACTCTCCCAACCCTACAAGCAGAGTGAAGAAGCATCATCAGTCTGCCAGAAACCTTACATCCATCCATCCATCCATCCATTCATTCATTCATCCATCCATTCATTCATCCATCCATTCATTTACTTCCTAAGGAACACATACTGTGTGACAGGCACTGTTTAGGTTTGGGGGGTGGGGGCGGAGAGACACACAGAAAGCATATACTGTCCATGCTGTGAAAACCATGCAGCGGGCATTTGACTGTGGCTTCTGGAGGGACTGCTGTAGATGGGATGGTCCAGGAAGGCCTCCTGGGTGGTGATATTTCTCCTGGGTGGTGATATTTACATTAAGACCAGAATGGCAAGGAAAAGCCAGCCAAGCACTGCTCTGGGCAAAAAGCTGTCCAGGCCGAACACATGTGCCAAGGCCTGAGGCCAGGGCTGAACTTGGAAGGTGGAGGGATAAACAGGGCCACTGTGGCATGGGAGCCTCAGTGAGGAGAAGATGGCTTAAGTTCAGGTTAGAGAGGTGGGAAGAGGTCAGCTTATGGCAGCCTTCCAAGGCTAGGGGAAGGAAGTGAGAGTTTTACTCATGAAGGGTAAATATTTGCTCAGGGATCAATCAGCTAAATTCAAATAAAAAATACAAATGTGCCCTGACCGGTTTGGCTCAGTGGATAGAGCGTTGGCCTGCGGACTGAAGGGTCCCGGGTTCGATTCCGGTCAAGGGCATGTACCTTGGTCGCGGGCACATCCCCAGTTGGGGGCTGATTCTCTCTTGTCAATGTTTCTAACTCTCTATCCCTCTCCCTTCCTCTCTGTAAAAAATCAATAAAATATATTTTTAAAAAAATTCAAATGCCTCCCAGGACCCAAGAGGACCTAAGAACAGTCTCCCAGTGGCACAGTGTCTGCCAGGACAGAGCTTAGCTAAAATCTACATTATATTTATGGTGAGAACAATAGGTGGAATTCCTTAATCTGAATCACCTGTACTCCTAAGACCAGTATGTGTGCCCGCCCACATACACTTAGAAGCCTGTGATACTAAAATGCCCTTCCTGCAAGCTATTCCTGAACCCCAGAGATAGACTCAGGACTCAGGTGATTCACTGTGGTCATGAAGGCTGTACGAGGAATTTGGACCTCACTTGTGGGACCTGCCGCTATCTTTAGAAACTTCCTGGCTCTTGGTTGAGAAGGCAGAGTCCAGGGAACAAGGCAGGGATTTGGGAGCCAGGCAGCTGTGGGTCGAAATCCACTCGGTAGCATGTACAGCCGTGTGACCTTATCCAAGCCTCTCACCCCGAAGGGGCTAGTGTCAGGATCAAATGCGATAACCTGAATGCAGAGAGCATCTGGCACTTGGATGACTCCCTGTGCCCTTGGCCTCTTGTCTGAATGTCTCTAGCTGCCCCTGGAATATACAATTAGTCTCAGGCCCTGTGCAGATGCCTGACTTCTTTTCCATCAATGACTTCTTTTGTTCAAACGAGCCTCTGTGGGCCTCGGTGATTCCTATGAAACAGAAGGTGGGGTGTCTCTGGTCACTCCCACCAGAAGGGTGAGGTGTGGTCCCTAAATGTGACCCCGAGCAGCACTGGGACTCTGCACAGTCGAATCTTCTGGCTTCTGGGGTACATGGGAGTAGAATTAGAAGTCAGCTTCCAGGGCCAGGGGAATCCCTGGAATAGAGAGAAAAGGTTCCCCAACTTGAACTTTGTCCCCAGATTACCAAAAGGTGTGCAAGCTTTTTGGCACCTGCGAAGTGAAGGCCAGGAAGAATCTGCAACTGGTCAGTTTCCTGGATGTAATCCAGCAGGGAGGCGCAGGGCTGTCGTGAGGCTCATACGCACAGAAGAGGGTGGGAACGCTTCACTCGTCATCACTCCTGCCTGCTGTTTGGCTCTTTAGTGGACATAGGCAGGCCTGGCACCAGCTCAAACTGTGAGGTCGGGACTCTCCCCACTTCTGTTTTCTCTGACCCTCAGAAACCCATTGTTTCCCTTTGGCCTCTTAGAGCAGAAGATGATGCAACAAATTCATAAACATTAAGGTGCAGGGATAGACAAGGCAACCCGAATGAGATCAGGCAAAGAACAGGAAGGGAGTCAGCCGCCATCACTTGCTTTTGGCAGAGTCTCAAAGGCAGGCAGGAGCTGGGGACACTTTGGTATGGAAAAGGGGAAGGCCCCAGGTGTTCCCTGATTAGAGGCGTTGGCAGGGGAAAGCCGGGGCTGGGGTGGCTGTTAACTAGAAGCAGGGCACCCTATATAATTGGTTAGGGGAGCATATTTGGCTTTCGCTGGTTGGCCCTGAGTTGGAAGTCGGGGTAGAGAGTGGAGGGCAAAAATGAGGGAAGCTGGAGAAATCAAGATGGCAGCATAGGTAAACACCGGAAATTGCTGCCTCCCACAACAAATTCAAAAATACAACTAAAACACAAAACGGACATCATTCAGAACTACAGGAAGGCTGGCTGAATGGAAATTCTACAACTAGAAGGAAAGAGAAAAGCACACTGAGAGCCAGAGGAGCTGCGGAAGTAAAGTTTGCTCCACCTGTTGATTCCCTGAGACCCCGCCCTACCCAGGCTGCGGCAGAGGCCTCTGCATATGAATGCCCTGGCCCTTTGCAATCTGAAAATTACCTAACAAACTGCAGCTGGGCCAGACAGACCCAGAACTTCCAAGAGAAGGCCCAAGGCCCCACAGCAGCTTGCATTGCTTCACAGCTGGGCCTCATTTGGGCACCTCCAAATCCCAAACATGGAAGGGGAATCTGCATATCTCTTATTAGCTCCTGCTGGGTAGACTCAGGAAGAGGCTAAATTAGCACCTCCTTAGATCCAAGAGCCAGTGTACCCAGTGGTCAGAGTGGGACCATCCAGATTACA
This sequence comes from Myotis davidii, assembly GCF_000327345.1. NCBI lineage: Eukaryota > Metazoa > Chordata > Mammalia > Chiroptera > Vespertilionidae > Myotis > Myotis davidii. Next base: position 426,377 of record NW_006294069.1, read on the forward strand.
ACTCCTCAGATCCATAAGGGACACAGTCAGGGGGCAGACTCAGTGAGCACCAAAGCCCCACTGAAGCAAGTCTTGCCCCCGAAGGGTGTCTCCAGCACAGAAGTTCTCCCACCATAGACACAGCTGATTCTCACAGCCAATTGGCCTGGAGGTCAATTCCTCCCAGTGATACCTACAACAATCAAGGTTTAACTACAACAAGACTGTGCACAAAGCCCACAAAGGGGTGCACCAAGAGTGTCCACCTCAGGTAAGTGGAGAGGCTGAGCCACTGGGCCCTATAGGACACCTAGTACAGAAAGCCACTCTATCAACACAGGGAAGCATAAAAAATGCAGAGACAAAGAAACAGGTCACAAATGACAGAAATGGAGGAAAGCAAACTACTGGATATAGAGTTCAAAACCACACTTATAAGGTTTTTCAAGAATTGTCTAGAAACTGCCAATAAATTTAGTGAGACCCTGGAGGATATGAAAAAAAGACCAACTAGAAATTAAGCATACATTGACTGAAATAAAGAATAATATACAGAGATCCAACAGCAGACAAGAGGATCGCAAGAATCAAGTCAAAGATTTGAAATACGAAGAAGCAAAAAATTCTCAACCAGAAAAGCAAAAAGAAAAAAGGAATCCAAAAATATGAAGATAGTGTAAGGAGCCTCTGGGACAGCTTCAAGTGCACCAACATCTGAATTATAGGGGTGCCAGAAGAAGAGAGAGAGCAAGATATTGAAAACCTACTTGAAGAAATAATGACAGAAAACTTCCCCTACCTGGTGAAAGAAATAGACTTACAAGTCCAGGAAGTGCAGAGAACCCCAAACAAAAGGAATCCAAAGAGGACCACACCAAGACACACCATAATTAAAATGCCAAGAGCAAAAGACAAAGAGAGAATCTTAAAAGCAGCAAGAGAAAGACTGTCAGTTACCTACAAGGGAGTACCCATACGACTGTCAGCTGATTTCTCAACAGAAACTCTGCAGGCCAGAAGGGAGTGGCAAGAAATATTCAAAGTGATGAATAGCAAGAACCTACAACCAAGATTACTTTATCCAGCAAAGCTATCATTCAGAATTGAAGGTCAGATAAAGGGCTTCACAGATAAGAAAAAACTAAAGGAGTTCATCACCACCAAACCAGTATTATATGAAATGCTGAAAGGTATCCTTTAAGAAGAGAAAGAAGAAAAAGGTAAAGATACAAACTATGAACAACAAATACACATCTATCAACAAGTAAATCTAAAAATCAAGTGAATAAATAATCTGATGAACAGAATAAACTGGTGATTATAATAGAATCAGGGGCATAGAACGGGAGTGAACTGACTATTCTTGGGGGGGAAAGGGGTATGGGGGATGCGGGAAGAGTGAAAAAAATCGTGCACCTATGGATGAGGACAGTGGGGAAAGGGGGAGGGCAGAGGATGGGGTGGAAACTGGGTGGAGGGAAGCTATGGGAGGAAAAAGAGGAACAACTGTAATAATCTGAACAATAAAGATTTAATTTAAAAAAAATGTAAAAAAAAAAAAACGCGGGAAGCTGGTGGTCATTGAGCCAGTCCTGACTGGGGCCAACTGCTATCGAGGCTGTGGTTCAGCTGCCTGGGCTGGTTCCTGCAGAGGTTGCAATTTTCTATGTGGACTGGCCATTGTTCCCTTTGTGTATCAGTCTCCCAGCAGTTTTAGGCATTTGGCATGGGCCTGTTATTCCTAGAAAGGGCACCACACCCCCCCAACCCACTCTGTACCTCCTCCCCCAAGTCTCTTCAGCCTGGCTTCTCTCCTTGTGGTCATGGTCATTCAGACGCCCAAGACAGGCCCCTGGGAATATCCTTCTCCCATTCCTCCTACCCGACTCATCAGCCACCACCCAAACCCTTTGTCTTCCACCTCCTAACATCTCTAGAGTCCATCCTCTTTCTCCATCTCCATTGCCATGACCTGCTCTGAGCCCCTGTCATCTCCCCACTGGGTCCCTAGCACTACCTCCTGTGGCCTCCCTGCCTCCAGCCTGTGTCTTCTGATCCATCTGCCACGCTTAGCAGGTGTGAACTCCTTATTTCCATGATTGATTGATGTAGTGATACGTGCACGTTGTGCTAAATTCAAAGCACACAAACAGTAAAGTGGAGAGGCCCCCTCCCACCTCTGCCCAGTGCCCTTCCTGAGGGCAGTCCCGGCGACCAGCATGGTGTCTGTGCTCCAGAGCAGGGACTCCGCACCCAAGGGGGCCTGTGGGCACAACTCAGCCTATTGGTGGACGTGGATGGCAAAAATGACATCTTGTTGTCCATACCTCTAAAGGAAAGGTAGCATTTGCTTCTGCTATGTATGTAGACAACACACCACAATAGTATAAGGACAGTTTTGACTTTGCCACCAGTAAAGTAGAAATCACACATATTTTTACATCACATTAGAGCTGTTGCCAGTACCTTGAAATATTGTTTATGTTCATCCTGACTTCACAATTGCTGTTAGCCAGTGCTGGTCTTATTAACTAGGAAAAAGTCGCATCTATCATGATCTTACCCACTCTTTCATATTTTAATCACTGTATTTCAAGGTAGTTGGTTTTCTTTATAATCCTATGTGTTTTATTTATTTTTTAAATTTGTTTTTTAGAGATAGGAAGGGTTAGGTGCCCCAACCAGGATCGAACCTACAACTTTTCGGTGCACAGAACAACACTCAAACCAAATGAGCCATGCTGGCCGGGGCAGTATGCATTTTATTTAATGCATTTAAAAACATGATTCTAAAATTATATATATATAATGGTAGCATCAGTTTAATCTTTTAATAGAAACACTACCCCCACCATGTCACTCCCTCTGCTTAAAACCCTTAGGGGCCTCCTTTTTTCCACCCCGTCTTCTTGATAAAGTCCTTGATCCCTCCCAGGGCAGGCAAGGATCTTCCCAGGCATTATGCCCTTCCGAGAATTCATCTTGATCTTTTATGCCTCATTCTGTTCCCTTGTTGCTTACTTCCTCACCCCAACACCTTTCCCTCACCCACTAAACTCCTATTCATCCCTCAGTACCCCTCAGTGTCTCCTCTCTGGAAGCCTTCCTCAGCCTAGAAGGAGGGAGGCTCAGGGAAGGGGCCCCTTCTCCTACGATCCCACTCATCCTTTGCAAGGATGCTTGGCAGGCTGCCACCCAATGCCTCGCCTCACTCCCTAGACCCAGAAGTGCTTGCTGCCAGCAGCATCCCTACTTGCCAGGGGCAGAGGGGCAGAGGGGCAGAGGGGCAGAGGGAGTGGCCCGCTCTGTGCTAGCCCATCCCCACCCCTGGGTTAACCTTCAATCACCAGGAGAAATAAGTTGTGACACCTCTGAGACTGTGGGCATATTTGCTGCTGCCCAACAGCCACAGGTCGCTCTGTCCCCGTAACGGGTAAAGGCCGCAATGCCCGCATATCCCACACCTGGCCCACACCTAGGGTCCAGAGTCTGCCCTGGATTCCCTGGCACCTTCATCTTCATGTGTACCTCTTGCATTCACCCCCTGATTTCCCAGAAGCCCAAGAACACTTTTCTGTCCCAGTGCCAACCCTGCCACCTGCTCACTGCCATCCACAGGCCTTTACTGCATATAGCTACCTATTTATATCCCTCATCCTTATAATAACCAGCAAAGTGGGTGTTTCTCTGATTTGTTGATAAGGAAACCTCATAAAAGAGATATTTGTGTGTACAGCTGGGAATGCTCAGTGTCGCTTATCAAAAAAAAAAAAAAAGCTGAGAGGAGTTAAGTAACCTGCCCAAGGACACACAGCAGTAAAGCTGGTTTTGGGTATGCAGGTTTTCTGAACTCTGACCTGTGTTTCCCTTTGCAAAAGAAGCAAGCCGCCAGCCCTCTGAGTAGACATTTCTTGATAGTAATCAAGAAATTCGTGAAACTAAATGTTCAGCGGGAAACCCTGAAGGGATACAAATGGCATTGAGGTTAGGGTGTGTATGTTGGGCGGGAGGGTTTCTTTCTCCTGGCTTTGCAGGGCAGCCCTATGGGCCAGCTCACACTCAGACTCCCCGAGGGCCAGGGCTAGACCTGACTCATGTCCGTACCTCTAGTGTCCAACACTCATTCATTCGGAGTGTCAACTCCAGCTGGATGCCAGACACCCTCCTGGGGGAGCAGAAGCAGACGTGGACCCTGCTCCCTGGAAAGTATGATCTGAGGACAAAGATTGATAGTAATCCAGAAATTCATGAAACTAAATGTTTCATTACAGACGGTGATGAGTGCTATGCAGAGGACGTACAGGGGCTTAGGGCGTAAAAATATGGTGACTATACCCCAGCCTGGAAGCCATAGAGGCTTCCCACAAAAGAAATATTTGAGATTTCAACATTGAGTAGATATCAGCTGGGCAAAGTGGGCGGGAAGCGCGGAAAGTATGTGCCCAGGCCCTGTGGCTACAGGGAGAGTGAAGCATTTGAGGAGCTGGGCGAGGGCCAGTGTGGCTGCAGCAGGAAGAACAAGGAGGAGAGGCACAGACTAGCCCTGAACTTCTCCTCAGGGCAGCAGGAAACCCTGAAGGGATGTGAGCTGCTTCGAGGTGAGTGTGTGCATGTTGGGTGGGAGGTTGACAGTGGATTAAACAGATTCGCGCCTCAAGATCACTCTGACCACAGCAGGAGGAGATGTCAAGGGCCAGAGGGGAGACTAGGGGGTGAACAGGAGGCTACTGCTGGGATCCCGGTGAGAGATGCTGAGGCTTGGACCAGGCTGGTGGCCCAGAGCTGGAGAGGAGCAAAGGGGAGCATCCGAGGCATTGATCCAGCAGGATTGGAGGCCTGGAGGGGGCTGGTGCTTATTGAATGAGTGTCTGATGAACAGGTTTGTATCCCCACGTTCTCACTTCTAAAGGTGTGGATAGTGACCTTGACATAGGACACACGTGGGACCCAGGGAAAAGGATCCCCAGGGCGCTCTCCTCGGTGGGCACCCAAGGGGCTGGCACCTGATCCAGCACACAAACAGCTCCCTGATCTCAAACCCAAGTGCTCCAAGGTTCAACCAGTAAACGTCCACAAGGCAGTGCTGGACTCCCTGAGTCTCAGTTTCCTCACTTCTCAATGAGTAACGGGAAACACTGCCTCCTGGCTGGTTTGGCTCAGTGGATAGAGCATCGGCCTCTGGACTGAAGGGTCCCAGGTTCTATTCTGGTCAAGGGCACATGCCCGGGTTGCAGGCTCAATCCCCAGTACAGAGTGTGCAGGAGGCAGCCGATCAATGATTCTCTCTCATCATTGATGTTTCTATCTCTCTCTCTCTCTCCCTCTCCCTTCCTCTCTGAAATCAATGAAAATATTTTTAAAAAAATGAAATTAGAGAAAATGTATCACTCTGACCCCCCGGGCTCTGCAGGATACTGTGACCTCCACTCCAGCTCGCCTCCACCTCACCTCTGCATTGCTGGGACTTGCAGAGACCCCTGTGCCCTCTGACATAGGGGTGGGCCTGGAAGTTTAGAGAACTTCCAAGGTGATTCAGGGAGGCCACAGGGGTTAGTACAAGGTAATTATTTTCTTTCTCTCTCCTCGGGGATTCTAACCCATTTTGAGCCATGACTGCCTTTGGTTGTCCGGAGACAACTGTGGGCCCTTCTCAGAAGATTGCTCTGAAATGCACAAAATAAAAATGCGCAGGATTACAAAGGAAAGCAATGCTTTTGAAATCCAGTTATCACAATATGAAAATAATTCATTGCAATTCAGAAATTTAGGTGCTTCTCCATGAATGCATGGAGTAAGATCTAGTGTTGGTGTCATAAGTACCATAATTTCAAAGTAGTGATGGATGTCAATGCCACTTTGAGATAACTGTGGCAATTGATTTGTGTGGGTATCTGTAGCTAACAGCCACAGTCAAATATCTGGGATGAAATCATTCACAGTTGTATGGTCTTGTTGCCTACGTTCACAACCTCAGTTAGATGTTAGCAGAAAAGTGAAATTGCTTTCTGATCGGACTTGATGGATTTTTGGAATTCCACGCCCCAGTGGAGAACCCCATGAACCAGGAGGGGCAGGTCAGCAAGTCCTGAGGCAACAGCTGGACAGACTCCCCAGGAAGGTGGGAGGGGGACCCGGAGACACAGCCCCCTGGCCCAGGAAGGCTCCTGGATGGAACTGTGAAACCAGTTTTGGGTTTTGGTCCAGAGATAGATAGACAGACAGGGAGAGGGACACAGAGACGGTGTAATAGGGTAAGGGAGCCATAGATTGGACACACCGGAGCTCACGGGGGCTGGTTTGACTATTAACAGCTCCCTTTGGAGCGCGGAAATGGGTTCTCGAAGTGAGGGAACTTGCCCAGAGCCAGGCAACAGGAAATGGCAGGCCCCACCGTACCTAGGGCCCGATGCACCCCAGTGGCCACAGCAAGCCTGAAGCTGGGGACACCCCTCAAATGCAAGGAATCAAGGGTAGAAGGTAAAAGCTGGGGCTCAAGAACCAGATGGCCTGGCTTCTCCACTTGCTTGTGTGACTTCGAGACATTGACTTAATAATGTATTTGTGCATTTGTTTGTTATCTGTGAAATGGGAACAATAGTCATTACCTCACAGAGCAACTAAATGCGATTAAAAAACATTCGGAAGCGCCCTAGCTGGTTTGGCTCAGTGGATAGAGCTGCGGCTTGTGGACTGAAGGGTCCCAGGTGGGTTCAATTCTGGTCAAGGGCATGTACCTCGGTTTCAGGCCTATCCCCGGCCCTGGTCAGACGTGTGCGGGAGGTAGCCAATTGATGTGTCTCTCTCACATCGATGCTTCTGTCTCTCCCTCTCCATAATATTAGTTTCTCTCTCTCTCTGTCTCTCCCTCTCCATAATATTAGTTTCTCTCTCTCTCTATCTCTCCCTCTCCAAAATATTAGTTTCTTTCTCTCCCTCTAAAAAAATCAAAGGATTAACAACAACACATGTGAAACACAGCACAGCGCTTGACACAAAGCAGTCCTCCGCGTTCTTCCGCTGTTGTGATTAGCAGAGCTTTCTTCTGATTCGGCAGTGATGGTCCGCCCCAGCCCCCTTCCTTGGGGTCGCCAGGGACCAGAGGGGCTGGCCTGCCCCTAGCCCCAGGGGAAGATGAGTAACTGGCCAGGACAATCTTTGCAGATGAAAAAATGGTCGAGAAAACTGCAGCTTCAACAGAATCAGCCTCCTGCTGGGAGAGGAGTGGTTCTCTGGGGGAGGAGTGGGTCTCTGGGGGAGCAGTGGGTCTCTGGGGGAGGAGTGGTCTCTGGGGGAGCAGTGGGCTCTGGGAGAGGAGTGGGTCTCTGGGGGAGGAGTGGGTCTCGGGTCAAGGGTCAAGGTGGCCCCACCCCTGGAGCCCAGGAGGCCTTGTCTGGGGTAAGGAGAGGTGGTGGCAATTTATTGGAAAGAAACTGAACCTGGCATCAGACAGACGTGGCTCTCCAGCAGGGCCGAGTGCGGTACCTCTCCGGGAGCGCCAATTATGTAGACAATGGGAGAACTCTTGGAGCTACACGGTCCGGACACCTGGCCTGGGTCCCGTGCTGCCTCTGCCACTCCCTGGCTCTGCGGCCCTGAGCAAGCCACTTACCCTCTCAAGCTCATCTCTGACGGGGACCACCACACCCACCCTAACGGTTGTTTGAGTTTATGCAACAACATAAAACAACCAGCTCCTAAAAACTGCTCCATAGATAGCAGCTTCTTCTTCCCCCGGCGCCCACCCCACGCCCAAGCTTCAGGGTACTAGGGCATGAGGTACAAAGGGGTGAGCGCAGCCTGTAGCAGGTGGAGAAAACATGAGGGCAGGGCCATTGAGACAGGAAAGAGAGGAGAGGCCACCGAGCCCCAGCATACATTCCCTTCCCTTTGGCAAACAAAGAATTGGCAGGTGCCCCTGAGGAGGCTGGGAGGTGGGCACCGTTCTCTGCACCCCGCTTCCGCAGGCTTCCTTCTGGCTAATGATTCCCCCGCCGTCCCTGCCAGCCCTGCTAAGAGGCTCTGTCCATGAGTGTGTGTGAGTGTGTGTGTGTGTGTGTGTGTGTGCATGTATGAGTGTGTTTCAGTGTGTGTGAGTGTGTCAGTGTGCATGAAAAGTAACTGTTAATGAGTGTGAGACTTCCTTTGGGGGTAATAAATGAGGCCCGGCCTCTCTAGACTTGGAGGCCTTGTCACGGAAAGGAGAGCCCCTGGCACCCAAAGAGTCACTCCTATGACTCAGGGTTTGCCCCACAATTCCCTGCACAAAGCAGGGGTAGGAGGACCTCTCCCATGTTCTATAAAACGTGAATGGCACCTCCTAGAGCTGTGCAGTGCAGTGATCATGCCAGGATTGCTAGGACGGAGACACTCAGCCGTTCCCCAAACTCTCCAATGATTCGTTTATTCAGAATAGATTTGCTCACCCTAGCCAGTTTGGCTCAGTGGATAGAGCATCACTCTGCAGACCAAAGGGCCCTGGGTTCGATTCTGGTCAAATGCATGTACCTTGATTGCAGGCTCCTCCCTGGCCGGGGGCCCAGGTCAGGGCTTGTGCAGGAAGCAACCAATCGATGTGTTTCTCTCACATGGATGTTTCTCTCTGTCTTTCCCTCTCCTCTCCCACTCTCCCTAAAAATCTCCTTGGGTGAGGATTAACCAAAAAAACAAACAGAAACAAGAATAGATTTGCTCTGAAGTCTGCTGGGTCTTGAGCTCCAAGGATCCGAATGCAATGGGAACAAATGCTAATTAAATCATCATACAAACAAATACGTTCTGCCAGGCTCTGATAAAGCCTGGGTACCACTGTCCAGGCGCCAGGCTGGCAGCCCCCATCTCATCTAGGGATCCTCCCCTGAGCCTCCACAGTCCCCGGGGCTGGGTGGGGCCTCTCCAGCCCCTCCCCAAGGTCCAAGTGATGAGTGCCTTGCTTTGGTTTCTATTTCCATTTTGAAATGGGACTTTGGGCTCAAAAATCAGAGACTGTGGGTTTCACGGGCTCTCTCTACACCCTTACAAGTGGCCTGTCTTACAGGAAGCCTACTGTGCCTACGCCATCATCATCATGGCGCTCTTCTGGTGTTTCGAGGCCCTGCCCCTGGCTGTCACTGCCCTCTTCCCCCTTATCCTATTCCCCATGATGGGCATAATGGATGCCGCTGAGGTAAGCCTCCCCCGTCCACAGGAAGAAGGGTTCCCGGGGAGGGAGGGGTGTACTCTAGGATGCCCCTGACCCAGGAGGCCTCACCATAGGCAGGGCCCACAGCAGAGGCACCCCCGTCTCTGCTCTGCAGGTCAGAGAGCACTGAGGGAAGAGTCAGCTAGCAGGCAAGGGGGAGGACATTCTAGAAGTGCCAAGTGTGGGGCTGGTGTTGAGAGTGAATTCAAAGGGGGAGTGATGAGGCTTAAGCCAGGGAGGTGGAAAGGCCTGGTGACAGAGGGGCCTTGGAGTCCAGCTGAAGAGCTTGATTCCTCTTGTTCAGTGGCCCTTAAACTGGAGGCCTGGTGAAAACATAGGGCCCACCCCAGAGTTTCTGATTCAGTAGATCTGGGGCAGGGCCTAAGCATTTCATTTCCAGCAAGTTCCAAGAGCCACTGCCCTAGTTTCTAGAAGCGACGCTACATTATCATCTCCCGGGCCATGGCTGTAAACACGAGTGGGATCAGGCTGGATCATCTGCCTCCCAGTCCCTCCCGAGGGGAGGATGAAGGAGTTTGGCAGGAAGAGAGGAGCCTGGTTAATATTAAATAACTCGGAATCCAAAGACCATTTCCATTTGGTTCCAAGAGCCCAGGAACCAACTTCTGTTTGTGGGGATGTCAGTGACTGCACCCCGGGAGCCCAGGGGCACGGGAGCCCCCGGGGGTCTTCCTGCCTCTCAGCGGCCCCTGCCTCCCAGGTCTGCATCGAGTACTTTAACGACACCAACATCCTGTTCATCGGGGGGCTGCTGGTGGCCATCGCCGTGGAGCATTGGAATCTGCACAAGCGCATCGCCCTCCGCGTGCTCCTCATCATCGGGGTGCGGCCCGCTCTGTGAGTTCCCACAAACCAGGGCAGGAGACACCAAGGCCAGTGGCCTTCTGGGCACCCAATCCCGGCTGGGGCCCTGGAGCATGAGTGTGTCTGTCTGTCCGTTCCTAGGCTGATGCTGGGCTTCATGATGGTCACAGCCTTCCTGTCCATGTGGATCAGCAACACGGCCACCACGGCCATGATGGTGCCCATCGCACACGCGGTCCTGGAGCAGCTGCACAAGGCACCCGAGGACAAGGACGTGGAGAAGGGCAGTGACAACCAAACCTTCGAACTTCAGGAAACAAGCCCCCAGAAGGAAGCGACCACACTTGGTGAGCATGATGAGGCTGCACCTTGCTCCAACCCGTCCACTCTTGCGGGGCGGCTTTTGCTGTGCAGAAGCTTTTAATTTTGATGTAGTCCCATTTGTTCATTTTCTCTTTAGTTTCAAGTGACCTAGGAGCTGAGATGCCAGGTCACCCAGGCAAGCAGAGAGCTAGAGTCTGGGTGGGCCACAAGGGGTTCAGGGTCCATTCTCCTGTGTGGTTTTGATGATCCTGTGCCCTTTTCTATGCCTCAGTTTCCCTCTCTGTCTGTTAGTATCTCCAGTGCCTAGCACAGGTCTAGGAACCCAGTTGAGAGAGGTTGGGCCAGATGGTGTCTGAGGTCATCCTAACCGGAGACTCCAGGGGTGCTGAGCCCTTGCAGGCCTAGAGGCGGCCTCTGCTCCCAGGGATGGGGGCTGCTCACTGGCAAGGCACCCTGCCTGCACCCCAGGGACCAGGGCGCTCCAGCCATGATCTCCGGAGCTGCCCTGCACCCCCTCTCCAACCTGAGCTCTCCCTTGTTCCCAGATAACGGGCAGGTCCACCCTGTCCCACATGGTTCTTTGGAGCCAAAGGCACAGAGGACCCAGGAACAGCTCCGCTTTTCCCAGGGCATGAGCCTGTGCGTGTGCTACTCGGCCAGCATCGGGGGCATCGCCACACTGACTGGCACCACACCCAACCTGGTGCTGCAAGCCCAGGTCAACATGTGAGTGACTGACAGATGGGGCGTCTGCACTCTCCCTGGGGGGGAGGCGGGGGGTGGGGCCTGGTGGTCGCCAGGCAATGTCACTCAGCAACCTGCCTTCCCGCTTCAGTATCTCCAAAAATGCCAATGTGGTGAATTTTGCCTCCTGGTTCGGTTTTGCCTTCCCTGCCATGATCATCTTGCTGCTGCTTGCCTGGGTGTGGCTTCAGTTCCTCTTCCTGGGATTCAAGTAAGTGGCAGGATGGGTGAGAGAGCCCCAAGCCCCTGCCCTTATCCCCTGGGTACCCAGATCGCCATTGTGGAAATGGCAAAATCACCATCCCAGTGAAAAGGCCTCTCCCTCCCAACCCCCCTCCCCCGTGTGAGGTAATTACTGGACCAAGAGTATTATTATCATTTAGCAGATGAGCAAACTGAGGCTTGAGGTAAGAGGTGCACAAGTAGGTTTGTCAGTGCTGGGACAGAAAACCAGGTCCGATGCCCAGGCCAGGTCCCATTCCACAACAACACTCCACAGTCCTTTGGTAAGTGCTTGAGGAGAACGCACTGCGAATGTGTTGCACCCCAACTGGATTCCTAGCCCTGTGCTCGGCACTGGAGATACTAACAGACATAAGGCACAGTCCCTGTCCTTGGAGCTCCCCCTTTGATGGGTGTTGGTATGGGGGGGCCGTGACAGAGGGAAGCCCAGGTGTAGTGGGGGCACAGCCCAGGTGAGTGGGGGTTCCAGAGGCTCCCGGAGGAGATGATGCCAGAACTGAATCTTGTAAAACTAGAAGTCAGCCAGGCAGAGAATGGGGTAAAGGCATCCCAGGCACCTTGTCCCAAAGCACAGAGGCGAGAAAGAACATGAAACGTTTGGGAGAACTCTAGTTCCCTGTGGTTGAAACCTAAAGAACAAAAAAGGAATATCTGGAGATGAAGTTAGAGAATAAGCGAGGGGAGAATTTTGGATGACTTTGTGTGCCGTATAGTTAGGACCTTGCCCTTGAGGCCGAGTAGTACACAGGTTTTATTCTTACTAACAACCCTCCGTTACTTGTAGTCATTAGAGTTCTGAGTTGAAAACCACGTGCGACCTTGCTAGGGCTCAGTAGGAAGAGTCTGTGATTGATTAGTTATGTCTGCCATGAGTACAGGATAAGAGGGGTGATATGAGTGGTACTGTGGGATGAGTTATTTGCCCTTCCTGCCCAGGCAGTGGGGAGCCACTGGAAGTTTTTAAGCCTGGTTGCTATACTTTGGAAAAATCACGTGGGCGTGTGTGAGGAGGATGGATTGAGGTTGAGGGCTGGTACAGACAAGATGGTAGTCGAAGAGACCAGGACAGTGCCAGGCACCAGGAGGGATTCAAAGATGTGCGAAGCATGGTCCTTGCCCTTGAAGAAGTCACCATCTAACAGGGGAGTTGGGATTTGCCCAAGTGAAAAGTGAACATGAGGTAAGTAAGCGGCCTACAGAATTGGGCTAAAGCCCTTTGTGGGTCTGGGGACGAGCAGGGTGGGGCTCAGGCTGGCAGAGGATGCCCAGAAACTGGTCGGAGAGGGAGGGGAGGATTTCCTGAAAAGCTGCTGGAGGAGGGGCGCAGTGAATCAGAGCCAGAAGGAGGCATGGTGTCCTCCTCACTCTGGGCAAGGGAGGGCGTGGTGGCTCAAGAGACGCCTTGGATAGATCGGGGGTCAGTGGGGCAAATGGAACAGGGCCAAGCATGGGGGCCCCCTACCCAACCTGTCTCTTCCTCAGGACCCCCTCCCCCCAAGTTTTCTGCTCTTCTTCCAGAAACGGTTGAGGGCCGAGTGCGTGTTTCAGGTTATATGCCGAGTGCATATAAACGGTTTCTTCTTCCAGAAAAAACACCTCTGAGGTGGCCTCTGCAGCCTCAGCCTTTCCATCACTCAGAGGCCCCTGTTCCCTGGCCGGCCTGGTGCTAGGCCGTCAGGAGCTGCCCTGCCCCTCTCCCTGCAGCTTCCGGAAGAACTTCGGCATGGGCGATGAGGCACGAGGTCAACAGAAGGCAGCCGTCCGCGTCATCCAAACAGAGCACAGGCGGCTGGGCCCCATGACCTTCGCCGAAATGGCTGTCACCTTTCTCTTTGTCCTCCTGGTCATCCTCTGGTTCACCCGGGAGCCAGGCTTCTTCCCTGGTTGGGGCACCCTGGCTTTTTCCAATAGCCAGGGAGAAAGGTGAGCATTCCGGGGGGAGGGGGATACTGCAGGGGATCCCCTAGCTCAAGGAGGAGGGGAGGAGCAGGGCCCCAAGAGCAGAACAGAAGGTAACACTGGGGGGTGGCGGAGGGGACACTTGCCAGAAGGGGTTGGCCCGTTGGTGGGTGGGACTCCCCTCTACCACCTCCTCCACCCTGCATCCCTGAGCCGCTAAGCCTGCCCTCCCTGCCCACCCTGTAGCATTGTGTCGGATGGAACCGTGGCCATCTTCATGGGCATAATAATGTTCATCGTGCCTTCCAAGATCCCAGGGCTGACTCAGAATCCAGGTAAGCACCTGGGCCGGGGCAGGGAAGGGCCTCCGGGCAGCCACAAGTGCCTCTTAGACCATATTTGGCAGGATTAGGCAAAGCCCTGAGAGGTTGGTGTGACTTACCAAGGACACGGGGAGTCAGGGACAAAGTTGGGATATTGCAAAACTGGGGTCCTCCTCCCGCACGCATGAAGCTCTGATAGGAACCCATACAGGAGGCCTCAAGTGGAAGAGAGGGAAGGCCTGTTGATTCTCGCTAACCCATCCTCTTCTGCCTGGGGAGTAGAAAAACCCGGGAAGCTGAAGGCCCCGCCTGCCCTCCTCAACTGGAAGACGGTGAATGAGAAAATGCCCTGGAATATCGTTTTCCTGCTGGGTGGTGGCTTTGCCCTGGCCAAGGGCAGTGCGGTGAGAAACCCCTGCCCTTTCCCCAGCCTGTTCCAGGGATTGATCCCTGCTTCGGCGCCCCCTGGTGGCCACGTCGTTAGCGTGTCATCTGAGAGGCGGAAGAAACAAGCCCGAGATCTTTCCCCAGTTGGGTTCTCAAAGCCAAAGGGGAGGCAGATTTCTCTGGTGGGCACGGACTGTTCTCCACGACACCCCCCCCACCCCACCCCACACACACACTCCACCCCCTCACCCCTTCCAGACAGAGAATATACTGTAATGTCTTTAGCACCTGAGCGTAGTGGCTTCGGGTTGACAGGGTTAGCGGGCTATAGCCACCAGGGGGCGCTGTAATCACACCCAGCCAGGCTCTGGAGAGGAGGGCATCATTCTCAGAACCTCCATCCAAGAGGGAAATCCCTGAACCTGCACACCTGGGCCTCAGTGTTCCCACTAAGCTCATTCAATGCAAAGACAGGAGGCAGCTTCCCTGGGTCAGGGACTGGTGCTGGGGACTCCTAAGTCCAAGGTTAGTTCACCCATCAAGCGTTCACCAACTGTGCCAAGCTCTGTGCTGGGTGTTGGGTGCTGGGTAGGCAGCACTGGCTCACAATCTAGCATTACAGTGGGCAGGACAAGACCTTGGAGCTCTTCTGACCCTGGGGACAGTCCCCACGCGCCTGTCAGCCTCCTCCCAGCCTCTGGCCCTTCCCCACTCTCCCTCCTCGAGCTGCTGTGTGAGCCCTGGGCTAGAGAGGGCAGAGAGAGGGCGAAGGTTGGCCAGAGACCTCCTGAGAGAGGTCGGGAGAAGCCTGGACTCCCACCAAGCCCCAGGTTTCCCAAGAAGGCCCTTTGGTCCCCTTTCTTAGCTCCTCATCTGACCCTTCTCCCCACACCCAACTGTTCTTCAAGAGCAGGAGAGGGGGCCCCTTGGTTCTGTCTGGTTCTTCCCTCCCAAGCTGCTCTTGATTTTGAAGAACCTAGAGAGGTGTGGACAGGAAGATGGCCCTCCCAGAGCCTCAGCAGGGGACTCCGGGACCCCAGGCAGCCCCGCCTCTCACACACCAGCCTCTTCTGCCCACAGGAGTCCGGCCTGTCTGCGTGGCTGGGGGACAAGCTGACACCACTGCAGAGCGTGCCGCCTCCTGCCATCGTCTGTATCCTCTGCCTCCTGGTTGCTATCTTCACGGAGTGCACCAGCAACGTGGCCACCACCACACTCTTCCTGCCCATCCTGGCCTCCATGGTGAGTTGGCCCAGCAGACACGCCTCCTCCAGGCATCCCTCCTGTCCACCCCGGCTCAGGGGCCCCACCCGTAGGTCACAGTGACCTGTCTGCCCCTCCTCTCATTGCCGGGAGAGGACCATGCTTCCCGGGGCTCTCCAGCTACCTTGGGCCCCAAAGGCCCCAGGCCCCTGACTCATCCCATCCCAGGTGACGTTACTCCTTGAGTATCTTGATGGGCTCACTGGTGGCCTCCCCCACCTCCACACCCTAGCCCCTGTTCTGGTCATTCCTGAGGTGATGGGATAAAATTGCTCCCCGGAGCGTCCCCAGCCCCTTCCCACAGCCTTTGATGACACCTGGGGCCCCTTTGAGATCCGTTTTATGGGCCCCTCCCCTCACCACACCCCACAGGGCAGGGCCACACAGTCATTCCCTCCAGAAAGGTCAAGGGGCCCTTCCCAGGTCACCCAGTACCTTCGGGCAGAAGTGGTGGGTTCATGCCCAGCGTATGTGTTGTGGGGGGGTTGTCCCTCAAAGGGGGGAAGCAGGAGTATTGGGAGCCACACCTTTCCCTCTGGGATGGGTACTGCCATCAACTCTGCCCACTGTCTCCCCTTCCAGGCTAAGGCCATCTGCCTCAACCCTCTCTATGTCATGCTCCCCTGCACTCTGGCCGCCTCCCTGGCCTTCATGCTGCCTGTGGCCACCCCGCCCAATGCCATCGCCTTCTCCTTTGGAGGAATCAAAGTGTCTGATATGGTGAGTGGCAGGGCCCCGATGTCTCAGCACCCCTTTCTGCGCCGTCTTCCCATCTCGGGGGACTACAAAGTAGCAAGAAGCCCCTGAGACTCTCAGCTGAGCATGGACCTTGTCTGGGGTGGGGGGCGCAGGGAGGTTGGGATATGACCCCCAGTTTGAGCATCTTTAGGCCCTGCCAGGCCCAAGCCATGTGAGAGGATGAGAAAGGGGTGAGGAATTTAGGGAAGATTCCAAGGTGCCAAAGCAGCCACTCGCGGGGAGATGGACTCAGAGGGAACCAGGCCCGAGATTAGGGGAGCTCTTGGAGGAGCTTCCCTTTCCCCTCTTAGCCCGGGAGTAAAGCCAGAGGCCAGGGCACTGCCTGGAGCTGCAGGTTAGATGCAAGGGAGGACTTCCCAAGGGAGGACTTCCCAAGGGCGAGTTTTGCTAGTGACAGCTTCTGGGCACCTGTGGACACCGAAGGGGTGGGTGCTGGCCCAGCTCAGCAGCTGCTCTGCTCACTCACACTGATTCTCTGCAAACCAGGTCCGGGCGGGATTCCTGCTCAACATCCTGGGCGTGTTGGTCATCATGCTGGCCATCAACACCTGGAGCATCCCCATCTTCGACCTGAACACCTTCCCCTCCTGGGCCTTAACCAACGCGACCCACTGCCTGGCGAACGCCACCGCACCTGGCCCCTAGACCGGGGTACGGTCTGGCCAAGACCAGGAAGACCCAAGCCATTCCTACTCCTCTGAGTCGGAGGAGACACCCAGGCTCCACGCCGGACAATGAGAGAAGGGCACATGTGTGCCTTGCCCGTGTGTATCTGAGGAGCGTGTGTGTGCACTCAGTCCTGTGTCTGAAGAAAATGTGTAGATAGGATGTACGTGTCTGTGTGAGGAGGGTGTGTCACGTGAGGATGTCCGGGGGGCGGGGGGCGGGGAGGTTGTGTGTGTGTGCATATGATCTTAGGTGTGTGTGCTTAATAGTGCATGTATGTGAGTTCACAGATAATGTCACGTGCCCTTTCTAGCACCCCAGGTCTTGGTCTCCCCAGCTTGGTGGGTGACCAGACCCTTTCACACTGTATTTATTGAAACTCAAGGTTGGGGTGGTCTGGGCAGCCGGGCCTGCCAGCAGTTGCCATGGCAACCGCCTCTGGGACCAGCCTGGCAGACTGAGCTCTCCACAGCCTCTCCGGTTAGGGGGAAGGGCTCGAATACTAGGTACATTAAAGTCTTTTTCAGTAGAGTCTGGGATGGGTTTTCATGGCGCTTTCCAGGGCTGGTCCATCACATGGTTCAGGCCCTAGGTTGGGGATTATGGTCGGAAGGGACCTGACTTTGTCCCGTATGGCAGCCCCCCGGCCACCCTTCCCACCCAGGAGAGAAGATAATGCCCGGGGACCCCTGCCAAGGCCAGTCGAGTGGGCGCAGCCACCCAGGGAAGCAGCAGTGACATCACCCGGCCGGGCTAATTGGGAGCTGCCAGTCGCTGCGTGTCTTTGGGAAAACCGGCCTCCGGTTCCCAGAGCACTCCCTGGGTATTTACATAAAACCCTCTGCCCCTGCCAATTCCTCACCGACCCTTCCTCCAGCCGGAAAAACCAGTCCCACCAGACCAGGGGAGGCAGGCTGACCCATGCTAAGGGCCCGCAAAGCCAGACCCTTGCGGGCAATGGCAGCAAGAAGGATGCCGGCGAGACCCACAGCAGCAGGTTTGAAACTGGCCCGGCCTTCAGAGTTCAGGACCCGACAGCACCCTGGGTCACTCTGCCGCCAGTTCCCCTCCATCCCTCCTCGGCCTCCCGCCGCCATGAGCTCTGAGTTTTGTCTCTCTGGCAAGGTGAGGTGAGGATGGCTGGAAGTTCATCTTTGTATCAGTCTTAAGTCTCTCCTCATGGACAGTGGCATATGAGCCTTGAGTTCATAGATGGAAGTTTCTAAGGATCTCATCCAGTTCCCTCCTGCTGCAGTGGGAGAAAAAACACAATAAAGGTATTTATCATCACTCTCATGCCCAATAAAAGGAGACGGGTGCTTGGCGAAGAGAGAATTCCAGAAAGGATTTCAGCCTGGATCCCCCCTGGTCTGGGCCTTCATTCAATACTCCTAGAGCTGAGGGTTCGAGGGTGGCGGGCGGGCGCCAATGGGAGGGGCTGCACCGTGAGGAGAACATGGCTGTCCCCAGGGGACAGGGGATTCTGACAGGACATGCCAGGCATCCTGCAGAGAGAGGAGTGTCAGGCGGTGGCCCCACCCCCACCCCAGCCCCCCAGGCT